>NC_135812.1:74395433-74701665 GCF_964213995.1 Mustelus asterias | reverse complement strand
AGGGTGGCCATCTCTGGGCTGCTCCCAATGCCTCGTGCCAGTGAGGCTAAGAATAGGGAGTTAGTACAATTGAATGCTTGGCTAAAGGAGTGGTCCAGGAGGGAGAGCTTCATTTTCCTAGATCAATGGGAAGTTTTCAGGAGAGGATGGCACCTGTACAAGAAGGACGGGTCACAACTAAGTTGGAAGGGCACGAATATCCTGGCTGGGAGTTTTGCTAGTGCAGTTCGGGGGGGTTTAAACTAGTATGGCAGGGGGGTGGGGATCAAAATATTAGGTCTACAAGTGTAGAGGCTGGGGACGAGCTTGGGGCTGGGACAAGGCTGGCAAAGAAGAAGAGCACTCTGGGGGAGGATGACCTCACTGGGCCTGGAGGTCTGGAGTGCTTATACTTCAATGCAAGGAGCGTAGCAGGTAAGACAGACGAACTTAAGGCCTTAACGCTCATGAGGAATTTGGATGTGGTTGCGGTGACAGAGACTTGGTTGAAAGAGGGACAGGACTGGCAGCTGAATATTCCAGGGTACAAGTGTTTTAGGCGAGACAGAGGAGGGGCCAAAAGAGGTGGGGGAGTAGCAGTATTAGTTGGAGAGCATATTACAGTGATGCAGAGGGAGGACAATTCAGAGGGGTCGTGTAACGAGTCACTCTGGGTGGAGCTTAGAAACAGGAAGGGCGCAGTCACTATGTTGGGGGTATACTACAGGCCCCCCAACAGTCCAAGGGAAGTGGAAGATATGTCAGGAGATACTGGATAGGTGCAGGAAAAATAGGGTTGTTGTCGTGGGAGACTTCAATTTCCCTGGTATCGACTGGAAATCGCTGAGAGCTGGGACTCTGAATGGGGAGGAATTTGTAAAATGCGTACAGGAGGTTTCTTTGGAACAATATGTAGATAGCCCGACTAGAGAGGGGGCTATACTGGACCTAGTACTGGGGAATGAGCCCGGTCAGGTCTTCAAAGTTTCAGTAGGGAAAATAGTGACCACAATTCTGTTAGCTTTAGGATAGTGATGGAAAAGGATGAGTGGTGTCCCAAGGGTAAGGTGTTGGATTGGGGGAAGGCTAACTGTAGTCGGATTAGGCAGAAATTGGCAGCTCTTGATTGGGAGAGCCTGTTTGAGGGTAAATCCACATCTGGCATGTGGGAGTCTTTTAAAGGAACAGTTGTTAGGGCTGCAGGACAGGCATGTGCCTGTAAAAAAGAAGGATAGGAAGGGTAGGATTCGAGAACCGTGGATAACCAGGGAAATTGAGGGACTGGTCAAAAAGAAAAGAGAGGCGTATGTTAGGTCCAGGCAGCTAAAAACAGAAGGAGCTCTGGAGGAGTACAAAGAAAGTAGGAAAGAACTCAAACGGGGAATTAGAAGGGCAAAAAGGGGTCACGAAATGTCCTTGGCAGACAGGATTAAGGAGAATCCCAAGGCATTTTATTCATACGTTAGGAACAAAAGGGTTGTCAGGGAAAAAATCGGACCTCTCAGGGACAAAAGTGGGGAATTATGCTTGGAGCCCAAAGAAGTAGGGAAGATCATAGAAATCATAGAAACCCTACAGTGCAGAAGGAGGCCATTTGGCCCATTGCGTCTGCACCGACCACAATCCCACCCAGGCTCTACCCCCACATATTTTACCCGCTAATCCCTCTAACCTACGCATCTCAGGACTCTAAGGGGCAATTTTTAACCTGGCCAATCAACCTAACCCGCACATCTTTGGACTGTGGGAGGAAACCGGAGCACCCGGAGGAAACCCACGCAGACACGAGGAGAATGTGCAAACTCCACACAGACAGTGACCCGAGCCGGGAATCAAACCCGGGACCCTGGAGCTGTGAAGCAGCAGTGCTAACCACTGTGCTACCATGCCGCCCAAATCCTAAATGAATACTTTGCGTCGGTATTCACAAAGAAGAGGGATGTGTTGACTGGGAGTGTCTCGGAGGGGAGTGTTGAACCGTTGGAGAAAATCTCCATTACAAGGGAGGAAGTGTTAGGTTTGTTAGAGAATATAAAGACTGGCAAATCCCCAGGGCCTGATGGAATCTATCCAAGGCTGCTCAGGGAGACAAGAGATGAAATCGATGGGCCTCTGACGCAAATCTTTGTCTTGTCACTGGACGCAGGTGAGGTCCCAGAGGATTGGAGGATAGCTAATGTGGTCCCGTTATTTAAGAAGGGTACAAAGAACAAAGAACAATACAGCACAGGAACAGGCCCTTCGGCCCTCCAAGCCCGCGCCGCTCCCTGGTCCAAACTAGACCATTCTTTTGCATCCCTCCATTCCCACTCCGCTCATATGGCTGTCTAGATAAGTCTTAAACGTTCCCAGTGTTTCCGCCTCCACCACCTTGCCTGGCAGCGCATTCCAGCCCCCCACCACCCTCTGTGTAAAATATGTCCTTCTGATATCTGTGTTAAACCTCCTCCGCTTCACCTTGAACCTATGACCCCTCATGAACGTCACCACCGACCTGGGGAAAAGCTTCCCACCGTTCACCCTAGCTATGCCTTTCATAATTTTATACACCTCTATTAAGTCTCCCCTCATCCTCCGTCTTTCCAGGGAGAACAACCCCAGTTTACCCAATCTCTCCTCATAACTAAGCCCCTCCATACCAGGCAACATCCTGGTAAACGTCCTCTGTACTCTCTCCAAAGCCTCCACGTCCTTCTGGTAGTGTGGCGACCAGAACTGGATGCAGTATTCCAAATGCGGCTGAACCAACGTTCTATACATCTGCAACATCAGACCCCAACTTTTATACTCTATGCCCCGTCCTATAAAGGCAAGCATGCCATATGCCTTCTTCACCACCTTCTCCACCTGTGACGTCACCTTCAAGGATCTGTGGACTTGCACACCCAGGTCCCTCTGCGTATCTACACCCTTTATGTGTAGATTTATGTATGGATTGAAACCAACCCCACACGTACAAACACTTTGTCCTGCATTAATCTAACTAAAGGTTTTACACTTCCAGACAAAGAAAAATGAAACTAAATGCAATCAAAATTATGCCTTATTTCTAATGTTTACCAATACAAACATAAATCCCTTAAAACTGTCTTGCTTTTTCTAACACTTGGGGCCCTATTTTACCATTTTGATTCTAAGTGCTGGGCGGACTTGAAGCTGGAAGTGTTTCAGGTCCGACTTTTAGACCCGTTCTCAGGTGCCCTCGTACGCACTTTGCCTCAAAAAAAATCAGCAATTCTGAATTGCGCTGCACAAGCCTGTGGGCAGGGCTTAACACGCCCAAAACCCTGAAGCTCTGATCGGCACCTCCAACTGCACATGCACAGAAAAAAAATGATAGAATGCTGCTCCCCTGCCACATCGCTTCCGGGCTGGATAATGCCTCCCCCTGGCCCCCACAGATATTGCCCCACCCCCACAACATTACTGACCCCCTTATCCCCCCACCCCCCACCACCCAGACCGATCGTGGGCCCTTCCCCCTTCCCCCTCACTGATCACAGGCAGAGTGGCAGCAGAACCCCCTACCCCCTCACTGACCTCAGGCAGAGTGCCGTTGGACCCCTTTCTCCCCCACCCCCTTGCCACCGATTTCAAGCGGAGAGCCGTCGGACCCACCTCCCCCCACATGGATCTCAAGCAGAGAGCTGTCGGACCCACCTCCCCCCACATGGATCTCAAGCACAGAACCGTCGGACCCACCTCCCCCCACATGGATCTCAAGCAGAGAGCTGTCGGACCCACCTCCCCCCACATGGATCTCAGGCAGAGAGCTGTCGGACACTTGGCATTTATCTCCTCACTAGCTGGAGCACCCGAATTGGACTTTTATGGAGCATGCCTGTTTCGTGTCGATTCTGGATGGGGGAACGCGGTGGTAAAGGGGAAAGTGCTGGTAAGGCTAGGCACGCAGCCCATTAAATCAATTGAAGTGCATGCAAATGCATTTAAATGGCCGTTGCACCCACTTCGGGCGCGGTCCCGATCGTGGCCATTTTCGGGCCTTGGTAAAGGGGGAACCGGCACGGAGGCGGGCGCGGATCGTGCTATCTGCCTCACACCCGACTTTACCACGTTTTCGCGCCCAAAAAGGGGCGCAACTTGATGGTAAAATCGGGCCCCAGTGGTCTTTGCATGCATTCTGAATCCAAGTTCCTTACTCTTCGCTTCCACTTCATTTACAATTTCCTGTAGTCATAGAAATCATAGAAACCCTACAGTGCAGAAGGAGGCCATTCGGCCCATCGAGTCTGCACCGACCACAATCCCACCCAGGCCCTACCCCCACATATTTACCCACTAATCCCTCTAACTACGCATCTCAGGGACAATTTTTTAACCTGGCCAATCAACCTAACCCGCACATCTTTGGACTGTGGGAGGAAACCGGAGCACCCGGAGGAAACCCACGCAGACACGAGGAGAATGTGCAAACTCCACACAGACAGTGACCCGAGCCGGGAATCGAACCCAGGACCCTGGAGCTGTGAAGCAGCAGTGCTAACCACTGTGCTACCGTGCCGCCGTAGTGTCCCTTCTGACTCTGCAATCAGTGCAGCGCGTCTGTTCTCAAATTGGTGATCTTTGACCCCCGTGTGTTAAACCTACTCGATCTTCTATGTCTCTGATGTATGTTTAGAAGTCTGTAAAAAAATGTTTTTGGGGTGAGAGCTCCGGTTTTTAGACTTTGATATCGATTCTCTATAACAAAAACCATCTACTCACTTCACCTCTCTCTCTCTCTCTCTTTGTCTCACACACACATGGTCACACACACGCACACATACACACACACACACACTTGGGAGAAAGCTGAGTATGCTTTTGCAAGTTTCAGCTGCATGTGTTTTCCCTTTCCCCCCCAGAATGATGGACCAACTACAAAACGAGACAAACGAACGATCTTGAAGATCAGTTTCATGCTATTCAAAGGAAGTCAGACTGAGAAGCAAAGCGATCACTGCCAACCACCTGCCAAAAGAGGAAATATACCTAGAAGGAAAAGGCAGCAGAGAGAAAGACTGAAGTAAAAGTTTTAAGGCCCCAGGAGTGCATGGTGTTCACTGACTTGGGAGGGTAAGGAGGAAATGCTACTTTGGATGTTCTTAAGACGTGAATACAATAATGCGGGTTTTAAATTTGAATTGAGATGCCCTAAAGTTTTAATTTTCATGTAGATCATAGAATTCTGACAGTACAGAAGGAAGCCATTGAGTCTGTACTGACTGCAATCCCACCCAGGATCTAATCCCGTAACCCCACATATTTACCCTGCTAATCCCCCTGACACTGGGGTCAATTTAGCATGGCCAATTAATCTAACCTGCACACAAAGAACAAAGAACAAAGAACAGTACAGCACAGGAAACAGGCCCTTCGGCCCTCCAAGCCTGTGCCGCTCCTTGGTCCAACTAGACCAATCGTTTGTATCCCTCCATTCCCAGGCTGCTCATGTGACTATCCAGGTAAGTCTTAAACGATGTCAGCATGCCTGCCTCCACCACCCTACTTGGCAGCGCATTCCAGGCCCCCACCACCCTCTGTGTAAAAAACGTCCCTCTGATATATGAGTTATACTTCGCCCCTCTCACCTTGAGCCCGTGACCCCTCGTGATCGTCACCTCCGACCTGGGAAAAAGCTTCCCACTGTTCACCCTATCTATACACTTCATAATCTTGTACACCTCTATTAGATCTCCCCTCATTCTCCGTCTTTCCAAGGAGAACAACCCCAGTCTACCCAATCTCTCCTCATAGCTAAGAACCTCCATACCAGGCAACATCCTGGTAAACCTTCTCTGCACTCTCTCTAACGCCTCCACGTCCTTCTGGTAGTGCGGCGACCAGAACTGGACGCAGTACTCCAAATGTGGCCTAACCAGCGTTCTATACAGCTGCATCATCAGACTCCAGCTTTTATACTCCATACCCTGTCCTATAAAGGCAAGCATACCATATGCCTTCTTCACCACCTTCTCCACCTGTGTTGCCACCTTCAAGGATTTGTGGACTTGCACACCTAGGTCCCGCTGTGTTTCTATACTCCTGATGACTCTGCCATTTATTGTATAACTCCTCCCTACATTATTTCTTCCAAAATGCATCACTTCGCATTTATCCGGATTAAACTCCATCTGCCACCTCTCCGCCCAATTTTCCAGCTTATCTATATCCTGCTGTATTGCCCGACAATGTTCATCGCTATCCGCAAGTCCAGCCATCTTCGTGTCATCCGCAAACTTGCTGATTACACCAGTTACACCTTCTTCCAAATATATCACAAATAGCAGAGGTCCCAGTACAGAGCCCTGCGGAACACCACTGGTCACAGACCTCCAGCCGGAAAAAGACCCTTCGACCACTACCCTCTGTCTCCTATGGCCAAGCCAGTTCTCCACCCATCTAGCCACTTCTCCTTGTATCCCATGAGCCTTAACCTTCTTAACCAACCTGCCATGTGGGACTTTGTCAAATGCCTTACTGAAATCCATATAGACGACATCCACGGCCCTTCCTTCATCAACCGTTTTTGTCACTTCCTCAAAAAACTCCACCAACTTTGTAAGGCACGACCTCCCTCTTACAAAACCATGTTGTCTGTCACTGATGAGATTGTTCCGTTCTAAATGCACATACATCCTGTCTCTAAGAATCCTCTCCAACAACTTCCCTACCACGGACGTCAAGCTCACCAGCCTATAATTTCCTGGGTTATCCCTGCTACCCTTCTTAAACAATGGTACCACATTCGCTATCCTCCAATCCTCAGGGACCTCACCCGTGTCCAAAGAAGCGACAAAGATTTCCGTCAGAGGCCCAGCAATTTCATCTCTCGTCTCCCTGAGCAGTCGAGGATAGATGCCATCAGGCCCTGGGGCTTTGTCAGTTTTAATGTTCCCTAAAAAACCTAACACTTCCTCTCTTGTAATGGTGATTTTCTCTAACGGGTCAACACCTCCCTCCGAGACACTCCCGGTTAACTCGCCCCTCTCCTTCGTGAATACCGATGCAAAGTATTCATTTAGGATCTCCCCTATTCCCTTGGGTTCTAAGCATAATTCCCCTCCTTTGTCCCTGAGAGGTCCGATTTTCTCCCTGACAATTCTTTTGTTCCTAACGTATGAATAGAATGCCTTAGGATTCTCCTTAATCCTGCCTGCCAAGAACATCTCGTGACCTCTTTTTGCCCTTCTAACTCCCCGTTTGAGTTCTTTCCTACTCTCTCTGTATTCCTCCAGAGCTCCATCTGTTTTCAGTTGCCTGGACTTAACGTACGCCTCCCTTTTCATTTTAATCAGATCCTCAATTTCCCTGGTTATCCACGGCTCTCGAATCCTACCTTTCCTATCTTTCCTTTTTACAGGCACATGCCTATCCTGCAGCCTTATCAATAGTTCCTTAAAAGACTCCCACATGCCAGACGCGGACTTACCCTCGAACATCCTCTCCCAATCAACATCCACCAATTCCTGCCTAATCCGGCTATAGTTAGCCTTCCCCCAATTTAGCACCCTGCCCGTAGGACAGCACTCATCCTTGTCCATTACTATCCTAAAGTTAACAGAGTTGTGGTCACTATTTGCCACATGTTCCCCTACCGAAACTTTGACGACCTGACCGAGCTCATTTCCCAGAACTAGGTCCAGTATAGCCCCCTCTCTAGTCGGGCTATCTACATACTGTTCCAAAGAACCTTCCAGTACGCATTTTACAAATTCCTCCCCGTCCGGACCCCCAGCTCTAAGCACTTTCCAGTCTGTGCCAGGGAAATTAAAGTCCCCCACTACAACAACCCTATTTTTTCTGCACCTATCCAGAATCTCCTGACATATCCTTTCCTCCACTTCCCGTGGGCTGTTGGGTGGTCTGTAGTACACCCCCAGCATAGTGACTGCACCCTTCCTGTTTCTGAGTTAGAAATGATAGAAACCCTACAGTGCAGAAGGAGGCCATTCGGCCCATCGAGTTCCACCCACAGCGACTCAGTACATGACCCCTCTAAGTTGTCTACCCTCTGCACTGCGGTAATATGTTCCTTAACTAATATCGCTACTCCCCCACCTTTTTTAGCCCCTCCTCTGTCTCGCCTAAAACACTTATACCCCGGAATATTCAGCTGCCAGTCCTGTCCTTCTTTTAACCAAGTTTCCGTCACCGCAACCACATCCAAATTCCGCATAAGCATTAAGGCCCTAAGTTCGTCACCTTTGGATTGTGGATGGAAACTGGAGCACCCAGAGGAAACCCACACAGACACGGGGAGAACGTGCAAACTCCACACAGGCAGTGACCCGAGGCCGGAATTGAGCCCGGCTCCCTGGTGCTGTGAGGCACTGTGCCACCGTGCCGCCCTTAAATCCTTGAACCAGAGCTGCAGAACAACGCCGTGAGCCTGACATGTCTGTTAACGCTCTTAAAACAACCGTGAAATATCAAAGTATTGCCTTTTGCTGAATTAATAGGAACATGAATGCTCACAACTAGATTGACAGTAGTATCACTCTGATTTTGCTTTGATTTGATTTATTATTGTCACATGTATTAGTATACAGTGAAAAGTATTGTTTCTTGAGACCACAATCAGTAAGGATAGGCAACAACACCTCTTCCACGATCATCCTCAACACCAATGCCCCACAAGGCTGTGTTCTCAGCCCCCTACTATACTCCTTATACACCTATGACTGTGTGGCCAAGTTCCCCTCCAATTCAATTTTCAAGTTTGTTGACGACACCACCATAGTGGGTCGGATCTCAAACAATGACGAGACAGAGTACAGGAATGAGATAGAGAATCTCGTGAACTGGTGCGGTGACAATAATCTCTCCCTCAATGTCAACAAAACGAAGGAGATTGTTATCTACTACAGGAAGCGTTGAGGAGAACATGCCCCTGTCTACATCAACGGGGATGAAGTAGAAAGGGTCAGAGCTTCAAGTTTTTAGGTGTCCAGATCATAAACAACCTGTCCTGGTCTCCCCATGCCAAGACTATAGCTAAGAAAGCCCACCAATGCCCCTACTTTCTCAGAAGACTAAGGAAATTTGGCATGTCAGCTACGAGTCTCACAACTTTTGCAGAAGCACCATAGAAAGCACTATTTCCAGCTGTATCACAGCTTGGTATAGCTCCTGCTCTGCCCAAGACCGCAAGAAGCTACAAAATGTTGTGAATGTAGCCCAATCCATCACACAAACCAGCCTCCCATCCATTGACTGTGTCTACGCTTCCCGCTGCCTCAGCAAACAGCCAGCATAATTAAGGACCCCACGCACCCCGGACATTCTCTCTTCCACCTTCTTCTGTCGGGAAAAGGATACTAAAGTCTGCATTAGGGTTAGGGTTAGGGTTAGGGATACCAACTGACTCAAGAACAGTTTCTTCCCTGCTGCCATCAGACTTTTGAATGGACCTACCTCGCATTAAGATGATCTTTCTCTGCACCCTAGCTATATCTATAACACTATATTCTGCACTCTCTCATGTGTGGTATGCTTTGTATAGCGTGCAAGAAACAATACTTTTCAATGTATACTAATACATGTGACAATAATAAATCAAATCAAATCAAAGCTATACAGACAAAACATACCGCACATAGAGAAGGAAAGGAGAGAGTGCAGAATGTAGTGTTACAGTCATAGCTCGGCTGTAGAGAAAAATCTGACCCACCCCTCCTGCATTTTCCATCACCAAAAACCATGTAAGCTACAAGGGACCATGTATAAGGACATAAACCCATCATCAGACAGGTTCCCTTCAAAGAAATTACACACACACACCATGATTCTAGTCTGTGTGTAAATTAGCCACCAGGAATCCAAGCCTAGGCCAACAAGTAAACCACTAGAAACTGAACACCTTCAATTGGGTGATCAAGTATAAAACTAATAAATCACGTTTATTGGATGAATCTGACTATAATTATCAGCCAGTTTTCTGCCATTCATTGAGATGAGCAGAAACCCTGCGTCACATTAACTTAAAATGGTCTTAGGCTTTATAGCCTTCACTAATGCACACATATGGAGCTCAGGGGGAATCAATGTTTCTCAAATTTAATTCCAAAATTGCAGTTTAGGAATGTTGTAAAAGAAAATAACCAGAATTCATTCAAAACCAAAACTTGAGGGGTGGCATGGCAGCACAGTGGTTAGCACTGCTGCCTCACAGTGCCAGGGACCAGGGTTTGATTCCCGCATTGGGTCACTGTCTGTGTGGAGTTTGCACATTCTCCCCATATCTGTGTGGGTTTCCTCCGGGTGCTTTGGTTTCCTCCCACACTCCAAAGATGTGCAGGTTAGGTACATTGGCCATGCTAAATTCCCCCTCAGTGTACCTGAACAAGCACCGGAGTGTGGTAACAAGGGGATTGTCACAGTACCTTCATTGCAGTGTGAATGTAAGCCCACTTGTGGCTAATAAATAAACTTTAACTTTACTTTACTTTGACTTTGTGGTTCTGATGTGAGCGACACACAGCTGGCTGGAGTTTGAATTACTGAGTTCTTGGCTGACTCCTTCTCAAGGCTTCTTCATTGTCAGTTGAGGCAATCTTGTACAAAGGAGTATTGCATTTGAATAGTTATTTAGTCTTCCGCCCGCAGGAATCCAAGCCTAGGCCAACAAGTAAACCACTAGAAACTGAACACCTTCAATTGGGTGATCAAGGGAAGCCGGCATTTTTTCAGGAAAGAGGGAAGTGTTGATATTCGCTCTTTTCCCAGATGACACATAACAATTAAAGCAAATGCTGTTTTATATGGAATGTGGTACCAGATGCAATATAAGAAGCTGTTACTGATTCTTGGTGCTGCTTTCCGTGATGTTTCTCACATTATTGAAGAACTCTGAGATTAATTTCCAAGTGTTTTTGAAAAAGTATTGAGTCATTGAGGCAAGGCCAAGGAGAGGAACAGGAATCCGACACAGAACCATGGAATCCCTACAATGCAGAAAAAGGCCATTCGGCCCATTGGACAGAATTTTACGACAAAAATTCTAAGTGTCCAGCGAGCGTGAAAATGGGAGAGTTGGAAATCTGTATTTTTTGGGTGAGTTTTTACTCCTGATCTTCTGCACTAAGTACATGACAAAGTAGGCTAGACTGTTTCCAGCTACTAAAGGCAGTGGGTGGAGCTTAACTCACCAGCCAGCCTGATCAGGCAGCTGAAGAATCTATTGCGCATGTGTAGATCTCTGTGGCTGCACATGCACAATTGCAACAGCAGAGGCCTGACAGAGAGAGAGAGAGCTGTCAGACCTCGACTGTTGCAACGAGCCTCAACTCAGCATTCCTCCCCCCCAACTCCCACAATCACGGGCACCCACAGTCGATTGTGAGTCCCACACCACCCAGAAAAATAGCCTCCACTGCCCCCCGCCACCCAGACTGATCACGACCCTCCCACTGATCACAGATAGAGCAGCAGCTGCCCCCCCCCCTCCCCCCACCAATCACATTTCAGAGCGGTAGTGGGCCCCCTCCCTCCCCGCACCACCTACGATTTCCGGTAGAGTGCACAGTGGAGCCCCCCTCTGTCCCTGCTCCGGCCTGGCCCTGCCTCCCGATAGGCCCTGTCCCCGGCACTTCCCACCGGTGGTCATTGCCAAGATGCCAGGCTGGCACTGCCCGGCTGGCACTGCCCAAGGGATATCCTTGGCCTGGATATCCCCGGGAGGCCTCAATGGCCTCTGGTTCTACTGGCGAGACCAACTCAACTGTTTTCCATTCATGGGGAGCAGATATTTTCCTCACCGGAGAGAACCTCTCCCGGCGAGGCCATAAAGGCAAGTGAGTCCGGATGATTGAGCACTGGGCCCGCTAGACATGTAAATGCTACTTTAAAAAAATTTAAGTAATATATCCAGCCTCTCGCCAGAAATGGACGGGAGGCCGACCACACTGGAAATGCGCTGCTGGTAAGATTGCGAGACAAGAAATCGGGCGCGGTCCTGATTTTTTGACCTCGCATGATTTTACCGGCTCACTCCACCCATCGATGGCTGGGGCGAGTTGGTAAAATCACAGCCATTGAGTCTGCACTGACTCTCCAAAAGAGCATCTTACCCTAGGTCCTCCCCTCTGCCCTATCCCCATAACTCCGCACATGGTTAACCCACCTAACCTACACATCTTTGGACCGCAGGAGGAAACCGGAGCACCTGGAGGAAACCCATGCAGACACGGGGAGAATGTGCAAACTTCATACAGACACTCAAGGGCAGAATTGAACCCAGGTCCCTGGCGCTGTGAGGCAGCAGTGCTAACCACCACGCCACCCGATTGATTGGGAAAAATCACCTTAAATGTTCAGGATGGCTACACACTGTTTCCCTCGGTGTTTCAGACAGAGGATTCCTGCCTTCTTACTAAAAAGAAGTTTAAGTACATAGCACCACAAAGTGAATTTGCAAATATTTCACCAAGATTGAGATCAGGTGAACCAAAAGTACCACGAGTTAAAAATTCAGAAAATAAGTTGGACTGAACTGTTGACCCCTGTGAGGAAGAAAGATATGAACATTTTTTTTGGTGACTTTCACTTCGAGCTTAAGTTGTGGAATTTTCCAGAAAGGGGTTCTGAATACAAGCCTCAAATGTTGAAGTTTGACTCCTAAGAGAGCCTAGCCGAGGTTTCCCTCTCGTCTGCTGTTAATTTAAAGTCTGCTTTGATTGGTTTCTGGCGATCACACCACTGACCTGGGACAGGAAATCACTGACAGGAAATAGCTGTACAGAGGAGAAGTTATAAAAGAGACCCCCTCCCCCCTTCCACCTCCCCCACCCCATAACCCCCCCCTCGCTCCTGCAACAGTTGAAACAAAGAAAGCTTGTGTGGAAAACAGGAAAAGAAAGTAATGCTTTGCCCACAGCTGTGCGCTCTGAAGAGATTTTTGAATATTGTTTGAACTCGTTCGAGTGATAAAAATAAAAGTTTTAGAAAGTGCTGCCTTCCCACTGTGTGCCTTTTTATTTGACTTCACCTGCACTCTCTGCTGGACCCTTGTAAGCGAAATAAGAAGTTAGGCAACTCTAATGCTCGTGGGGAAAATGCAAGTATTCTCACCATAAATTGGCGGGATGTCACGCCATCAGAACCCAACAAGTTGCGCTGAGCGGCGAGCTCTTATCCTCCGTAAAATGTTGGGCAGTTCATGCTGTTTATCCATTAACCTCACCAAAACCAATAAAAGTCAGCGTGAGGCTCTTTATTGAACTTAATAGAAATCATGAAATTGTTAGATTTACAACATTATAATAAACTAAACACGCCACTACCATTTAAGGTTGGGAATTAGTGGACAGAATTTAAGATGATTTATGATCCTTAAATGAACCACATTCAAAGGGGCTCATAAAGGACCCTGGTTGTGGTGACTCACTCTGGCACCTAGTAAATTGCTCCTGGAGGCTTTATGTCTCTTTATCTCCCTCGGCAGTCTTTACAAGCCAATCTTGCCATCCATACTCCTGTTTGTGTGGGAAGCAAGCAAGTTCAGGATGCAATTTAAGCTGTTTCAACACGGAGAAGAGGGTGAAAGCACTGAAATGCCGATAGCTAGGAGATGTTCCACTGTTTCTGATCTGGATGGATGAACCAGAAGAGGAGCTTTGTGTGTAGACCCATTGTGATGCACCGTAACTGGAAGCTGGGCTGATGTAACTGTTAACCATCAGCTTGGCTGCACTTCCCCACCACCCCTCCACTCCACCATGGGAGTCTATAGGGAGACAATGGCCGGGATTCTCCAGTGTTGCATACCCCACCACTGCTACCAGTGGAATGGAGAATTTGGCACTCAGCCAAATGTCCAATGGCCAATATCCTTTGTGACATTGCCAGAAGAGCTCGATTTGCATATGTAATGTCCTAACTATGTTAGGGTGGGTTTTAAACAAAAAGAAAAGAATGTGATTTGCACATTCAAACTAACATCAACAAAGTTTAATGTAAGAGCTCTGGCATGTTCAGAGTACAAACTGAAACTAAAACAGCAACCTGTACAACATCCTAATGATACCGCCATCAAATCATGTGATCAGCTTATAAAGCAATCATGCAACTACTTAAATATATAACAGCATAGATGCCTTCCAGTAAGGAGGCAATTGGCCAACTCTATGACATGGTAAATGGTGACCTCTGCAAAATAATTAGGCAGTGGGAATGTCTGCATTCAACAAATGCACACAGGATTTGATTTAAATGTGTAGATTTTTCTAAGCACAGTAAAGTGAGAGCTCTATTTGGTTTCTGATATCTTACAGTTCAGGGAGTTATCAATAGAACCTACACGTCACTGACAAAACCATCTGATGAAGCTATCACATAAATAGAAAAGGTTTTCATTCCTACCAAATTATAGGACTGAACTTCACAAGATTGAATTGTCCAGCTAGCGTGAAAATGGAAGAGTCCCTGATCTGTTTTTTGGGTGAGTTTTCATGTCCAATCTTAGGCACCATGTCACTGAAAAAATGGCCTAGACTGTTTCTCGCTGCTGCAGGCAGTGGGCTGGGCTTAATTCACCAGTCAGCCTGTAGAGGGAGCTACTGTGCATGTGCAGACCTCTGAAGCTGCACATGCTCAATAGTAGCAACAGCAGGGGTCTGACAGACAGGGAGAGAGCTGTCAGACACCTGCCATTGCGGGCAGCTTCAACCAGCTCCGCCCCCCCCCCCCCCCGCTCCCCCAATCCCCCACAATTGTGGGGGCCCATGGCCGATCGTCATTATGCCAGGTTTCTTTATTTGAAGAGCAGTAATGATTCGTACTAGAGTTACGTCATGCCGGCTGAGTGGGAAGATACAACGAGGGCGGATGATGCATTGTGACATCGCTAATGAGATGGTAGTGCATGCAAATCAGGCTCGCGCCCTTCCTGGGCAGGAACCTGATTGGGGAAAATTACAAAGCACATTTTCGCAGTCGAGTATTGTTTTCGGCATCTCACGAGATTAGGCGGCCATTACCGACGAATGCGGCTGCTAAATCACGGCCAACATCTGTAACTTTGGGGGACAGAACGTACTCACTAAAGCTGTGGCTGATGACAAACTTCATTGACCAAGAATGTGGCACAGGAATGATATAATGGTGCGCAGATGTTTACGCAACAATGGTGGAGAGGGCAACAGCGGTGCTTAAAACATGCTTCCGGCATCCGTTTGGTAGGGTGGATTTACAATACTTACCTTGCAAAGTGGAGAAGATTGCGATGGGCTGGCTCTGCACTTTGCAATTTGTCCCTGTTTATTGAGGTGAATAATATCAATGTTTTGTTTTTACCACTGCCTGAAACCCAACTTCTGAACGGTAACTCGACATAACTAGTGCAACGTTTCTGTTTTTCACACAAGTTATCTTTTGATTTCCTGAGTGAGGTGTCACATAGAGTTTGGTGATGGGCGGTTTTATGCAGTGGGCTCATTTTGACAAGGGATTACATTGAGACTGCCAAACCTCATTTCATTTGGAATTCTTACAGCTGAACCTCTCAGATAAACCTCCCGTCCAGGGAACAGGCAGTTGCTTCATTACCAGTTTGTATTCCAATTTCTACAGCTGTGCATTCATTTTGCTCTGCAAATGCGTGCGACGCAGCGCTGTTTTCTCCCCCCCTCAACCTACCTAGACTTCAATTAAAAGCTGCCAAAACCACATCTTAAAATGTTATTCATCAAATATAGGTTGGATTTTCAGCATTTCCTCTGCAACATTTCATTCAGGAAGAACACTGCAGTGTAAAGTGAATGAATAGCTTAAAGCTGATTAAAGTGGGATAACAGTCTGACTGCGTTCTTCTGCAACTAAACATATTGCTAATGTTTGAGAGGTTTCACCCGGGTCCTGACAGAATAACACAATGGGCGGAATTTTACGAGATTTTTTTCTAAGTGTCCAGCTAGCGTGAAAATGGCAGAATTGCTGATCCGTTTTTTTAGACAAGTTTTCACTCTGAATTTTGTGCACTCAGTCTTTGAAAATATGGGCTGGACTATTTCTAGCCACTAGAGGCAGTGGGCGGGGCCTAATTCACCAGACAACCAGCAGCTCAGATCTGAGCCACAAACTGCACATGTGCAGGAAAAGCGGGAAAAAACCCCAGCTCTGCTGACAGAACCCCATAATCCCGCACCCCCTCATCGGGCCAGATAAAGCCTCCCCCTCCCCCTCTTAGACGTCGGAGACGCTCCCAACATTACTGACCCCATTACCCACCCCCACCCCATCCCCTCCACCCGCCCCCCCCGGCACCCTCTTTCACATGGCCCCCTCATCACCCCCACCCCCCCCTGGCCCCAATGGCTGACTGACATGACCCTCTCTCTCTCCCCCGCTCCTGATCATCACAGAGGCACAAATCCCCCTCCCCCCATCAGCACAACTGCAAGTGCTGACTTGGCTTCCCCTCCATGGTAACAAGGCAAACTGCTTTAAACTCGCTGGAATGCTCTAACGGGCGCATGACTCACCCAAACTGCCTGCAGCAAATCCGCCCGAGCAAGGGAGGGCTCCGTAAAGACCCCAAGGATGGACAGACAGGCAGGCAGTTCAGGAAGAAATGGCCTCGAGGAAGATCAGCTCCCTGGTTTTCTGATGCTGATCTGGCCAGGTTGCTGGGGTCGATGGAGGCAAGGCGGCTCACCCTCTTCCCCCCAGCAGGACGCCGTCCCAGAGGAAGGGATGGAAACACAGCCTGTGAGGCAGTGGCAGCATGTGTTAGTGCCAGGGCACTAGCCAGGAGAACCAGGAAGCAGTGCCGCAAGAAACTGCAAGGGTAGCAAGGGTGAGTGTTTAACCTCATCTAGCACCTTCCCCCTATATGACCCCCAGATCCCCTCCACCCCCAGCACCCTGCATGCTTTCAGCCCCTGACACCCAAGCACCTCCCTTCTCCCACTCAAGAGTATCAAAAACCTTGCCCTCTGAGGGCCATCCCTGATACCCTCCAGGACTCATGCCATCAGAGGACTCATCCCACAGGAGAGGAATACCCATAACCACTGGGAGAGGGTGAAGACAGGGGGTAGTGTGTCTGAGATTCGGGTCCTCACCCCCTTTGAGGAGCGGACTCTGGAGCCTGCAGCCGAGGAGGCGATGTGGACCATTAGTGAGACTGTGATCGGGCTGGAGCACCTGTTAGAAGTGAGCACCTGCCAATCCTCCACTTGTTGCAGAAATCTTAAGTAAGTTGCATGCAGTCCGGATTCCTCTCCCTCCCTTGCACCTAATCATGTGTCCTGTGTTGCAGGAAGGGACACCGATATGCCTGGGCCATCTGGCATCACGGCCCCCACTACTGCTCCTGCCCATCCTGCCCCTGACAGCTCGGGAGACTCCTTGGAGGAAGCAATGAAGGGACCTCCGAAGCTGGCACCAGTTTGGCGTCAGCTCCCACCTTGCAGCTCACCATCCCAGAGACTCTCACATTGGTGAGTCAAGTTAATGGCGAGGCATCTGGCTCACTCTCTGGTCCGCACGACACATCTGCTGATGTACATCGGGTGGAGAAGGGAACGTCCGAGGCCTCTGGCACTTCGGGGCCTGCTGGAGGTGAGGACTCAGCTGGCTCCAGGCTACATGCTGGGCCTCTGCGATCACTTCTCCCTCAGCTGCTGGAGATGCAGCAACAGAGCCAGGGAATGCAGGAGGGACTGACGGCCACACTGGACTGACTGCGAGGCTGTTGGGAGGAGTCCCAAAGCTTTCAGACAGACCAGCTGTTGCCTGTCTTGCGTGGTTCCCAGGCCAACACTGCAGGATTTGGAGTTTCGTGGTGGAAAACTTGGGGCAGGAAATCTTCACTATGAGTGGCAGGTTCCAAGCGAGTTACAACCACCCAAAAACACTTGCAGGCCGCTCCGACCTGAAATGCAACATGTCCGCCATGAAACAACCCCCTCTGAGCAGCACGGAGCGGTTTGAAAGCCGAGACTTACCTCCTCACTCACTCTCACTGATCAAGCGCCTGAATCTGACTTCTATAGAGGAGGTGTTTTCCTGACTGATCCAGCTGCAGTGAGTGAGGTCGGTAAGGCAGGTGAGCTGGGACGATTGGGACTGAAGCTCACTAATTACATCGTGATGAATGCAAAAAAATGCAAATTGACATTTTGCCCGTTTTGGGCGGGCTCCCGATCACACCTAACTTTTTTTTCCATAAAACGGGAATGGGCATGAAAACGGGTGCCATTCCCGCTCGTCGCATCACGCCCAATTTTGTGACATTTTCCCACCTCAAAACGGGCGCAATGAGGTCGTAAAATTCCATCCAATATGTTCTGAAAGGTAGCTACTCATTCGATTTTGAAAAATTGAGATGATAAAAATCAACAGAAATACTGTCATCTCTTCAAATGGATGTAAAGAATCGTAAGAAGTTAAGAAGCTGCAGCACTGAACCTTACACAGCAGCCCCCCCGTCCCAGCTGTGCAGACAATGCAGTGATGCCTCATTTTCCTGACGTGGAAAATGTTCCAAGAAAGCTTCTGCAATCCCAAAAGGGTGGGGATTAAAAAGGCAAGAATCGGAGAAGGTCATTTGATCCCTTGAGCCTGACTTCCCCATTCAATTAGATCATCACTGATCGGGATACGACTGAGGGAAAACTGCATTGATAATGGCATTCTGTATCCATATGTACAAAGCATTCAGCAGAGGAACGGAAGGGGATAATTATCCAGTGACAATCACCCGACTATATCAAACACAGGCAGATGAAACTTCTTTTTCTTGTTTGCTTTTTCAATGTTTTACAGGGGAGAGTTTTTTTGTGCGTTTCTCTCTGCCTCTTTCATGATGTCAGATGTCTCGCAAGGATACATGGAAAGTCCCTCACTGGTCATTGTTTCAGCTCTTACTCATGCCTGGGTTTTGCCAGAAAGTGTTGGCTGGCTATTCAACTGACTATCACAGAGATCCCAAGCCTGTTCCCACCCGATGAGCAAACATGTGCAATTCCAGAAGGTTTCACTGGTTATGATCCATGAGAAATATTGCACTAAGTTCACTTCTCCAACACAACTATTGACGTTATATGTAATATTCCTACTGTGGCATGGAGTAAGATCAGCTAACTCACCCTTATCCATGGAGTGTACCCAAGGGCTATTGTATTTATTTGGTATAAGGCACTCTGGCCCGCTCTGAGTCATGAAAGATGCCATGAGGGGAGGCAATGGCCGAGTGGTATTATTGCTCGACTGTTAATCCAGAAACTCAGCTAATGTTCTGGGGACCTGGGTTTGAAGTTCACCATGGCGGATGGTGGAATTTGAATTCAATTAAAAATATCTGGAATTAAAAATCTACTGATGACCATGAAATCATTGTTGATTGTTGGAAGAAACCATCTAGTTCGCTAATGTCCTTTGGGAAGGAAATCTGCCATCCTTACATGGTCTGGTTTACATGTGACTCCAGATCCACAGCAATGTGGTTGACTCTCAACTGCCTTGCAAGGGCAACTAGGGATTGGGAACAAATGCTGGCCAGCCAGGACACCCATGTCCCACGCCTGAATTTAAAAGTTTAATGTTTATTTACTGGTGTCACAAGTAGGCTTACAGTAACACTGCAATTAAGTTACTGTGAAAATCCCCTAGTTGCTACACTCCGGCGCCTGTTCAGGTACACTGAGGGAGAATTTAGCATGGCCAATGCACCTAACCAGCACGTCTTTCGGACTGTGGGAGGAAACTGGAGCACCCAGAGGAAATTCATGCAGACATGGAAAGAACATGCAGACTGCGCACAGACAGTGACCCAGCTAGTGACCCGCTGTGAGGCAGCAGTGCTAACCACTGTGCCACCGTGCCGTCATTAAACATTTACCACATGGCAAAGTTACTTGGAAGAATTGCATGAAATGAAGACCTTCCGACACCATTGCAGTGTTGTCCTGTATGAAATCCTCACAGGGATTTATCCAGCCAGTTAGTTATCTTTTTACCAAGAATTCTTACAGACAAAGAAGAAATAGCAAAGGATCTGGAGGGAGAGTAACTCGAACCAACTGGTCCAAAGCAGCATCTGGGACTACAGGGTTGGAAGGAAGTATTTCAATTATAAAAAAAACATCAAGAATGTTGCGAATGGCCTGACAATGCAGTGCTGTTTCCAAACAACCGTTAATTTTCAAAGCTCTGCCAACAACCAGTAGTTGAGTTCAGATTTAGCGACGCTGAGTATTCTACAATCTGGTTGACTGAAATCTCTTCCTCTTTCTGCTCACACGGTTGTCTCGATCCGCTGGAGAAGGCACAGCGTCACAAATACTCTCTAAACGTTGCAAGTTACTGCTCAAAAACATGTAAAAAGCAGCTGTCAGTGTCATGAATTTTAAATGCTCTTTCTGAAGCATTGACCACAAACTCCAGACCAATTTGTTTTTATTTCTAACATCTTGATAACAATACTGATAACATTAAGCTTGTGTCTGGTGATTAATGTAATGTGAGACAACATCTGCCAAATTCCTAATGTATTTAAAACCTATACAGATGGTGCACACTAACTATTCTACCTGAGAATCAATGTCCTGTAGACCCATAAAATACTGATGGCTTTACCAGATTATATTCAAAATCTGGAACAGTCGTTCAGTCTACGTACTGTATTTAAAGTTCCTCAAACTCATGACAGAAACTAGAAACTTCAGTGTTATGGATCATCGAATCCCTACAGTACAGAAGGAAGCCATTCAGCCCATCGGGTTGCACCGACCACAATCCCACCCAGGTCCTATTCCCGTAACCCCATGTATTAACGCTACTAATCCCTCTGACACTAAGGTGAATTTAGCATGGCCAAGCCACCTAACCCACATATCTTTGGACTGTGGGAGGAAACCGGAACACCCGGAGGAAACCCATGCAGACACGGGGAGAATGTGCAAACTCCACACTGACAGTGACCCGCGACCGGAATTGAACCCCGATCCCTGGTGCTGTGAGACAGCAGCGCTAACCACCGCTAACCAGCAGTGCTAACCAGCTAACCACAGGGCAGCATGGTGGCACAGTGGTTTGCACTGCTGGCTCACAGCGCCAGGGACCTGGGTTTGAATAGCCTCTTTCTGCACTGTAGGATTCTATGATTTCTATGACTATGCCACCATGCCGCCCTGGATGAAATGCATTGTTTGAAAGCTCAGTCATTCAGTGTTATGGAAGGGGATGCTTGGTTTAGCTCAGTTGGCTGGACACTGGTTAGTGATGCAGAGCGATGCCAACAGCATGGGTTAAATTCCCGTACTGGCTGAGGTTATGCCTTCTCAACTTTGCCCCTCACCTGAGATGTGGTGACCCTCAGGTTAAATCACCACTGGTCAGCTCTCCCCATTCAAAGGGAAGAACAGCCTATGGTCATCTGGAACTATGGCAACTTTGGAATCATAGAATCCCTGCAATGCAGAAGGAGGCCATTTGACCCATCGTACCCGCACTGACAACAATCCCAGCCAGGCCCTATTCCCATAACCCCACGTATTTACCCTGCTAACCCCCTGAAATGAAGGGGCAATTCAGCATGGCCAATCCACCCAACCTGCACATCTTTGGACTGTGGCAGGAAACAGGAGCACCCAGAGGAAGCCCACGCAGACACGGGGAGAACGTGCAAACTCCACACAGACAGTGACCCGAGACTGGAATCGCACCCAGGTCCCTGGCACTGTGAGGCAGCAGTGCTAACCACTGTGCTACTTTACTTTACCCGTACTTACTTACATACATTCAGTGTTAGAATATGAATCAAAGTACGATCCTAATCATAGGCAGAACAGAGACTGGGTACTTCATGACAAAAACAGTACTACACCCACATTTATTGGCATTCACGGATCAGTAATGTGACATGTGTCTGGCAGTAGGTTAACTGCCCAATCTTTCAATCAGGGAATGTTTTTTTTATACATTCACAGAAGGTGGGAGTCACTGGTAAAACCAATATTTATTGTGCATCCCTATGTACCCTTAAGAAGGTGGTCGTGAGCTACTTCCTTGAACTTCTGCAGTCCATATAGAAACATTGAAAATAGAAGCAGGGATAGGCCATTCTGCCTTTCGAGCCTGCCCCACCATTCAGTATGATCATGGCTGATCATTTAACACAGTAGCCTGCCCTCCCCTCATATCCTTTGATCCCTTTCACCCCAAGAGCTATATCTAACTCCTTCTCGAAAACATACAATATTTTGGCCTCAACTACTCTCTGGGTGAAGTAATTTCTCCTCATCTCAGTCATAAACAGTCTACACCCTATCCTCAGTGTGTGACGTCTGGTTCTGGACACCCCCACCATCGGGAACATCCTTTCTGTCTAGTCCTGTTATTATTTTATAGGTATCCATGAGATCACTTCTCATTCTTCTGAACCCCAGCAAATATAATTCCTATCGACTCATTCTCGCCTCATACGTCAGTCCTGACATCCCAGGACTCAGTCTGGTAAACCTTCACCCTACTCCAATTCGAGTTATTGTGTGCTGCAAGATCCCGTTAAGGGTATGGTCATGTGATCAGTCCGTGAGGTCGCTTGGCTACTTTGCTGGCTTAATTCAGTTCAGGTCCAGCCACTGTTGGAGTAAAGAGCTACCTAATAAACCTGTTCTGTTGTTCCACCCAAACCCTAGGTGCTATCACTTTCTATTCTTTTATTCTGCAATAAGTTCTACAAATATAATATCCTCTAGAGCAAGAACATCCTTCCTCAGATAAGGAGACCAAAACTGCACACAATACTCCAGGCGTGGTCTCACCAAGTCCTGCATGATTGCATCAAGACATCCCTGCTCCTGTACTCGAATCCTCTTGCTATGAAAGCCAATATATCATTTCCGTTTTCGCTGCCTGCTGCACCTGCATACTTACCTTCAACAACTGATGTACAAGGACACCCAGGTCCCATTGCACATTCCCCTCTCTGAATTTATAGCCATTCAGATAAGAACCTGCCTTTCTGTTTTTGCTACTAAAGTGGATAATCTCACATTTATCCATGTGATACTGCATATGCCATACATTTTCCCATTCACTCAGCCTGTCCAAATCACACTGAAGCATCTCTGCAGCTTTCTCACAGCTCAGCCTCCCACCCAGATATGTTGAAGATATCATGCACAAGATTTATTTTAGATAGTGGAGCTTGAATACTGCTGAGAAGAAAGACATGTTGCTGAAGCTTTTCACCTTGGACTCATCAGGACAAATGCAAGAATTCCAAATTTCAAATAATCGCCATGATATATATTGCAGGAGAAAAGGAGGTTTATTGGCAAGTAGACTCTGAATAGAATCATAGAGGTTTACAGCATGGAAACAGGCCCTCTGGCCCAATTTGTCCATGCCGCCCAGTTTTTACCATCAAGCTAGTCCCAATTGCCCGCATTTGGCCCATATCCCTCTATACCCATCTTGCCCATGCAACTGTCTAAATGCATTTTAAAAGACAAAATTGTACCCACCTCTACTACTACCTCTGACAGCTTGTTCCAGACACTCACCACCTTCTGAGTGAAAAGATGGCCCTCTGGATCTTTTTGTATCTCTCTCTTCTCACCTTAAACCTATGCCCTCTAGTTTTAGACTTCCCCACCTTTGGGAAAAGATTTTGACTATCTAGGGAAAAGATGTTGAATGGTTGAGATACTACCATGGAGAAAGCAACAGGGAACTCAAGGTCACCTCCCACCCCCCCCCAATACCATGGGTAATTCAGAAAATGTGCAAGGCTTGAACATATTCCTTTTGTTTGCAGAGAATTGGGCCCTGCAACATATATTCATACAACATACATTCATACTGTGGTGATACTGTGCCTTTAAGAAATGCATTAATATCATGTTTCTTGTGAAGGGAATGTTTTAAACTTCAGCTCTGATTATGGTGCCGATTTGTCTGCACAAGGCAACCCACATTCTAGAATGTAGAAGCATAATTGACCTAGATATTGGTGTGCTTTTTAAAAATTTGAGCTAATGCAGTTTTGATTACTTTTTGGGTTGTCCCCTGGGGTTTCAGAGTAGGATTTAGTTAGGTTAATTGACAAGAGTGTGTCATGTGCTAATGGGAGGAGCTATACTTACAGAGGGAAAAGCAGGCAGTTTCTGTTTGGATTTTCAAGGAGCAGCAGCACTTTTCTCTCTCTCTGTCTCTCTGGAGATTGAAGTCTGGGACCTGCTAGAAAATAAGTATCTCTCTCCAAAGGTATTCTGTAGGTTTTGGGGGCTAGCAGTCCACATACCAGCACATAAGCCTATTGTTTTCTAACTGATTTTGGAGAGGAGTTTACATCTATGAGGAATATTGCTCAAATTGGAACTAATAGAGATAGGCTAGCAGTTAAGAATTATAACTTATCATGTTTAAGTATTTCAATTAGTAAATGTTACGCTAATTCTTTTTGTTATATTTTAACAATATCGTGAAACAAAGTTTGTTTGGATGAAAGCTTCATAGTGGGTCAATAGAATCACACCTGGAATGAAACATCTTATTCTCACACTAATGCCCCCAAAGTCAAAATATAGTTGGGATCTAGGCTAACTTCTTAGTGTACCTTGGAGTTTCTGAACTGGCCCCTAACAATACAAGATACAAGCATCTGGTCAACTGGGTAGGTAGTCCTTTCCAGTTCTATTCTCACTTGACTTTTCTTTAGAGGTTTGGAGTGGCTTGTTAGGCCCTAGCCGAGGGCACATGAGAGTTAACCGCTATGTGCCTTGGAGTCATGTATATGATAGACTGGGTAAGTTTGGCAGATTTGTGGGGAGGTGATGGCCTAATGGTATTATCGCTAGACTTTTAATCCAGAAACTCAGCTAATGTTTAGGGACCTGGGTTTGAATCCTGCCAGGGCAGGTGGTGAAAGTTGAATTCAATAAAAAATATCTGGAATTACGAATCTACTGATGACTGTGAAACCATTGTCGATTGTCAGAAAAACCCATCAAGTTCACTAATGTCCTTTAGGGAAGGAAATCTGCCGTCCTTACCTGGTCTGGCCATACATGTGATTCCACAGCAATATAGGTGACTCCCAACTGCTCTCCGAGCAAGGGCAACTAGGTATGGACAATAAATACTGGCCATGACCCATGAATGAATAAAAGAAAGATTTCCTTCTCTGAAGTGTTGCTGAACGAGGTACATTTTTATAACAACAAAAACAGAAAAATGCTGGAAAATCTCAGCAGGTCTGACAGCATCTGTGGAGAGGGAATAGAGCCAATGTTTTGAATCTACAAAGAATCTATGTTTTGAATCTACCTCTCTTCTACAAAGAAGGAACAGAGCCAAAGTCTTGAATCTAGATGACCCTTGGTCAGGGCTGAGAGGAAAGAGAGTCAGCAGAGATTTATACTATGAGGGTAGGGAGGGGTTGAAGAATTGGACAAAGGGGATATAAATGAGCATGCAGAAGGCGGAGCATGCATTTTGGGTTTATTTACATTTTTATAGCAATCTGTTTTATAGATGGCATTTCTAATTATAACTTTTTATTCCAACTGTACTAATCAATGGAATTTAAATTCTCATAGTTTCAGTGGTGGAATTTGAACTCATGCCTCTGAACTACTGGTCCAGTAATATTATCACTAAGCTAATGTTCCTGTATCCTGTGATAACATGGATGGTTTTCTTTAAGGAACCTGTAAGGAATGAGGTTTTAGACAGTTTGGCCGCATGGACTGTTAAAACTCATTTAACTTGAGATCATAATTCTGTTTCCTCTCTTCTAACGACATCTTTAAACTACCTTTCCATATTAAGTAGCTACTTTGGACCGCGTTGGAGCTTTCACTGTTTCTTTTTATTGAAATGTTGGTTAAAACGTGAAATTTTAAGGTGGAGGTGATTATTGTTTGAATGGCCCTTCCAGCCAGGAGAGCAAAACAAAAAAAAAACAAGCCTGCACTTACATTAATGTTTCATCTCCTTTAATTAATGGGTGGAAAATAGTGGTGAGCACAAATCTGAATTCCCAACGTTTTGCTGGATGAGGTTCTGTGCAGGTGCTCAGATTTATAAAATTATTTTAATTTTTGGACCAATTTAATCAGTGAATATGCACATATCCATTATCTCTGCAAAGGGCAAGAAGTACACCAGTATAGGTCTATGTGTACGTGTAATGACTTTGCCAAGGAGTCTGAGCTCCCTGATTGAGGTAATGATTGCCTGCCCAATCAGTGAGTCTCACCTGTATATATATACACATTATCGAGGAGTGTCAGGGCTACTGACACTCTGGATTCTGACTTTGTACCTGAAGCACTCTTAGGAGTGGAATTGAGTTTGTAAATAAAGGGAACCTGATGAAGGGACACTGGCCTCTGAGGAGTTATTCCAGTATGTGAATAATCAAGCTTACACCTCTATCGTGTTTACGACAAGAGCTAGCCTGCCACATTGCATTTAAATATCAAATAATGCATTCCCTCAGTGCTGTTTTCTGAGTGCCTTTTCTTCTCCCCCTCCACCCCTTCCACCATGCACAGTCCTATTCCAGTGACCGCAGCATGGCTGCTGGAAGGTTGTTAACTTTAAGTGGGGCAGATTGCAGATGACCTTGCAGGAAGATCTCAACAGCTCTAGCCCTAGAAGGCACAACTGGGGGCTGGCCTCAGCATTGGTAGCCATGATGTGGAGATGCCGGCATTGGACTGGGGTGAACACAGTAAGAAGTCTCACAACACCAGGTTAAAGTCCAACAGGTTTATTTGGTAGCAAATACCATAAACTTTCGGAGCGCTGCTCCTTCGTCAGATGGAGTGGAAATGTGCTCTCAAACAGTGCTCTCAAACATTTCACGACACACGACAGCGCAGAGTCGCTGAGCAGAAATTGATAGCCAAGTTCCGCACACATGAGGACGGCCTAAACCGGGATGTTGGATTTATGTCACATTATCAGTAACCCCCACAGCTTGCCTCCTGGGCTTGCAGAATCTCACTAGCTGTTCTGTCTGGAGACAATACACATCTCTTTAACCTGTGTTTAATGCTCCCTCCACCCAAATTGTCTGTACCTTTAAGACCTGGCTGGCTGTAGGGATTCGCATTCTAATTAGTATTCTGTAACTTGATTTTGTGTCTCTGTGCACTGTTTGAGAGCACATTTCCACTCCATCTGACGAAGGAGCAGTGCTCTGAAAGCTTATGGTATTTGCTACCAAATAAACCTGTTGGACTTTAACCTGGTGTTGTGAGACTTCTTACTGTGCTCAGCATTGGTGACAGCAGCCTGGGCTGGGAGACTGACAGGCAACAGCAAGGGAGTAGCAGTTGTGGGAGAATGCTGTCATCCTGAGTAAGAACAACAGGGTTGAGCTCAGTCACTGTAGTCATCCATTGGCGGACATGATAGCATATTGGTCATGTTACTGGACCAGTAATCCAGAGCGCCTGACTAATGATCTGGAGTTCAACTCCTACCACAGCAGCTGGAGGAATTTAGGTTTAGTTAAATACTAAATCTGAAATTAAATGTTGGTCTCATTAATAACGATCATAAAACTACTGGACTGTCATCAAACCCCATCTGCTTCACTGATGCCCTTTAGGGAAGGAAATTCGCCATCCGTACCCGGTCTGGCCTACATGTGGCTCCAGAGCCACAGCAATGTGGTTGACTCTCAGTTGCCCTCTGAAATGGCCCAGCAAGCCACTCAGTTTAGGTAGCTCACCACCATCTGCTCAAGGGCAATGAGGGATAGACAGTAAATGCTGGCCTCGCTAGCAATGCTCAAATCCCAAGAACAAATGAATTGAAAAATTGCCGGACTAATGTGACAGTCTGCAAACTCTTGTGAATACTGCCTGTAGCCGTGATGGCAGCACGCTAAGTCTGCATGGCAACAAGCTGAGTTTATGGAACAGCATTTCTGAGCTTTCATTGTCGCAGACAGATATCGAGGGCGGGATTTTCTGGCCGCACTCGCCCCAAAACCGGAAAATCCCACCCGAGGTCAACGACCTTTGCATGGTCCGCCCTCCCCCACCCGCTATGATTCCCGTGGGAGGGAAAATTCCCCCCTGAATGGTTTCTGCCGCTGCTGAGATCAGCCATTAGATGCTGCATCATGTTTTGTCCTCCAATATGATCATGGATTTGGCCCCTGCTTTCAAACTGGAAACGATAGTCTCCAATCTCTGTGCAAAGTTCATGCTGATGGTGCTGCTTGACATTGACTGTGGGGTTTCTAGCAGGCCTGTCAACATCATGCATTTCATTGTTACTATCCATGGCGATGTCAGAATGCTTGTCTGAGTCCTCTGCAGCCGAATACATGCGCAACCTCACCCTCTGGTGATCTGGCAGCTGCGCAAACCATATTTCGTGCCCTGGCAGGACGCTGACTGGGAGAGGGAGAGTGCCACGGAGAAAAATGCGGCAGGGAATGGTGGGTGATGGCGTTTCGAGGGTTGACAGGGAAATATGGAGTGACACGGAGAGGGAGCATATCAGCCACCCGTGCCTGGTATCCCACCACCTGCCTTGGCACTGTTCTCTAACTTACTGCTAATATCAGGACCTGAGCTGGTGGTTGTCTGTGGCAAAATGAGTGATGGCCATTGTTGCTGCTCTACATGTTGCTGTTCCACATTTTTTAAGTTAAAGTTTATTTATTTATTAGTGTCACAAGTAGGTTTACCTTAACACTGCAAAGAAGTTACTGTGAAAATTCCCTAGTCGCCACACTCTGGCGCCTGTTCGGGTACACTGAGGGAGAATTTAGCACGGCCAATGCACCTAACCAGCACGTCTTTCGGACTGTGGGAGGAAACCTGAGCACCCAGAGGAAACCCACGCAGTGACGGGGAGAATGTGCAGACTCTGCACAGACAGTGATCCAAGCCAGGAATCGAACCCAGGTGCCTGGCGCTGTGAGGCAGCAGTGCTATCCGCTGTGCCACCATGCCGCCCACTGTGTGCAACAGGTAACTAGCTAAAATCTGAAATGAGAAATGTGCATAGATAAGGTTATGGTGAGTGAGGGGTGGTGGTAGGGGGCTGGGTGGGGTGAGGTAGTTCCCACATTCAGACTGCCCACCACCCACCCTA
Organism: Mustelus asterias; assembly: GCF_964213995.1. NCBI lineage: Eukaryota > Metazoa > Chordata > Chondrichthyes > Carcharhiniformes > Triakidae > Mustelus > Mustelus asterias. The sequence goes on along the minus strand of NC_135812.1, from coordinate 74,672,610 downwards.
AATTACCCTCTTTATTTCTAAATCAGAAACACGTTATTTACATGAATCTTTATTGTCTGTGGCATTACACTCAGTTCTTACTATAGTGCTGTATATGGACACAGGTCCATGTCATTTCTGAGCCTGTGCATCAGATGATACTGTTTTGGGAATCTATATCTGTTATTTTTTTAAAGTTTCTTCAGTGAAATATTTATTTTGCTGCAGATTCGTTAACATGTGAGACAATGTTTTGGTGAATTCAGGTTAATTTGTGTATATATATACTTTTAAAGTAGGTGTGCTAGAACTGATTGGGGCATTAGGGTCCTTAATTCAAAGAAGTTTTGAAACTTTGTAGTTTATTGTTACCGACTCTGTAAAGCGTACAATACTTGCTTCGATAATTTATATTCAGGTACAGTTTTATAAATTGTGACCTATACAAAGCCCATATATTCCCCATACCCACATGAATAAAAACAGACATTTTAAATCACAAAAATAGATTTTTCAATGAAAGAAGTTACCTTGGTAATGGATTTTACAGCAGCTCTCACAGTGCAGCATTATTTTTTCATTATCGATGTCTTTATTCTGTGTTCTCTTCTATCCGGTCCTATAAGCTCATGATCAGAATGCATTTTTATTATGTTGATGTTAATGGCGTTTTCACTTCCAAGAATCTGATTATTACCCACAGAAAAATGTTTAAGAATCAATATCCAATTGCAGGCAGTTTTATAAGAAGGCTAACATCGCACACATTTCTAATACACTAAACGGCACCTCTGCTTAAAAAAAAGAATATTGCATCGTTCACAGGCTTTCATGAAAAATAAGGCAGCTTGTGATTTATGCGTCTTTTATACTTGTTACGACACATCCATTAGCAGTGTCTACGATGTGAAATACTTTGCTCTAATTGAACCATTTGTTTTTCAGACTCTAGCATCTTGGCTCAGTGGTCACATTTTATCACCGAGTCAGAAGACTGCTTTAAACCCAACTCCAATTGGTCGGCATGTCAGTGAGGCTAATGCTCCAATGCATTTGTGGAGGGAGTGCTGATTGCTGGCGGTGTCATCATTCAGAGGAGATATCAAACTGAAACACCCTGTATGCCCGGTTAAGTGGACCTTAAAGATCCAAGAGCACTGATGTCATAGAATCATAGATTCCCTACAGTGCAGAAGAGGCTATTTGGCCCATCGAGTCTGCACCCACTCTCTGACAAGGTATCTTACCCAGGCCCTCTCCCCTGTCCTATCCCCATTACCCCACACATTTACCAGGGCTAATTGTCCTAACCTATACATCTATGAACACTAAGGGGTAATTTACATGGCCAATCCACCTAACCTGAACATCTTTGGGTTGTGGGAGGAAACCAGAGCACCCGAAGGAAGCCCACGGAGACACGGGGAGAATGTGCATAGAAACATAGAAACATAGAAGCTAGAAACAGGAGTAGCCATTCAGCCCTTCAAGCCTGCAATACCATTCATATTGATCATGGCTGATCATCGAATTCAATATCCTGATCACCCCTTCCTCCCATATCCCATGATCCCTCTGGCCTCAAGAGCTATATCTAATTTCTTCTTGAAATCAGACAACGTTTTGGTCTCAATTACATTCTGTGGTCATGAATTCCACACATTCACCACCCTCTGGGTGAAGAAATTTCTCCTCACCTCAGTTCTAAAAACTATCCTCAAACTATGAAACCTAGTTCTAATCTCCCCCACTATTGGGAACATTCTTTCTGTTAGAATTTTATAAGTTTCTATGAGATCCCCTCTCAGTTTTCTAAACTCTAGTGAATATAACTCTCACTGACTTAGTCTCTCCTCATATGACAGACCTGCTATCCCAGAAATCAGCCTGGTAAACATTCGCTGTACTCTCTCTCTAGCAAGGACATCCTTCCACAGATAAGGACACCAAAACTGCACATAATACTCCAGTAAGGAGTCTAACAACACCAGGTTAAAGTCCAACAGGTTTATTTGGTAGCAAACGCCACCGAGTGCGTTTGCTACCAAATAAACCTGTTGGACTTTAACCTGGTGTTCATAGAAATCATAGAAACCCTACAGTGCAGAAGGAGGCCATTCGGCCCATCGAGTCTGCACCGACCACAATCCCACCCAGGCCCTACCCCCACATATTTTGTTGTTAGACTCCTTACTGTGTTTACCCCAGTCCAACGCCGGCATCTCCACATCACAATATTCCAAACAGACAGTCACCCAAGGCCGGAATTGAACCTGGGTCCCTGGAGCTGTGAAGTGTCAGTGCTAACCGTGTGCCACCGTGCCGCACTGGCACACGTGTCATGGTACACCTTCCTGCTTCGGCCCAAAAAAACCCACAAATTAACTGCGTATGTATTCCATTGTGGGAACTTTTCCATGAAAACAATTGCTATGGTAACCCACATAACAGCAGTAACTGCACAATCTAATTCCAAGGCAACTTGAAGGATTTCTGAGAGCCACAATAATAGTGCTGTAAAAATGATAGGATCTTTCTTAATGACATGGTACCGGGCGGGACTTTACAGCCTCGCTCGACCCGAGACTGGAAAGTCCTGCCCGAGGTCAATGGACCTTCCCATTATCCACTCCTCGCCCGCTCCGATTCCTGTGGCGGGCGGGGCGGTAGCACACTGTACAAATAGTCTATTATTTCTATTGTAAAATCTTGATCATTATATCTAACAGTGATTTCCTTTCATAACTGCGAGTTGTTGAATTTGATTTTTGATTTGATTTGATTTATTATTGTCACATGTATTAACATACAGTGAAAAGTATTGTTCCTTGCGTGCTATATAGACAAAGTATACTGTTCATAGAGAAGGAAATGAGAGAGTGCAGAATGTAGTGTTACAGTCATAGCTAGGGTGTAGAGAAAGAGCAACTTAATGCGCAGTTGATCCATTCAAAGTCTGACGGCAGCAGGGAAGAAGCTGCTCTTGTGTCGGTTGGTATGTGACCTCAGACTTTTGTTCCTGACGGAAGAAGGTGGAAGAGAGTACGTCCGGGTTGTGTGGTGTCCTTAATAATGCTACTGCTTTGCCAAGGCAGTGGGAAATGTAGATAGAGTCAATGGATGGGAGGCTGGCTTGCGTGATGGATTGGGCTACATTCACGACCTTTTGTAGTTTCTTAAATAGATTGCCCTATATATGTTTTCTCAATTGGGAAATAATCCAATGCCAGATCCTTGAGCCTATGTGATTAGGGGAGCTCCCTTTCCACTCCAGCTCTTTGTCCAACAGGTTTCTCAGTGATTTTAAACATCTTTATGGAATCACAGCCTCTGTCAGTGAATGATTGCTTGACTTCCACTCAATTTTCAGAGATCACTCCACAAATCCATCAAAATATGACACGGCCTGTGGCATATGCATTATTGCCATCACACTCGGGCTAATTCGATCATTTGTTTTGTTCTACTGGTAAAGTTTCCTTTCTGGTGGTTTGCTACACATTCAGGATGTATTTTGTTCACCTCCTCGGGATGACCGGGCCTTTTCATTGAGTAGCTTGTATCTGGGTATCTGTTTTTCTTAGCGTGGAGGTCTAAAACTCAGGCTTTGCATGTCATTTCTGCTTTCTACCTCATTAAGGATGTCTTTGAACTCGAATCGAGGAACAGTGCTGTCTGGACGTTTGTTAGCAGAAATATACTTCTCTGAAGGGAACTTTCTATTTGTGCAGCTGAACCGAGGCATCCTGTTAAGCTGAAAACAATTAGTTCTTGGATAAAATTCATCTGTGGAGGTGTAGATACTGATGCACCCATTCTCAACCTCACTCAGTGAGTGATGCTTTAGATTTGATGGGTGACTAGACTCTGGTTGGATTTAGCAAGATGGGTCAGGTTGTTGTAATTTTCATAATTTTAATGAAAAGATTTTTTATTATTGTGGTGAACCATCGTTGGTTCCCACTGGATAGTACTGAGCCAGGGTCTGGCCAGTACTACAAGGATGTACATATGTTACTGTTGGGTTAGGGATGGGTTGTGCTACTTGTTGCTGTTGGGGTTAGGGTGGGGTTGTTACACCTTTGTATTGTAGTGTTGTGGTACATCCCAGTCGGGCTCCACCTCCTGGGAGAGGTATAAAGGTCCCTGCTCTGGCTGGGACCCCTCAGTCTGGGATCGTGTATATAATTATTGGCTGCTTCATTACAGTAAATAAAAGCCTTTATTTCCCGAGCATCTAGCCTCGTGTATGATAACGCGCATCAATTATTATAAGGTTGCATTTTGCAGAATTTGTGTGGTATGTATAAACTTGCATTTTTACTGAATGATTTGTTACAGTACACAGGCACAGCAAGAGAAGTTAGAGTTGAAGAAGTTATGAAAGATGCTTCTTCACAAAGACACAACAATTCCTCTTCCACAGATCGTCCTGAGGGCTGAAATATACTCCCATAACATGTTAATTTGTGGTTTAACGCATTGCATGTCTATCCAATGAATTTTTTCAGACATTATTTTTCCAGGCGGCACGGTGGTACAGTGGTTAGCACTGCTTCCTCACAGCGCCAGGGACCTGGGTTCAATTCCGGCTTTAGGTGACTGTGTGGAGTTTGCACATTAAATTTAAGTTTATTTATTCGTGTCACAAGTAGGCTTACATTAACACTGCAATGAAGTTACTGTGAAAATTCACCAGTCGCCACATTCCAGTGCCTGTTCGGGTACACTGAGGAAGAATTTAGCATGGGCAATGCACCTAACCTGCATGTCTTTCGGACTGTGGGAGGAAAATGGAGCACCCGGAGAAAACCCACGCAGCTGCGGGGAGAATGTGCAAACTCCACACAGACAGTGACCCAAGCTGGGAATTGAACCCGGGACCCTGGTGCTGTGCGACAGCAGTGCTAACCACTGTGCCACCATGCCACGCATTCCCCATGTGTCTGCGTGGGTTTCCTCCGGGTGCTCTGGTTTCCTCCCACATCCAAAGATGTGCAGGTTACGTTGATTGGTCATGCTAAATTGTCCCTTAGTGTCAAGGGGATTAGTAGGGTAAAACGGGGTTACCAGGATAGGGCCTGGGTGAGCTTGTTGTCAATGCAGGCTCGATGGGCCAAATGGCCTCTATCTGCACTGTAGAGATTATATGATCTATGAAGAAGAACAAACCTTGTAGGATACCCTATCAACAACTCTTTACAAGAACAAATGTGCTTGATGTTCGGACATTATTATTATGTGGACAAAAGGAAGGAAATGTACAAGACAATGATCCTTTCAGGTGATAGTAAGAAATTAGCTTTCATTGGAACATTTCGCCCTCTATGTTTCCTGAGTTATTTCCTTACTGTTTTCAACTTCCATCCTTTCTACTAATTTTGGTTTAGAACTGTTCAGTATTTATTGCAACCTCGCACTGTAGCGTTTCTTTTTCATGAGAGTTGACTGGTTGCCAAGCTTTATCTTGGTTTTACGTGACATTCTATTGCCTAACTTTACTTGCATGTACACTATTTGACCTTACTTTTTACATTCTTGCACACACCAGCCTCTCCTCATCAGTGTCAATGTCCTGATGGATGGTGCCTGAACTTTTAGACCTTGTCAAAGACTATTGGATGATTTCTTGCACAGTCCTAATGCAAGCTCTGTCATGCAGGAGCTGGCCATTAAGAAACAGTGATTTGTCATTTCAAGGGAGGTGTTGACTCTTTTGTCGTTCACTGGCGTGTCCAATGAAAAGTGGTGTGTAATTCAGGTGCAGACCCTTCATGTACAGGAAATGGTAACTTGTCCGTTTCATAGATGCCGTTTGACCCGTCCAGCGATTCCAGCACTTCCTCTTCCTGTTCCAGATTTCTATCATCTGTATCTATTTGCATTTTTGTTAAGGTTATAGTGCAGTTAATGACATAGAATGTACAATATTATAACAGGCCATTTGACCCATGTGTACTCTGTCAGTTTTTGTGTTGAATACAAGCATCCATCCCCTCTACTTTATCTAACTCTACCAGTATATTCATAGAATCACAGAATCCTACAGTGCAGAAGGAGACCATTCGGCCCATCATGTCTGCACCGACCACAATCCCACCCATGCCCTATCCCCATAACCCCATGCATTTACCCTAGCTGGTCCCCTGACACTAAGGGGCAAATTAGCATGGCCAATCCACCTAACCCGCACATCTTCGGACTGTGGGCGGAAACCGGAACACCCGGAGGAAACCCACGCAGACACAGGGAGAATGTGCAAACTCCACACAGACAGTGACCCAAACCGGGAATCAAACCCAGGTCCCTGGCGCTGTGAGGCAGCAGTGCTAACCACTGTGCCACCGTGCTGCCCTGACATTCTTCTATTCCTTTCTCCAGTCTGCACTTAACTTGTTACGCTTAAATGTATTTTCACCTCGACTACTCCATGTGCAAGCAAGTTCCAAGTTCCAATCATTCCCTGCGCTAAGAAGTTTTTCCTGAATGTTTTATTGGATTTATAATTAACTGTTTTATGTGTACAGATGCATATTTTTGGACTCCTCTACAAGCGGACTTCTGTAGCAGTTGATTTAATGAGAAGAATTGGATTTTCAAATTGCACAATTGGATTCAGGCCTTCCCTGGGCAGTCTTTTGTCAATATGCAGAAGTGACCTTTGGGATAGTGAACCTTGCATTATCCTGCCTGGAATGATTATATTCAGCAGAAGAAATCTGAAAGTAATGTTGAGATTTCAGAGAGTTTTCCAACACATTGAGTGTTATATTACCAACTCATTAACAATAGAAAGCAGCCAATGATTTGGGGATGTAAAATTATGTAAGTACATCATACACACTTCATAGTTTAAATGTAGCTCTAAATTTGTGCACATTAAAATTCAATAAAATATTTATGTAGTCTTTCCAAGCACTGCAATTCCTCTTTGCTTCTTCACTTCCTGTCAATTCTGGCAGATGAACTGTTGCAAACTGCAAACCATTGCTGACTGCATCGCATTATTCAATTTGTGCTTCAGCCCATGTTACTGTCAAGAACAAAAGCATATCTCACCTGACCCACTCAGCACATGGACTACACACGGTTGAATGAAGATCAGAATATGTCAACACAAGTGAGTGATGATCAAAAATTATTTCCATCATTTCACCTGGAATCCTTATGTGCTACTTGAATTGAATGTTTGGGACAGTGGTTAGCACTGCTGCCTCACAGTACCAGAGACCTGGGTTCAATTCCTGGCTTGGGTCACTGTCTGCGTGGAGTCTGCACGTTCTCCCCGTGTGTCTGCATGTGTTTCCTCCGGGTGCTCCGGTTTCCTCTCACAGTCTGAAAGACCTGCTGGTTAGGTGCATTGATCCGAACAGCTGAAGTGTGGGCAACTAGGGGAATTTCACAGCAACTTCACTGCAGTGTTAATGTAAGCCTTACTTGTGGCTAATAAATAAACTTTGCTTTACTTTATATTTTGGGTGGAATTTTCCAGCCGCTCACGTGGGATTCTCTGGTCCTGCTGCAGTGAATGGAGCTTTGGCTGATCGTCAAATTCTCCAACCTCACTTGCAGTGTCGGCGAGGTGGGAACTGCTGGAAAATTCCAGCCTTTATGTTTTCATGACTGCACACCGGGGTGGTTGGGGGGGAATTTTCCACTTCTGTTTTCAGGCTGCAGGAATGGCAAAGGGGAGCGAAGAATTGCGCGAGAGTCCTGAAATAATTCTTTAACCCGCGGGATTATCCCATTCGATTGTCTCCAACCCCCGTCTGCCAATGACGTATATGTGAATCCCAACTTTAAAAGTCAGGGTGCCCATTTACATCCAATTAAATATGCAAACCAGGCTGTTAGGCCTGATAGTCCCCCCACATAAATCTTTCATTCACGTCAGCGTGACGGGACGCCAACTTAGATCATGACAGGTCCCCCACAACATGCATCTGGCAAGCAGAACTTGCCAGAGGTGCACAGCTGGGTAGAGGGCAGGGGGGGTGGCGGGGCGGTCATTGTCTCTGGCACTACTTGGACACTGCCCTTTGGCACTTCCGCCAGGCACTTCCCTGGCACTGCCTCCTGCCAGGGGACAGTGCTGGGGGTATATTCCGTCGGGTGGGGTGTTGCTTGGCTGGGAGGATTCCCCATGTGGGTGGTATGGGGCAGAATTCTGTGAGGGAAATGCTGGGTAGGAATTCCTGGGGCAGTGGGGGTGAGGGTGGCGGGGGAGCTCCGTGGTGTGTGTCTGGTGTTCTGTGGCGGATGGTGGGGTTTGGAGGGATGGTGGTTCCAATTTTATCCTTTTACCTCAGGGTGCCCCTTTTAAAGATCTTTCAAAAGCCGAAGGTGCTGGTGGGGTGGGCTCATTCAGAGCTTGCCCCACCAGCGTGACGTGTGGGACCCACCCCTTTCTTTTTTTTGTCAAAGGGGCAATTTAGCATGGCCAATCAACCTAACCCGCACATCTTTGGAGTGTGGGAGGAAACCAGAGCACCCGGAGGAAACCCACACAGACACGGGGAGAATGTGCAAACCCACACAGACAGTCACCTGGGGCTGGAATTGAACCCGGGTCCCTGGTGCTGTGAGGCAGCAGTGCTAACCACTGCGCCACTGTGCACAGCTGATGGACGGTCCTCTGCTTTATCCACTAGAGATGACACTTTGCCAAAAAATGGCAAAATTCCACCCACTATGTGTGTCACAGTATCACACAGTCATAAATCAGTTTGTATCACATTTAATGAGATCTCCATTTAGCCCATCCCATGTTTATTCAGAATAACTAAACGTCCTGTTTGGGTCATCGATATCAGATTCAGGGTGACAGGCCAAATTTATCATGTCTGTTCTGTATTATTCTCTTGCTGGTGATAATGAACATTTGAGTGTTTACAACTTTGCCCAGGGGTGTTCAAATATTGATTAACTTTTAATTTTAAGGTTGATTAAAAACACTACTTCAAAACTACCAAAGCTGTTTGAAAGACTGGGGACTAAATTGGATAGCTCTTGAAGTGGTATGGGGAGAGCAATATGTGATTAACCTGTGTCCATTTAATATAATGCAGGCAACATGCAAAGTTTGTGCCATCTGCTTAGTTGAATAAATGCTGTATGCTGCCAATGCTAACTACACTCTTTGTTGGTTGAACACCTCAGCAGGGGGCCCAAAATAATCATTTCCCAGGAACATTGAAAGCTAGCTTCCACTGCTTAATGCAGGCTTGAATCTAAGGGGGTGGTATATTGGGGCTGGAGCAGACGCTGACAGTTGTGCAATCTGACCTGGGAAACTGAGGGGAATGGCACAGCAGGGGAATGAGAATGTTCCACACTTCACTTTTATAGATGCACCATAGAAAGCATCCTTTCCGAAGTATCACAACTTGGCATGACTCCTGATCTGACCAAGACCGCAAGAAACTACAAAGGGTTGTGAACAAAGCTCAGTCCATCACGCAAATCAGCCTCCCATCCAACTCCGTCTACACTTCCTGCTGCCTCGGGAAAAGCAGCCAGCATAATCAAGGACCCCACTCAACCCAGATATATTCTCTTCCACTTTCTTCTGTCGATAAAAAGATACAAAAGTCTGAGATCATGTACCAACCGACTCATATATCATATATTAACCTGATCTATCTCTACATCCTAGTCATGACTGTATCACTATGTTGTGCCCCCTCTCCTTTCCTTCTCCCCTATGTGCTCTATGAACGGTATGCTTTGTCTGTAAAGCACTCAAGAAACAATACTTTTCACTGTATCCCAATACATGTGACAATAATAAATCTAATCAAATCCAACCTTGCCCTGGAGGCCTTGGTGGCAGAAGTGGATGGTGAAGAAATGTTGTATATCTATATGGTCCAAGAGGCCCTCCAGATACACACCCAAAAAGCAGCAGGAGCAGATAGCCACGAAGGGCAATTCAAATCTGAGTGACTGGATGCTGTGCGGTAAGGAATTCAATGACCTCACACGAGTGGTCAAGGTCAGCGATTGCATCTTGGAATGTCAGTGGGCAAGGTTAAAGTTTATTTATTAGTCACAAGTAAGGCTTACATTAACACTGCAATGAAGTTACTGTGAAATTCCCCTAGTCGCCACACGTTGGCGCCTGTTCGGGTCAATGCACCCTAACCAGCATGTCTTTCCACCAGACTGTGAGAGGAAACCAGAGCACCCGGAGGAACACCACGCAGACACGGGGAGAATGTGCAAACTCCACACAGGCAGTGACCCAAGCCGGGAATCGAACCCGGATCCCTGGTGCTGTGAGGCAGCAGTGCTAACCACTGTGCCACCGTGCCACCCACTGGAGGGGTAGATCACACAGGGAGTCCACTGCAGAAGACTCAGATGAACACTCTGACCGTGCAACCTATGGAATAATGGTGTCAGCCAATCGACCATGACAGTCGCATCACTCAAACCCATTGCACCACATTCACCACACACTTCGAAATTTTCAGTGCGTTGGGAAGATAACCAGAAATAATGCACCTGTGCATTGTCTGAGGTATCTGTGTATTTCAATATCCAGAGATAGCCTGAAAAATACCCTGTTGTATAAAGACCCGGGGATGGTGATAACACTCGTGTCCTGACAAAGCAGTGCTGATGCTGAAAGAGAATTGGAGATCAGAATTCAGCGTGTGGCTTTCCTTGCGAAATGTAGCTTTCTAAAGCAGTGTTCCTGAGTCAGGTGCAGGGATGAGGAATTAGGTCTGTCCAATTGGACTGTGACTATCGTGGGTACTTCTCACATACTTCTCGTGTTATCTGCCCAGCCTGGACTATGTGCATCCTCTATCATTAAAATCCTTTCCATAGTGTGGTTAGAGGAATATTACCAAAAGGAAATCATACACTTAGAATCATAGAACGTTACAGCAAAGAAGGAGTCCATCATAGCTCTTCGTTGGAAGAACCTCTCCCCTTTCTCCAAAGTCCTGCAACATCTTCCCCTTCAAGCTCTTATGCAATTGGTTCAAAATTTGATCAGATTTGTTCCGATATTCTTTCAGGCAATGCATACTGCTTCATAGCAACCTATTGCAGCAAAAGATTGGCCAGGATTCTCCCAAAGAAATTCCAAGTTCCCAACGTGTGGGAGTAAATCCTGCCGGTTTTTCAGTGTGATTTCCAAAATGAATCTCCATGTATGACAGAGTGCCTTAGCGGGATTCACTCTGAAAATCAGGGGGTAGGGTATGTTCCCGCCTGAGAAGCCGGCAGCATAGCACTGAGCGGCCACTGTGCATGCGCCGGTCTGTCAGCGTTGAAATTGGCGCATGCGATTTGGCCCCGCATTGCCGGCCTCCCAATCGCTGGGCAGCCCCGCAACTCCCCCATCACTGGCCTTCCCACCTTCCCACTCCCTGATCGCTGGCCTCCAGGACCTCCCCGGGCTAGCCCCGATATCCCCCCACCGCCGCCACCCAGCCAGCCCTGATCTCCCTGATTCCCCCTCCACTCCTCCCGCGAAGGTCCCAGTGTCCACCCACCCCCGATGACTTTCCCCAGCTCCCCCGGCAGCCCTGAACCACCCACCCGGATGGCCAGCCCAGATCATCCTTTTCCTTCATCTGCCAATGATCCCAATACAGAGTGGCAACGGGTCCACCTGCTCCCAAACAATTGCCACCCTCTGGCCCTGCCCCCTCTGGCCCCACCCCCTTGGCACTGCCCGATGCCCGAAGGACAGTGCCAAGGTGTCCATTGAGAAGTGCCAGTTTGTTCTTTTGGGTGGTGCCAGGGGGCCAGGCTGGCATTGCCAGGCTGGCACTGCCCAAGAGGCATCCCCCCCTTACCCCTGACCTCCTGGTAGGACCTCAATGGCCTGTCTTCCCTCCAGCGGTGTCGGGCTGCCTGTTTCCCGTTAATAGGGAGCAGGAGTGAATCACTCCTGGGAGACGCTAGCGGGCCTGGAGAATTCAGTCCCGGGCCCGCTAATCAGATGAAAATCGCGATTTCCATATTGTAATCAGCTCAGCGCTGATTTCCGGTGTGAAGCTGATGATGCTGAAAAACCTGGTCTCGGAGACGCGCAGAGGCCATCGCATCCAGTGGGAAGCCCGCTTTTGTGGCAGGTAGGTCGTGCCTTACTAACCTTATTGAGTTTTTTGAGAAAGTGACCAAGGAGGTGGATGGGGGCAAGGCAGTGGACGTGGTATATATGGATTTTAGTAAGGCGTTTGATAAGGTTCACCATGGTAGGCTTCTGCAGAAAATGCAGATGTATGGGATTGGGGGTGATCTAGGAAATTGGATCAGGAATTGGCTAGCGGATAGGAAACAGAGGGTGGTGGTTGATAGTAAATATTCATCATGGAGTGCGGTTACAAGTGGTGTACCTCAGGGATCTGTTTTGGGGCCACTGCTGTTTGTAATATTTATTAATGATCTGGATGAGGGTATAGTTGGGTGGATTAGCAAATTTGCTGATGACACCAAAGTCGGTGGTGTGGTAGACAGTGAGGAAGGGTGTCGTAGTTTGCAGGAAGACTTAGACAGGTTGCAAAGTTGGGCCGAGAGGTGGCGGATGGAGTTTAATGCGGAGAAGTGTGAGGTAATTCACTTTGGTAGGAATAACAGATGTGTTGAGTATAGGGCTAACGGGAGGACTTTGAATAGTGTGGAGGAGCAGAGGGATCTAGGTGTATGTGTGCATAGATCCCTGAAAGTTGGGAATCAAGTAGATAAGGTTGTTAAGAAGGCATATGGTGTCTTGGCGTTTATTGGTAGGGGGATTGAATTTAGGAGTCGTAGCGTTATGTTGCAACTGTACACAACTCTGGTGCGGCCGCACTTGGAGTACTGTGTGCAAGGAAGGATGTGGAGGCTTTGGAGAGGGTGCAGAGGAGGTTTACCAGGATGTTGCCTGGTATGGAGGGGAGATCCTATGAGGAGAGGCTGAGGGATTTGGGATTGTTTTCGCTGGAAAGGCGGCGGCTAAGAGGGGATCTTATTGAAACATATAAGATGATTAGAGGTTTAGATAGGGTGGATAGTGATAGCCTTTTTCCTCTGATGGAGAAATCCAGCACGAGGGGGCATGGCTTTAAATTGAGGGGGGGTAGTTATAGAACCGATGTCAGGGGTAGGTTCTTTACCCAGAGGGTGGTGAGGGATTGGAATGCCCTGCCAGCATCAGTAGTAAATGCGCCTAGTTTGGGGGCGTTTAAGAGATCCGTAGATAGGTTCATGGACGAAAAGAAATTGGTTTAGGTTGGAGGGTCACAGTTTTTTTTTAACTGGTCGGTGCAACATCGTGGGCCGAAGGGCCTGTTCTGCGCTGTAATGTTCTAAAAAAAAAAAAAAAAAAAAAAAAATGGCCCCCACTGATGTCTCCCGGCCTGCTGCGCTACTCCAGTAGCTGGGAGAATTGCCCCCATTCTCCTCATTTCCCCTCTGTCTCTTATGTCTGCATTAAAAGGACAGCGAGAATAAAGGGAAATATAATAGTTGGCAGAAAGGAAAGAAAATGGAATATTTGAAGCATATTCTGCTATAATTTCCATCCTTGCGTTCCCACCAATCGCTGCTGCAAAACAGAATAATAAAAGTAAAAAAATTTTCTTGGAACATTGGAACAAAATCTGTGTGTCATTTCCCCCGAAGTTTGCTTGGGAGATATTTGCTGTTGCCTGAACGACTGCTGTGAGAAAAAAGTATTATAGTTAATGATGAGGTGATGTGATTCCCATATATCGATTGCATCAATTTACATATAATAATAAGTGAAATAGTCGGTATTAAAGCTGCTGAAAGTGTTACACAACAGGAACAGCAATACGCAAAACATATTGGTAAAACTTACTTGCTGTCACAGTGCTCGCCAAAGGAGACGAGTGAATCAGCTTGTTTGCTAAGCAGAAGCATTTGCAATCACTGGCCAATGCAGATTTTATTCAGCCACTGGGAGATTTAACACTATCAGCAGGAGAGTTGGAGATGATGATCGTTTTCTTACTTTACTCTTCCCTCCAGGTCAGGTGTGGTTACATGGGTGTTTGGCACCCTCCTGCACGATCACTTCTGGCACAAGTTCCTGGAGGGAAATCAGGAGTGAAAATCCTGGTTAATTCTCCTCATCTTAACATGGGAGGTGATGGGGTGGCCTGGGAAAGAGGCCAATTGTTATACCTCAGCCATTACATTGGCAGAGACCCGATGGAGATCGAATCTGGTATCCTCCTAGCCGGGCTCGCTGCCTGAAATAGTCAAGTCTTGAGGGAAGCGTGAGAACAGCAACTTTTAAAACTTTGCATGTGGAAATTTGCACAACTACATTTGCTTTTCTAATCAATCCAGCCGCGGTGGAAACTGCCCTGCGATTGGCCGCAAAGTACAAATGTTGGTGCTCAGGCAGTTTCTAAATTACTGGAACTCTGCAGATTAATAAAACAAAAACTTGTGTAACATTTGAGTCCGAAGTCACTCTTTAACTTTCATTTGGAATCAGCAAGTGTTACAGTTCTAGATTAATTGCCATTTTTACATTCCTGGATGATGAGAGAAGTTCTAGTGTTTATTTTGAATAACATACTTTGTGTCTGAATCCGTTCGGTGTTAAATTCTTCCAGATTTCTGGCTGCTTGACTATGCTGGGATGTGGCAGACTCAGGGACACATGGGAGCAGAGTTATAGCCTTGCGTACATTACAATCACGTCTGTTTTCAGAGAAAAAAATTGTACTTTTTTTTGGAAAGCACACTTTTCAGAACATTGTAAAGGCAAATGAGCTTTATGGAAAACATTTAAGCCTCTATTATAAATTGGTGAGTGTCAAAATTATTTTTATTAATATACCATCCACAGCAAAGAGACACATTGTTTGGAATAATGCCTCATTTACTTTATTGTCCTAAATTTCCAGGGCAAATGAACTTTGCTCTCTGTTCATTACACTTACAGTTGCCATCAAAGGTTCTCTGTGCTTTTGGAGATTGTAGTTTTGAGATATTAAAAGCAGGAGGGCACTCCCTACAGGGGGTATGGGACCTGTGTGAACTGGATAAGCAACTTGTGTATCTCCTTAATCAATTAGATTGATCAGTTGTTAATAATTCAAAAGCTTTTGATTATCTGAGTAACAGCAAGAGGCTTGGTCAACAAGTTATGCTCACATCCCTGGCAGGTTCTGATGTGTGGGGTGGGGGGAGTGTAACAATTGCAAGGATGGGATTCCCTCCGGGATCCTGCCTGCCCCGACCCAGACGCAATTTCATGCCGAGGCAGGCAGGGCCTTGCATGGGAAGACCACTTATGCCTCTGTT
This sequence comes from Mustelus asterias, assembly GCF_964213995.1. Classification (NCBI taxonomy): domain Eukaryota; kingdom Metazoa; phylum Chordata; class Chondrichthyes; order Carcharhiniformes; family Triakidae; genus Mustelus; species Mustelus asterias. Next base: position 74,657,346 of record NC_135812.1, on the reverse strand, counting down.
AAGACCCTTAGGTGGCCACTTAAGGCCTTTTCCAGCCCAGCTTCAAATTTCAGGCTGGCCTGCACTGGTTGGAGCAGGGTGCCACATAGAAAATGTTAGCAATCTTCATCTGGGGCGGGAAGAGGTTGAGGGGTTGGGTGCCTCAATGTGAAGGCCCCTTCAGATTTGGGGTACCTTCCCCTCAGAGACCTGGGAGTTCCAGTTCTCCCTCCCCCTGGTCTGTGCCCAGTACTGAGATTGTCCCCCTCCTGACCCCCCCCCCCCCCACACACCCCCCACCCCCACCCCATGGCATCCTCTACTCCCTTGTCCCCAAGTCCCCGGTACTTACCTGAAGTGCGGTCTCAGGACTTAGGCTCAGGTTTCCAATGAGTGACCTGCTGGATCTAGTCTTCTTGAGGATTGCCAATCTCTTGACAGATGGATCCCTCCATTGCCTGTGCATTGATGCATGTACTTGCTTGAATCTCCTCCAGTTTTTAATCAGCCTGAGGCTCAGCTTTACCCTGAATTCTGACAAGCCTTCAACTGTCAATGTCCTCGGCTGTCAACATTCTCCGTAGACTCTCAGCCACAACTGCACTGAGCTTGTGTGCTCGAATTTAACCATGAATGGATAGCCTGCATTGATATGACAGTACCTGCACTGGTGGAGGTTGCAGGAGACTGGTATAACAGGTGCTGTCTGAGGCTTCTCCCTCCTTCTGAGAGGTGCCTAGCCCTCCTCTGGTCTACCCAACTTTCTGTTCTTCAAAATGACCATGACCTGAATGGGAAAACAAAAGGATGATGGGCTTCCCATTGTGGCATTGCACTATCCCGACTGTAGTTCCCCATGTGTCCAGAAGTGGGGACATGAGCACATTACCCCATGTACACCGGATGCCTTCACATTCACTCACTCTCTTGGGTTTGAACTCTTGTCTTGCCATCAGTAATGAAGTGCCCATCATGTTGACCTGCCAGTTCTAAGGCCTTCTCCTCTTCCATCAAGGAGAAAGGACTGAAATGACATGCCTCCATGTGTCTTGATTTGTTCCTTTGGGTTACAGACTGTCTTCTCCTTGTGAGCGTAAAGCTGAATACTGTTAATTCTTCCATGGAGACCAGCACAAGGCTGGTTGTAGCCGAGCTATCCATGACAGGGGCACATGAATGTCGTGTGTAACTACTCTCAAGGGACCACGTGGGATTCGGGAATGACAGACAGAGACACCTCCCCACAAGGTGCAGCCATACCCCAGACATCATATACAACTGCCTGGCTCCTTTGCCTCTGGCTGGGTGGTCATTCCGTCTTCACTCAAATGGACCCTCTCACCTTGCCAGACGCGAGCCTCAAAGGGAAGAGAGGTGAGGAGTACTCCCTTTGGCAGACTGAAGGAGGTCACTGATGTGCTTGCAATGCAGAATCCAGAATCTGGCTTCTGACCTCCTCTGTGACCTTCGTCCAGGTTTGCTTGGGCAGGCAGGCCAGTCTCCTTCTGGCATACCTGGGGACGAGAACCTCCCACTCTGCCCTGGCAGCCTGGAGGAGAGCCAGGAGGGAATGAACCCAAGTGACCACTTCCGTCTGCCACTTCCATAAATCTCCCTCCTTTCCAGGTAGGCAGCCACCATAACATTTCAGAGCTGCGTCCCTTTAAATATGTCACCGGCACCTGATGCTGCCTCTATCGCATTGCACACTGCCTCTGCACTCTCATTGGTCAGCCCTCCTGCCTCCCAACTGTTTATTGGCCATGGGCTGGGAGATCATGTGGGACCAGCTGATCCCTGTCCATTCACTTCCAGTCCCTAGTATCAGGACCTGCAGCCCAGCCGGAAAATTCAATCCAGCAATTGGAAGAGATTGCTGTCTTTGTAATTTTGGATGGCAATGTGACACTCAGCACGATGTTCAGAGTCAACTGCAGGTTTCAAAAGTAATAAATAATAACCTATTGGTATTTAACCCATTTGCATAGACATACTACATATTCAGCTTACTGTATCTACACATGCAAGCAGCCTGTTCTATGTACTGTGTCAAATTACAATGAAGTTGTGAAATACCTTTGCGCTCAGTCTCATGAGGGTTTATGTACTTGGTATGTGGGGTCACTGGAGTGCAAGCTTGGGAAGTTGCATTCCTCAACACTTTCACTTATAGAATACTGTAATTAGAAGTAGATCCATTGCTTTCAAGACACTTATTAACCTTTCCATTTGTTTGAGTTACTATTTTCTTATTTCTGGGTGATCAGTAAAGCCAATTTTGTGCTCATCAGCTGGTGAACAATGTTCTGAAGGCAACTAGATTTCAATAATTTCAGAGCCCTTTAAATACTCCCATTGTTCAAGTAATTGTGGTAGAAACAGATCTTCATTGTATCGGCCTTCTGCATGGATGAATGAAAATGACGGAAAGTATTTTATATTCAAGAGTGACCTTATTAAAACTACAATCTGACATAATTACTGCAAATGAATATATTCACCCCATTGGTTGTGATCTATTTTCCTGGCTTGAAAAATAAGCTTGTTCATTACACTTTTGAGCAGAGTTGATGACATTGCAATTTGACTTTATTGGATATTGACGACTATCCCAGTTGTCTATATGTCTTGAGGGTAAGGCGTAACATCAAACAATGGGCTGAATTTCTGAGCTCCATGGGCAGTGTCACTGGCAGGTACCCCAAAGATGCACTGGGGATCTCCACCCGCACCATCCCCCACCAGCCCCCCCATCCCAGAAATTCCCTGGTAAGGTTTGCACAGTAATGCCCGAGAAATGCCAACTTCCTCTGTGCAATTACCCTATACTGTAAAACAGCCAAAAATGCAATTTAGATCACATGCTTCAGATGGCTCTGTCTTACACCAACAGTTACCCAGAATGTTAAAAGGATTAAAACCATCTCCAGCTTCTGGGTACCTCTTGTACAGACGCGCACAACCCCCATGTGAATTCCCCCTCTTACGTCTTGAAGCCGCAGGAGATTACCCCTATCCCCTGAGTACCCCACCCCCACAGGACTCCCTCCTCACAGGGCTCCTCCCTCATGGAAATCCTGCACCTGAGACAGCCCTCCCACCCCTGACTTCCCCCTCCCCCTCCCCAAACACCCCCACCCCAAATGCCCAACAACACTTCCAAACCTGACTCGACCTCCTGACCTCCCCCCCCCCCATCCTCGCCTGATTTTCCGACTTTCCCCCCTGACCGTCACCCCCTTCCCCCCCGCCCTTCTCCCCCCCCCCCCCCCCCCCCCCCACACACACACACACACGACCATCCGACCCTCTCCTGGTGCTACCCCTGGCTGTCTCACCCCGATATTTCCCCCACCACCCTGGCTGTCCGATACTCCCACCTACTGTCCAACATGTAACCCTGGCTCTCCAAACCCCCCCAAATCTGAACCACTTACCTGACAAGCCCACTTTTCCCTGGCTGCATCTTCAAACTCACCTGATTTATGGCGTGGAGCATTGTGGCCTCCTTGCCTCTGATTCAGCAGCCTGCGGCTGAAGGCCCCAGCAGTGTGCCACGCTGCTCAGTTCTCACCCAGCCTGAGTTGGAAGGTCAGCCAAGACAGGGTCAGAACAATTACAAGGTAGGAGGATAGAGGAAATCTGACCCTGATTGTTACTCTGTGGCTGTTCAGGTCCATTCTATCATAAAGCCAGTCCCATAGAGTGTCTGCAACAGCATTATGTCAGAAACTAATTCCTCAGGTTATCCTTTTGGAATAAACGACTTCATACTGAATAATGAGTTACAAACATGTCTTGTCAAAGAAACTGAGATCTTCAGCTCCCGATCTTTGAGAAAACAATTTCTCCTGCTCTCCAAGAGGAACTTGACTCTCCAGGTTCCTCCTCCTCAAATTCACCATTTCCAATCTGGATTCAAGTTTGATAACTGTGGTGAGGTTCAGAATCATCATAGAATCTCTACAGTGTAGCAGGAGGACATTGAGCCCATTGAGTCTGCACCGACATTCTGACAGAGTTTTAAAGTTAATTTATTAGTGTCACAAGTAGACTTACATTAACACTGCAATGAAGTTATTGCGAAATTCTCCTAGTCGCCACACTCCGGCACCTGTTCGGGTACACTGAGGGAGAATTTAGCATGGTCAATGCACCTTGTTGTTTGGACTGTGGGAGGAAACCGGAGCATCTGGAGGAAACCCTCGCAGATACGGGGAGAACATGCAGACTCTACACAGACAATAACCCAAGTCGGGAATTGAACCCAGGACCCTGGTGCTGTGATGTAGCAGTGCTAACCACTATGCTACCATGCAGCTTATCCAGCATCCTATCCCTGTAATCAGGCCCTATCCCTGATAAAGTTCAAGGTCCTGTTCCCGATAAACCACCCTGAAAATCTTACCCGAGGCTTAGTTACTTTGTTCTACTTGTACTAAAGGACAGATTCTGCCTTGCAGGCTAGAAAGCCAGATCAACAAGATTCTTTGACTTTTCAAAGAGCGAAATGTTTGCCGATTGATATCTGTACGGAATTTTCTTCAAAAATCACCTCTGCAAAATTAAAATGATGTGATCATTGAGCTAAGTGGTTACGCATTTGCTGAAGGTTGGTCCATCTGTGTCACCTAGAAATATGTACTATGGGTGTTGTCCATCATTCATTGCTAACTTGAACTCTCTGGTTGCAAAGGTTTCATTCATGTCACTCTTACACAGAGATCAATTAGCTGGAATACCACAGCTGATAGATCTATAATTAGGTTATGCATGCTAGCGAGCACAAGAGTTAACTGAAACCTCAACCCGCATTCCAACATTATTACTAACTTTGTGTTAGCTATAATTAACCACAAAAGGAAGCATATTATTACTTTGTTTCTGCACCTTTTACACCAAAAGGTCAAAGTTATTAAATTGAGAGCTTTAAGCAATTGTAGATTGGGTGGTTAGGTGGATGTTGGGATGATGTGGGTACAAAAAGGGTCACCTGTTGGGGGAGTGGGGATTCTCCTGGAGTGCAGGCAGAACACACAGCATGTAAGAGCTGCTCAGTTACTGTTAATAAACATCCACTATTGTTCGCCCCTGCTTGCCAATTATTGGAACGCTGTAATTCTGCAAGTTGTCAGGAATTGGCAGAATGGCACAGCCCATGCTGACACTATCGTTAAGAAAGCCCACCAACGCCTCTACTTTCTCAGGAGGCTAAGGAAATTTGGCATGTCACCTACGACTCTCACTAACTTCTACAGATGCACCAATTAAAGCATTCTTTCTAGTTGTATCACAGCTTGGTATGGCTCCTACTCTGCCTAAGACCGCAAGGAACTACAAAGGGTCGTGAATGTAGCCCAGTCCATCACTCAAACTGGTTCCCATCCATTGACTCTGTCTACACTTCCCATTGTCTCAGAAAAGCAGCCAGCATAATTAAGGACCCCACGCATCCGGGACATTCTCTCTTCCACCTTCTTCCATCGGGAAAAAGATACAAAAGTCTGAGGACACAAACTAACCGACTCAAGAACAGCTTCTTCTCTGCTGCCATCAGACTCTTCAATGGACCTACCTTGCACTAAGTTGATTTTTCTCTGCACCCTAGCTATGACTGTAACACTACATTCTGCACTCTCTCCTTTCCTTCCCTATGTAAGGTATGCTTTGTCTGTATAGCGCGCAAGAAACAATACTTTTCACTGTATGTTAAAATATATGCCAATAATAAATCAAGTCAAATCTTCATCCAGCGGGATTTACCAGAACCCACACTTCGCATCCAAGATCTTCGAAACTCACTACATTCATGTCTCCAGTGGGCAAATATTGTTTCCTCCGTATGGCATCTCCACTGGCTATGGGTCTTCCAACATTATATTAGACAACACTTTGCAGCACAACCCTGCAAAATCATCGTTGATGACATCCTGGCTTGGGGTCGCACAATGCAAGAACATGATGCACGTCTTTGTCTAGCCCTCGACAGAATTAGGACCATACAGTTAAAACTTAACCCTGCTAGATGCAGATTTAGGGTCAACCAGGTTCCCCACTTGGGTCACTTGCTCACAGCCAATGGTGCGAAGCTAGATCCAGACAAAACAATGGCTATATGACAGATCTCCAAGCCTGAGGACGTGTACCCTGCAGAGCTTGCTTACTTTGACACATTGGCCGGAACTCTACTGCCACGCCTGCCCAAAATCGGAGCAGGCGAGGGTCCGACAACAGAAATCTCAGTTGACTTTGGGTGGGAATTTCCAGTCTTGCCTGAGCGAGGCTGTAAAGTCCTGCCCATTATCTTTCCAAGTTCATTCTTTACTACAGTGAGGTTACCAGATCCCTTTGACAGCTTCTCCATCAAGATGTCAAATGGTAGTGGTATTTGTTGCATTTAACCAGCTCAAAATAGTACCCACCTGGAGGTGGGTACCTACAAATCATGGATTGCAGCAGTTCAAGAAGGCAGCTCATCACCACCTTCTCAAGGGCAATTAAGAATGAACAATAAATGCTGGCTTAGCCAGTGACACCCACATCCCATGAATGGATATCAAATATATTATACTTAAGCTACCAAATTAATCTTGGTGGTTATTGGGAACTGATCTAGTAAATTTACTCAGGGTTGTCAAACATTAACCTTTCCCTTGGCTTAATGTATATTTTCAGTAGCCCAGTTTAGCCTATGATGAGTGCAGAAGTTCAGGTGAAGAGCTAACTAAGAGTTTGAATTCCGGATGTGTAGCTATCCAAAGGGAGTTTCACAAATAGATGAAACAGTAACTGAGATATTGTCATCTACAATTCCATAGAAATATTAGAATGGGGCAGAATGTTGGTTTGGTAACGCTGGTAATATTACAGAGCATCTCAAAGGAGGGAGTGAAAGATATAGAAGGGGGAGAGATTTATGAAGATTTAGGAACTGTCCAGCACTTACAGCTTAGACAGTTGAACATTTGGCCCCGGAATTGGAGAAACCAATTTTGCATTGTTTGTAGGGCTGAAGAAGATTACAGAGATTGGGAGGCACAAAGTCATGGGGGTTTTGAATACAAGGACATGTATTTTAAATTTAAGGTATTGCTGGACTGAGAGTCAATGTCAATCAGAACCAATGAGGACAATGGTGAACAGAACGAGGTGCGAGTCAGGATAGGTGCAGCAGAATTTTGGATTAACTGAATTTTACAGAGGGTGGCAGGTGGGAAGCTGGCCAGGCGATGCATTGGAATAGTCAGATCCATAGATAATAAAAGTATGGATGGGAGTTTCAGCAAGAGATAGGCTGTGGCAGGGGCAGAGTCAGGACAGTATTACAGAGTCTTACGTGTTGGAAAGGATATAGTGTTGGAAACTCAGCCTAGATGTAACAAGCAAGTTGTGAATAGTCCCAATTAGCTTCAGACAGTGATCAGGGATGGAATCGGTGACAAGGGAATGGAGGTTGTGACGGGCCAAAGAAAATGACTTTGGTTTTCCCAATTTTGAATTGGAGGAATATTTTGTATTGGCTGTTGAACCAGCAATTAGATGCAGTGGAAGGGCGGAGAGAGATAGTAATGAGATAGAGCGAAGTGCCATCTGGGTACATGTGGAATCTCATCTGTAACACCCTATAATTGGCTCTCTAAAACTTGTCTGCATGATTTTTGAGAAGTCTTACTTTTCTGCTAAATTTTAAAATTAATTTAAGATAAATATATGTGGTGTGTAAACGATGATTTGTGCCCAATCAGCTCTGGAGCATAATGTCCTTGTGTTAATTCATGGAGCCAAAAATCTATTACATTTGTCATGGTAATAGGGTGATTGTGGTAGTGGACTCTGGTACTAGATACAATACGGTACACTCTGTACTTCATGGGGTCACCTGACCTGGGGGTTGAAGGTCAGATAGCACATGTAAGAGAAGATTGTAACATGGCTGTAGGTGCCTTGCAATTGTGTGTTCATGTTCAGAAAACATGTTAGTAATGAAGCTAGTTGACAGCAATGGTGTTGGTTTGTTTGGAGAGCCGGGGCAGACATGATGGGCCGAATGGCCTCCTTCTGCATTGTAATAATTCTGCGATTCCGTGATTCAGCCTGCAACGAATAAACAAGAGATAATGCATGATCAAGTGAATGTTTGAGAGATAAAACTAAAATTATTTTTTATTAGATTCAAGGTAGAAAGAGAAGATGGAATGGTGAACTCAGGTGAATGGACACAGGAGATGACATAAGGGAAAGAAAAGAACTGTGGCTGGGGTCCAGATGGAGCTGGCAACTAATGTCAACTGACAGGTTCGCAAAGGAACAATTAGGGAAAGAAAGACAAGATGATGACATCCATGGAGGAAGGAAAGAGAAACGACAATCAATCAAGAAGCAAAATTCCATCATGGAAATCAAAGTAGTGAGGAATCCCAGGAAAATAATAACATTATATAAGTCTGATTTTAATTTCTGAACTTTTTCTACTCCCTCTAAGCTTCAGCTGCAAACAATTAGACTTTGGAAAGTGAACATTGTGCCTTAGAATATCGGTCATTAACTAGAAGAGGAATTGTGTGGAAAATGCAAGGTAAAACATGTAAATGTTATTTTACCAATAAAATGTTCCACCTCACTGGATCGACTGAACATTCTTGTGTATTATACTTAATGAAATTAAATCAATTTTGGTGGTTACTCAGAACAAATAGAAGTTGCTTATACCTCGCAGACAGTCATGAGACACAAATATGGGATGGGAATTTTAAATGAGTCAGAGTTGGACTTGGAGACCAATGGGTCCATAGTTTCATGCCACTGCCCATCGGGCCCTGAGCCATTTTTAGAGAGGCCCGGTCAGGGGTCAGAATGCCAAAGTGGTCACATGGGTGGGATTTCCAGGCAGCAATTTGGGTAGGAAACATTATCCCAGACCATGGACAGGCAACCATAGTGCATTCACGTTCATCAGGAGAGGGACATCTCCCATATCCTCACCAGTGCTGACTACCAGTTAGTGCCTCTGGCCCTCCCATAGAGGAGTGGAGGCGGTAGTGCTCTCTCTTTCCCCAACACAAGTCACCAGCTGCCACCTCAAGCCGGCGATGCTGCCAAGGTGCCTAGCCTTCCATAGGCCCTTGAGCCTGGGATCCCAACCTGCTGCCCACGGTTGGATGGTGAGCCTTCTCCCTGTCATTCATTTGCCAAGCAGGCGACATGGTGGCATAGTGGTTAGCACAGGGAGAACAAGCAGACTACGCACAGACTGTGGCCCAAGCTGGGAATCGAACCCAGGTGCCTGGCGCTGTGAGACAGCAGTGCTAACCACTGTGCCACCATGCCGTACCATGGTTAGCACAGCGCCAGGGACCTGGGTTCAACTCCGGCCTCAGGTCACTGTCTGTGTGGAATTTGCTGGTTCTCCCCATGTCTGCGTGGGTTTCCTTTGGGTTCTCCAGTATCCTTCCACAGTCCGGATTAGCAGGGGTAAATCTTGTCAGGGGGATTAGCAGGGTAAATCTTGGGGTTACGAGGATAGGGCCTGAGTGGGATTGTTGTCGGTGCAGGCTTGATGGGCCAAATGGCCTCCTTCTGTAAAGATTCTATAATTCTAAGCCCACTAAAAAAGGCAGGTTTGTGGACATACCGTAGAACTTGCAACTGGTCCCAACTTCAGGTTCCTGACTCCGGACTAAACATTCAACCCATGTTGTGTGATTACACCAGGTTACAGTGTAATTTCTATAAGCGACTACTCTCATGAGAAATCTGAAGGATGTGTTGACACTCTTAATAGTCCCATGTGTGCTGCTATTGCTATCTCCAGAGCTTATTCTCTGCTGCGTTAAATATTCCATTAACAAGAATGTAGCATTGAATTCACTGGGCCATCTGGTATGTCTGAATTCCACATTCTACTACCTTCATGAGAGAATTATGGTCTGGATATCAATATTTAACTCCGTGACCTGCAATACACAAATCATTTCAGTATTCCACCAGCTGCAGCTGTGCAGAATGAAACACTGATCCCAGCACTTCAGTTACCGAAGTTTTGCCGAATTAATAGTTAAGCTCTTGCAAACTGTCGATTTCTATAGTAGTCAGGGAGTAAAATAAGTTCCAGTTGTAACATAGTGTGACAAATTTATATAGTCACATTGGGTCTGAGAACACACTTTATCAAACTACTTGCATTTAGTGCTTGGATTTCCTTGAGAGTTAAATACCTGACTATAAGAGGCCCTCAGAAAGGTCATAAAGTGGCGCTAACATGTTCTTGTCTTCTATAGTTCTGGGTCAGTGTTGCACCTGTCAGTAAAAGCTGTAAAAAGAACAACTTTTCATTGGTACCTGTAATAAGTTTTCGGAGGCAGAATTCCCTTCACCAAAATCCTTTTATTTACAAACTTTAACAGCGGTAAACAGAGTGCTAGCAGTTAGCACTCTATCTCCGGGGGTGCCAGAGGAACTGACACTCCCGGTTCAGTACAAGGCAAATATTCCCTGATTAGCCCATCAATTGGATCCTTAATCAAGGAGTTCATACTCCAATAGGCTAACCTCAATGGGCTGATTGAAGTCATCACAGTACCTTTAATATAACAAAATGCCCCAAGGCTTTTCATGGGGGAACATTCTCTGACTAAAATGTAACAGTAAGCAATGTGGGATTTCAGAACAGGGAAACTTGGTCAAAGTGATAGATTTTAAGGATAAAAGAGAAATAGAGAGAGAGAGACAAAAGGGGGTGAGGGAAGGAATTCAAGAGCTTCAGACTAGGATTCGATGCAGAAGCAACGGGGAAATCAGTGATGAACGAGAGGCTATGGTTAGCACTGTTGCCTCACAGCACCAGGGACCCAGGTTTGATTCCTTACTTGGGTCACTGTCTGTATGGAAGCTGCACAGTCTCCCCGTGTCTGCGTGGGTTTCCTCCGGGTGCTCCGGTTTCCTCCCACCGTCTGAAAGACGTGCTGGTTAGGTACATTGGCCATGCAAAATTCTCCCTCAGTGTACCCGAACAGGCGCCGGAGTGTGGCAACCCTGGGATTTTCACAGTAACTTCATTGCAGTGTTAATGTAAGCCTTCTTGTCACACTAATAAATAAACAAACAAATACACAAATAAATAAATACACGTTCAGATCATGGAGGACTGTAGGGCTGGAAAGTGTTACAAAGCTATAGGATGGGGCAAAGACTCGGAGGAGGTTTAAAAACAAGGAAGAGAATTTTAAAAGGATAGTGTTGCTAGACTGGGAGCCAGTGTGTCAGTGAGCACAGGGTCACAATGGATGGAAAACTGTTGTATGCTGTCTTGTTTTCTAGAGAGTTTTCTGGAGATTGTATGTTTGCAACTGACGCAACAACATTATTGTGAAAGTAAAGTGAGTTCTGCCTGGCTGATTGAATTTATGTTTAAGGGCTTGTGGTTTCCTAAGTGGCCCTGGTTAGATTCAGAGTGATGTCACACAGATGCCATTTAAATCACTCCTATAATTGTACTCCATCACTTCTTTTGTGCTGAATACCACATCCTTTTTAATACCTCAAGTTCTAGCTCCCCTGGGACACAGTTTCCTCCCTTTTTATTGTTGTAAACAACTTTAAGTGTCTGAGTCAAGAAGGTGATGGGTTCAAATCCTGCTATGAGTGGTGTTTCGGATACGCTCTCTAAACACCGGGGCTGACGTACAGTGAGTTACTTCCATCTGGGCTGACCACTGGCTTGATGGTTATGTTCCTGTCTCTGAGTCAAGAGGATTAGGCTCAGGCCCTACTCCGGACATTCCTGGTGAGTCAAGTGTGACTTGGATGCTGGGTTGACATCCGATGGGGGTAATTGGACCTGGCGGATGCTCTAAACGGCAACTGAAACTCTTCAGCCTTGACAGCAGCCCATCTTATACACCCGGACAACCAAATAAACTACAGGGAGGCAACAGGAAAACACTTCAGCTACTCAAATGGGTCAAGAATCTTACATGCGGAACTTGAGTAAGGACCTGTTCTGGGACAGAGCACCACAAGCACACACATTGATTTTAACTTTCCACTTTAATAGAGGTAACATTCTTTTTGAAACAAAATGCATAAATGCTCTTACCTGGCGGGGAGAGTCAATGATCAAGCAGATTGATCTCCTAGGTTAGAGCAGAGTCAATAATCGGGGTAGCCGATGGGGTTAAATCGAGGCGTCGCCTGATGCAATTTTTCAAAGCCATTTTGGCCTTTTGGCTAAGATGAAGCATCAGATCAAACCCAAGATGGGATGCAATTCCTCATCTTGTCAGCTTGGATCTAGTTTGTCTCTCCTGTGGGGACAGTGAATTGGATTCAGCTGGAGTTCGGATTTGGATTGAATAAAAATTTGAAAAAAAAGTTTTTAAAAAAATGCACTCAATAAGGCCGTGTGGGAAAAGCATGACTGTCACCCGGACTTTTGGATGAGTTTTCTCTTAGTGTGAGAGCCATTAACAGTATTGCAGCAATCACCACATGACAGTGTTATGGTGAGAGAGGATTGCGTTACTTAGAAATTACAGCTGTCAACTTCAACAGACAGATGCTTAAACAGTCAAAGTACATTTGGTTTTCTTGCAGTTTCAACACCGATACCAACTCGTTTATTCTGCAATAGTTAACCCCATCCCGAAAATAATGAAGAAAGGAATGTGGCCAAACGGGCCATCTAAAATGGCGATTTGTAAAGCACTCTGGGACAATTGGGCAAGAACTAAAACGACAGGCTGTAGCCTAAAAGACAGAGATAAACAGGCTGCAACCTGGACGTGTGAATCCACAGGATATGGGTCATCTCCAGGATCAAAGAGAGTTTCTGGTCAAACTGGGTTGTTTACCAGACATAAGGGCACCGTGACCCCTTATTTGGGAGGGAGGTATGTGACCTATGTGCCCCCAGCACCTACAGACATGGCCGTTGGGGACACACCCAGAGATTAGTGTGGCAGCACCCGATTGGGCTTTATTGATCAGGGTGATTAGGTCCTGATTGATTGATTGGCAATGGCCAAAAGGGGCGCGAAAACCAACGGGGTATAAAGGGTGCTGCACAACCAAGAATCTCTCTCTCGCTGACCCCACGAACGAGCTACAACAACGGTGAACATCGCCAGCAACGACCAGCACGAGGAGAGCCACCACACCCGAGAAGGAAGGAAGACCAGAGCCAGAGTGCCAGACCAGACCAAAGGACCAGACTATGCAGACGACTACCGAGACCAGTGCACAGATAGAGGCCAATATCTGCTTGGGTATTTGCCTGTCACGCAAAGTTAAGTCAAGGTCTCGTATTGGACTTGAATTTTAGTATTTTCCTGTAAGATAACTTATCGTTGGTTGGGTGGGTGATTATTGATTATGTGGGTTTAAATAAATATTTGTTGTACTAATAAGACGTCTACTCGTAGTTATTTGTCCACCGTATAAGGGTTAAAACAGACTGTGCGGCAGGTAACAGGCAACAATTGGTGACTCCGCCGGGACATCGACAAGAAGTAACTTTGTTGCTCTGATATCGAATGCCGCAGAATTTATATTGGACGATTATTTAAAATTCAGAGCCGACAGGTGTAAACTCCTTATTGGACAAATAACTGCTTTCGGGAAATTGTATTGTGCATGTATTGTTACTAACAAGGAGGATAGGGTAAACTCTGTAGGTTTGTATTAGAACCCAGGGGGATTAGGACCGGAACATAGCCCAAAGCTGTACCCGCAGTCCGATCGACTCCCTACCCCTTGTTGTTAAATATAGAATGGCAGGAAGCAGTATAGAGACAGAGAAGTGTCGCATATGGGAAAAAAGAATCAGGGAATATACTAAGAAGAAAGGGTGGCCCCTATGGACAGAATCTTGTGCCAATACTGAGATGGGACCGGGATCCCTAGGGCAGAAGTATTGGGATGATCTAAGGAAAGTTCAGGGAAAACGGGCAGACAAATGTGAGAAAGAATTTGCCATTGTGAGCTGCTTGGAACAGAAAAAGAATTAAGAGGGGATAGAGAATGCAGATTGGGGAGAGATAAAGGAAAATGTTTGTTGAAATTGAGTAAAGTTATTGTGATTATTAGTTTAGAAGAGTTACAGAATGAGAAGTCAGAGAAAGTGAAGTTAAAAGATGAGTTAGAAATTATGAGAGAGTTAGTTGGGAAGTTAAGAGAAGAAAATAAGTAATTTTGTGGAAAAGTAGATAAGCAGGAACAAAGCAATGAGATAAATATATTGTCTATGAGTCAGTTTAAAGTATATCAAGTTAGTGAAAAGAATCAAAGTTCTGATTACTCCAAGTTCTAGCACGAGATTAATCAATTAAAATCTCAGTTGCCAATGCAGATAGGGATGTTGTCTATATTTGGGACAGTTGAGTCTGAGGGAGATGGTGTTTATGGATTGGGTTGTGGATTGTATCTGGAAAGGAATGTCCATTTTGCACGTGGCATTGACTGGGGACCCTCACCTCCTTTTCCGGAGGCACCTGATCCCACAGTAAGTTTAAAATTTGCCCCTGGTCTGATGAATTCTGTGACTATTAGTTGCAAAGAGGGCATGGAATAAGCAGAAGGTGTTGTTGATTGAAAAGGAATGAATGTTTTAAAGAATCTCAGCATTGTATATAGTTCTGAAAGCAGACTTAACTGTCCCCATCAATTGATAGTCTTGCGTTATTAGAAAATGTTATGCCCATGAACCCCATTAAAACAGACCATGTGGGGTAAGGAGTTTACACCCTCACTAACATCACAAAGAACCCCAGGTGGTCCTTTGTTTTTTTTAAAAGGAGGGAGTGTGCAGTGTGTGTTACAGAATTTTGAGAGAAAGGAACTATGTTCTCTCAACTTACTCGGGAAATATTATAAATTAATTGGCAAGATGGAAAATTGATTAGAGAAAATCTAAGGTTGAGCTAATAATTTGAGTAGTTTTTGTATTTTAGAGTGTTTGTGTGGTCTGGTTGCTTGTCGAATGTACGTAGTTGTTGTTGCATTAGATTGAGAGCAGGAGTTGTTAAAGCCTGTTTGTTCTTGTGGAGTATTTATTGCGGGCAATAAATGCAATGCTTTACACTTTGGTTTAACTTTAAAGGGGCTGAGGAAGTGTTAAAACTGTTAAAATTTAAGTATAAGATTTCTTGAATTTACTTCTGTTTTTGAGTTTAATTACAGTTTGGAAGAAAGAAGAATGAAAGCAACTGTCTTAATCAATTTTCTGTATTTTCTTTAAATGTTTTATTTTCATCCCAGTTTAAAATGTTAAGTTTGAATGAAAGAGGAAGTGCTGTGGAATGAATGTTGGAAGCTTCCATGTGTGTCTGTGTGTGTTTAATAAAGTGGTTGCGTGGATGTTCTTGTTGTTGTTTGCTTTAATGTTTTAATGTCCTTCCCCTAATTGTGATTTTACAACAGTGGGTTTGATACAGAGTTTAAATAAAAATTGGAAATTGGATTGGATTAAATTGAAATAGATTTTTGGAATTCCTTAACCGTTTAAGGAATCAATAGCCATGATTGTGCTTAAGAGGTATAGAATATAAATACATAAATAATATATATATATGTGGGACGTTACTTTGAACACAATTTTTGGAAAGTAAATTGAAATTTCAAAATCAAAGTACATAAATTGAAGTTTGAAATAGCCAATTTGAATTTTGAATAATCCTGGGTTCAAATTTTGTTCAGAAAGGATTTAAACCTTGGAGGGAACCATGTGCTCTTTCCTTTGTCTTGAAGAAATCGTGACATCATCATATTGGAATGTGTTTTATTTCTTGTGTTATTTTTAACTGGCAGAGATTTCACCATCTTCTGTTCCTAATTTGACAATTAAAAAATTATAGACATTGGAGGTTGTAAATTGTATTTTTGTTTTTGTTTTTAATTTGACAGATTTTGAGACCAAATTAATTCATTTGGCTCCAAGCCGAATGTATTTTTTGTGTTTAGTTTTAAATAGATGGCTCGTGAATAACAAGTCTCGCAGCTTCAAGACTCCAAGATTGTTTAGCACAACCTAGTGATAATTGAGACTTGAAGAGTTTGGCTCATTCAGATTTTCTCACTGTTAACTTTCAAATTAAAGTGATTGGTTACGCTTAAGCATTACAGTTTCTGACATTTAATTGATAGAATAAATTGAGTGCACAAAATAACCAACTTATAAATGGGAAGTTGCCTAAATTCTAAAGAGGTAAATAAGTTTAATTTTGACAAATAAAGGGTAATGGAAAGAGAGTCTGTATGGGATTTGTGTTTCAAAGAGGGATGCATTGAAACATATTCTCAGTTTATGATGTAACCATTTGAATGTGCGATAATTTTGCAAAGTAATATCTGTTTGTTTTGTGACTTTTCTGTACTGAGTAAATGTTATCTGTGGTAACCCTCATGTTCACATGTAAAGTTTGTTCGGTTCAATGTATGTAAATGCTAATCAGTTGGGAGTTAATTTTTCTGAAAAGTTAAGGGCTCTGGAGAGTGTCAGTGATTTTACAACAGATGACAGGATTTTCCCTAGTACTTAGTTATTTGGGGTTACAGGGGTTAAAATGCTTAAAAGAGGAACAGATAAACCATTTGTGCAAATCATGTTATTCATAAATAAAATTGGTAAAGTAGACAGAATAATGGAGGAGTTACCTCTATAATTTGTTAAACTGGTAGAAAATCATTTGAATTACTTCTAACTTGTACTTTGGTTACATTGTGATAATTGGGTCATAAAAGAACATAGCATGTGTCTGCTAGAAGGACTTAGATTTTGAGCTGTGACTGTGGAAGTTTAAATCTAAAATGGTAACTGTGACAAAAAGTGTTTATTATGCAAATTTGGATCATTTTTAAAGAACAAATACTTTGGAGAGGTAAACCTACCTCTTCAGCACTTTTGGTGCATGACCCTCCAAAATCCAAATTTAAATGTTATTTTCCTTTTGCATCTGTATCAATGATTTATTATTGTCCTGTGCAGAACTCTGAACCTAAAATGGTGTTTAGAATATGTGATTGTTTGTATTTGTGGGTAATTAACTTATTGTAATAATGGTGTTTAGAATATGTGGTTGTTTGTATTTGTAGAGTGTTGTTGTCTGTAGCTTCTGGAATGTCAATATGTTGTAGGGATGTATTATCACTGTGCATGCCAATACCTGGGCCTTGCTTGACTGTTGAGTGACTGGGGAATTCCTGACAGATACTGGTCCTGAGTTTGTGATCCATCAACATTCGTGTTCAGGATCAAAGGGGGGACTGTGGCCAAACGGGCCATCTAAAATGGCGATTTGTAAAGCACTCTGGGACAATTGGGCAAGAACTAAAACGACAGGCTGCAGTTTAAAGGACAGAGATAAACAGGCCGTAACCCGGACCTGTGAATCCACAGGATATGGGTCATCTCCAGGAACAAAGACACTTTCTGGTCACACTGGGTTGTTTACCAGACATAAGGGCACCGTGACCCCTTATTTGGGAGGGAGGTATGTGACCTATGTGCCTCCAGCACCTACAGACATGGCCGTTGGGGAAACACCCAGAGATTGGTGTGGCAGCACCCGATTGGGTTTCATCGATCAGGGTGATCAAGTCCTGATCGATTGATTGGCAATGGCCAAAAGGGGTATGAAACCCAACGGGGTATAAAGGGTGCTGCGCAACCAAGAATCTCTCTCTCGCTGACCCCACGAACGAGCTACAACAACGGTGAACATCGCCAGCGACGACCAGCACGAGGAGAGCCACCACACCTGAGAAGGAAGGAAGACCAGAGCCAGAGTGCCAGACCAGACCAAAGGACCAGACTCGCAGAGGACGACCGAGACCAGCGCACAGATAAAGGCCAATATCTGCTTGGGTATTTGTCAGTCACGCAAAGTTAAGTCAAGGTCTCGTATTGGACTTAAACTTTAGTATTTCCTGTAACTTATCGTTGGTTGGGTGGGTGATTATTGATTATGTGGGTTTAAATAAATATTGGTTGTACTAATAAGATGTCTACTCGTAGTTATTTGTCCACCGTATAAGGGTTAAAACAGACTGTGCAGCAGGTAACAGGCAACGGGAATGTCATATGAAAGCACAAAATGTTTGTCTGTTGCAATCACCAACAAGAATTTCCAGATTAGATGTTAATTGCACAAACCAATTCACTGCGTTATGAAGGGATCTGAACTTGCTGAAACATACAGCGAGGGATGGCTTCTTCCAGGCCCAGAGAAGCAGATGTGGTGGTCTTAACACTCACCCTCATTAAAACAAAGCTAGCTGCCAGTTTACAAAACAACACTGGCAACACAAGTTGCACTTGTTCTCTCTTTTCATTGTATGATTCATGTCCACATGAACCCATTAACTTTTACGGCTGTCCACAACACCCCACTTGTACCCATTAAAAGAGCCAGCTGGGCTGAGATTCTGAAAGCATATCCATGTTCAGTACTTTTTTCCACTTGCTCAATTCCACTCGCAGTGACAAACCTTAGTTTTTATTCCAAAAACTGGTACTTAGCTACTTTACTCCGACAAAGGCTAACAGCCTTGTTTAAAGTAGTAAAAAGGTAAATTTAGAACTGATGTCAGCAAAACCTTCACACGAAGAATGATCCAGGCATTGAAAGGAGCTCCAAATAGGGTAGTGACAACAGCAGCCTTGGCAAAATTTTAAAAAGTCTCACATCAAAATTTAAGAAACAGTTGAATGTTGTGATGAGAAATGACTTTTGAACATGGGGGTGAAATGGCTTCCTCATCCGTAACTATCTTGTGATGTTGGTAAGTTATGTAACTGATGTTGGTAACTGTTATGTATGCGGGGCATAGCCCCTTTAAGAGGATGGGTCAGGTGACCTGGGGCATGGCATGACCTGCCCGGGAAACTGCTCCTACAACCACTCGGGGGCTGGAGTGAGAGAAGTACAGTGCTTCACCATACCCCATTGTTCCTGTGGCTTGCCTTTCCATGTGACTGCTTTGGAGCTACCTTCCCTGGTAGTCTCAGACATAACACTAACAGACTTGAGGGACCCCATAGCAGGTTTATCATAGTAGAGGGGCAATTTCTCAGTGATTTATTTATATTTCTCATTTATCTGCCCATTATAATTTTGATAAAAAATCAAATACAGAAATTGATATCCTAACAGGATGAACTGGAACATAAACAGCACCTGCTGTAAAATATTCTCCATTTATCAGTCAGTGTGGGGTACATCTTGTACATTGTTGAGAGTCAATGATAGCTGTTATAAGAACTAAGACTACAAATAATGTATAATACTTTTTTTCTGATGTACTAGTTTTTTCAAGGTTTAGTATTACCATGTTGAAGAACAATGCTTTTACAAGGATTATTATAAAAATGTTTTAGATCAGGACATTTGTGAACATTTGTGAAACTTAAGGAGTCTTACACATACAATTGTTGATTTATTGAGTTCACTGCCATAGAGAATAGGAATCCATATGAAATCCATGCGAGGATTTGAGTATAGGGATAGGGATGTTTTGCTGCAGTTGTATTGGGTGTTGGTGAGGCCACATCTGGAGTATTGTGTGCAGTTTTGGTGTCCTTATCTGAGGAAGAATGTCCTTGCTATAGAGGGAGTACAGCGAAGGTTTACCAGGCTGATTCCTGGGATGGCAGGTCTATCATATGAGAAGACACTAAGTCGGTTAGGATTATAGTCACTGGAGTTTAGTAGAGTGAGAGGGGATCTCATAGAAACTTATAAAATTCTAATAGTGTTAGAGAGGGTAGATTCAGAAAGAATGTTCCTGATGGTGGGGGAATCCAGAACTAGGGGTCATAATTTGAGGATAAGGGGTAAATCTTTTAGGACAAAGAACAAAGAACAGTACAGCACAGGAAACAGGCCCCTCGGCCCTCCAAGACTGTGCCGCTCCTTGGTCCAACTAGACCAATTGTTTGTATCCCTCCATTCCCAGGCTGCTCATGTGACTATCCAGGTAAGTCTTAAACGATGTCAGCGTGCCTGCCTCCGCCACCCTACTTGGCAGCGCATTCCAGGCCCCCACCACCCTCTGTGTAAAAAACATCCCTCCAATATCTGAGTTATACTTTGCCCCTCTCACCTTGAGCCTGTGACCCCTCGTGAACGTCACTTCTGATCTGGGAAAAAGCTTCCCACCGTTCACCCTATCTATCCCCTTCATAATCTTGTACACCTCTATTAGATCTCCCCTCATTCTCTGTCTTTCCAGGGAGAACAACCCCAGTTTACCCAATCTCTCCTCATAGCTAAGACCCTCCAGAACTGCAGTGAGGAGAAACTTCTTCACCCAGAGGGTGGTAAATGTATGGAATTCACTATCACAGAATGTAGTTGAGGCCAAAACATTGTTTGATTTCAAGAAGAAAGTAGATATAGCTCTTGGGGCCAAAGGGATCAAAGGATATGGGGGGAAGGGGGGGGGATCAGGATATTGAATTTGATGATCAGCCATGATCAAAATGAATGGCGGAGCAGGCTCGAAGGGCCGAATGGCTTCTAGTTTCTATGTTTCTATGAAACATTCAAAAAGAGATTGAACAAAAGCTTGATATAGAATGATGAGAGGAATAAGGCCTTCACATTGAAAAAGTAGGTAGAAAATAAAATGTCTGTTCAAACCTGGAACATGGACCTAAATTAAATGATAGGCTGGATAAGCTGAATTACTTTCTGATTGCTACTTATGTTCTCAAGTATAGTCATCAAGGTCTGTGTTGGAAGGGAATAGCAGCCTTTTTAACCCAGTGGTATGAGTGAAGGACAAGCCTCTACACAGTTCAGTAGCAAGACAACAAAAATTTGCCAAACTTAGAACAAAGAGATTGTTGCTTCAAAACAGTCACTAATCATAGAATCCCTATAGTGCAGAAAGAGGCCATTCAGCCCATCGAGCCTGCACCAACCACAATCCCACTCAGGCCCTATCCCCGTACCCCATATATTTACTCTGCTAATCTCCCTGACACTAAGGAACAATTGAGCATGGCCAATCAACCTAACCCACACATCTCTGGACTGTGGGAGGAAACCCAATGCAGACACAGGGAGGATATGCAAACTCCACACAGATGGTTACCCGAGGCCGGAATTGAACCTGGGCCCCTGGCGCTGTGAGATAGCAGTGCTAACCACTGTGCCACCGTGCCAGGAACAAGCCATTTGATGAACCATTTCTAGTGAGCCTTCACAGGAAGGAGTTTTGTCATTTGCCAAATCCTTTGGTAAGACCAAAGGAGATATCAGAACTGAGGGGGAAACACGAAGGTTTGTGTCTCTATAAAAGAAAAGACTGAGAGGTGACCTGATAGCAGTCTTTAAAATTAAGATAAGGTTCGATAGGGAGCATAATTCTACCTGGGGTGAGTGCAAGATTACAGGTCATAAAGATGAGTTAGTCACGAATAAATCCAATAAGGATTTTTTTTTCTATTCATTTGTGGGACATGGGCATCACTGGCTGGCCAGCATTTATTCAGAGCATCCTCCATGCTCTCATCCCACGTACTCCCGGTGTTGGAGATCTCTACTGCCTCCCGAAGATACACAAGGCAAACACACCCGGCCTTCCCATCGTATTGGGCAATGGGACCCTGTGTGAGAACCTCTCTGGCAACGTCGGGGGCATCCTGAAACCCATTGTACAAAGAACCCCCAGCTTTTGTTGCGACACTACGGACTTCCTACAGAAACTCAGCACACACGGAGCAGTTGAACCAGGAGCACTCCTCGTCACAATGGATGCCTCGGCACTCTACACCAGCATCCCCCATGATGATGGCATTGCTGCAACTGCCTCAGTACTCAACGCCGACAACTGCCAATCTCCAGATGCAATTTTACAACTCATCCGCTTCACCCTGGACCACAATGTCTTCACCTTCAACAACCAGTTCTTCATCCAGACACATGGAACAGCCATGGGAACCAAATTCGCACCTCAATATGCCAACATCTTTACGCACAGGTTTGAACAAGACCTCTTCACAGCACAGGACCTTCAACTGATGCTATACACTAGATACATCTATGACATTTTCTTCCTTTGGACTCATGATGAACAATCACTGAAACAACTATATGATGACATCAACAAGTTCCATCCCACCATCAGACTCACCCTGGACTACTCTCCAGAATCGGTTGCATTCTTGGACACACGCATCTCCATCAAGGATGGTCATCTCAGCACTTCACTGTACCGCAAGTCCACGGATAACCTCACGATGCTCCACTTCTCCAGCTTCCACCCTAAACACATTAAAGAAGCCATCCCCTATGGACAAACCCTCCATATACACAGGATCTGTTCAGATGAGGAGGATCGGAACAGACACCTCCAGACGTTGAAAGATGCCCTCATAAGAACAGGATATAACGCTTGACTCATCGATCAACAGTTCCAACGCGCCACAGCGAAAAACCGCACCAACCTCCTCAGAATACAAACACGGGACACGGTGAACAGAGTACCCTTCATCGTCCAGTACTTTCCCGGAGCGGAGAAGCTACGACATCTTCTCAGAAGCCTTCAATGTGTCATTGATGAAGACGGACATCTCGCCAAGGCCATCCCCACACCCCCACTTCTTGCCTTCAAACAACCGCACAACCTCAAACAGGCCATTGTCCGCAGCAAACTATCCAGCCTTCAGGAGAACAGTGACCACGACACCACACAACCCTGCCACAGCAACCTCTGCAAGACGTGCTGGATCATCGACACGGGTGCCATCATCTCACGTGAGAACACCATCCACCAGGTACACGGTACATACACTTGCAACTCGGCCAATGTTGTCCACCTGATAGGAAAGGATGTCCCGAGGCATGGTACATTGGGGAGACCATGCAGACGCTACGACAACGGATGAATGAACATCGCTCGACAATCACCAGGCAAGAGTGTTCTCTTCCTGTTGGGGAACACTTCAGCGGTCACGGGCATTCGGCCTCTGATCTTCGGGTAAGCATTCTCCAAGGCGGCCTTCACGACACACGACAACGCAGAGTCGCTGAGCAGAGACTGATAGCCAAGTTCCGCACATATGAGGATGGCCTCAACCGGGATCTTGGGTCATGTCACACTATCTGTAACCCCCATGACTTGCCTGGGCTTGCAAAATCTCACTAACTGTCCTGGCTGGAGACAATACACATCTCTTTAACCTGTGCTTAACGCTCTTTCCACTCACATTGTCTGTACCTTTAAGACTTGATTGCCTGTAAAGACTCGCATTCCAACCATTATTTTGTAAATTGGGTTTGTGTCTTTATATGCCCTGTTTGTGAACCGAACTCCCACTCACCTGATGAAGGGGCAGCGCTCCGAAAGCTAGTGGCTTGTGCTGCCAAATAAACCTGTTGGACTTTAACCTGGTGTTGTGAGACTTCTTACAGCATTTATTGCACATCCCTAGTTGCCCTTGGAGGGCAGTTAAGAGTCAACCACATTGCTGAGGCTCTGGAATCACATGTAGGCCAGACCGGGCAAGGATGGCAAATTTCCTTCCCTAAAGAACATTAGTGAACCGGATGGATTTTTCCAACAATCGACAATGGTTTCATGGTCATCAGCAGATTCTTAATTCCAGATTTTTTTTATTGAATTCAAATTCCACCATCTGCCGTGGCGGGCTTCGAATCCGAGTCAGATCGTCTTTACTCAGAGGGTATATGGAAGCTTTGGCAATGCCGTCGTGTCACTGTTGTTGATTATGCCTGGGAGACACAAATGGATGGATACAAATGTAAAAAAAAAAGCACATGCATGAAAAAAATCTGTTGAAAAGTCCTCATTCAAGAACTAATGTACTTTTACATCTGAAAAGAATTCTTGTAAAGCTGCCCAAAGTGTCCTCTGCCAAACAGCCAGGAGTTATATGGGAAGTTTGAGAAGCAACATTTTTGGTTCAATCCAAATGTGTGAGGTTAACAATCTGAGGCTATTATCTATCCTGTAATGGTTTTAGATCACCATTAACAATTACACTCACTCTGTAGTTGTTTAAACCAAATCTTTTTATGTATTAAAAATAACAGTAAGATTAGTGGTCTAGTCGGGAGGTGCAGTTAACCAGTTGCCTGCAATACTCAAGTGGTGGGAGTGAAAAATAAACGTCAACTATTCTAAAACTGGCAAACACTTTCAAATCCAAGTTGCTGATATTTGTATGTGCCAGGGATTGTATTAATTTGCACTCGAAAAGCTGATTTGATTTGATTTGATTTATTGTTGTCACATGCATTGGGATACAGTGAAAAGTATTGTTTCTTGTGCGCTATACAAAGCATACTGTTCATAGAGTACATGGGAGAGAAGGAAAAGAGAGGGTACAGAATGTAGTATTGCAGTTACTGATAGGGTGAAAAGAAAGATCAGCTTAATATATGATAGGTAACTTTATTAGATAGTTAGAGTTAAATATTAAGGGCAGCACGGTGGCACACTGCTTAGCGCTGCTGCCTCACAGCACAGAGACCCGGGTTCAATTCCGGCCTCGGGTCACTGTCTGTGTGGAGTTTGCACATTCTCCTCGTGTCTGTGTGGGTTTCCTCCGGGTGCTCCGGTTTCCTTCCAGAGACCAAAGATGGGCGGGTTAGATTGATTGGTAATGCTAAACGGGGCCGCGGGAATAGGGCCTGGATGGGGTTGTGGTCGGTGCCAACTCAAATATCAAAATGTTGAAAATCAGGCAGCCCACGAGTAAAAAGTATTTTATTTTGCAAGTTGTACATGAGTCTCCAGTGAGCCTGTGTTCGAGAGGCTGGAAACAATTCAATATCAGACCCAATTACAGGCATCTTTCCGATCAAGAGTAAAGACTGTTATGAACTTTAACCACTCAACCTTCAAGGAAGCAATGACATGCAGGCATCTAAAACATACGGTTCGAAAGAAAATGTTGTCAAGGCTGATTTTGGTGGCCAGATACCAAAAGGCCAGGAAACCAGCTGAAAAAATAAGGACACAGGAAATACTGACAGATGGAAAGTACCATGAGCTTGGCTCAGCTTTGAGAGGCGATCAGCCCTGTTTCAATAATAAACGCCACAAACGCAATTTCAGAACAACTGAGACAAATGATCAAACCATCTCCACAAAACCTGTCTTAAATGTGTTTCTTTTAAGCGATGATCTGATATAATTATAGAATAAATGTGTGGGCATTTACTTCAAAGTTAGCACTGCTGCCTCACAGCACTAGGGATCCGAGTTCAATTCTGACCTTGGGTCACTGTCAATGTGGAGTTTGCACATTCTCCCCGTGTCTGCGTGGGTTTCCTCCGGGTGCTCTGGTTTCTTCCCACAGTCCAAAGATGTGCAGGTTAGGTTGATTGGCCATGTTCAATTAACCTTAGTGTCACGGAGATGGGCAGGGTAAATATGGGGGGTTACGGGAATAGGGCCTGGGTGGGATTGTGGTCGGTGCAGACTTGATGGGCCGAATGACCTCCTTCTGCACTGTAGGGATTATGAAAGTGTTGCTGATTATATTGAAACATTAAAGATAATTAATGTTTTTGTTCCAACCCGTGTTTTTAATATTCACTCGTTCTGCCCATTCTTTTAGCTACTGTAAACCATCGCCAATGTTAACTTTGTGGGATGCCTGACCTTTCAACTGTCACCTGTCGCTGTGCTGCGTTATGTCACCTGACAATAAATAGGACGCCTGCTACTCTCCTTGGACCTTGTAGCAGCCTCCAAGAAGTTGGGACTGATTGGCCAATTACCCTCTTTTCAAAGCATGATGCTTCCCAACTACGGACTGGGAACTTCGTGTGGAAACAAGGAGTACAGACTCATTTCTCAAATTATAACTGGTTAACTATTGCCATTTAGGGAAGGAAAACTGTCATCTCGACTAATCTGGCTACTTTAAATGACTGAAAGCACAGAGCCAAGTCATTTAACACAGGTCTATGCTGGTGTTTATGCTTCACAAATCTTTCTACTTTATTTCATTTTACCAAATCACCTGTATCTTTCTGCTCCATGGACTCATCTAAAAGGTAAAAAGTCACCATAGTCCCAGATGACCATAGGCTGCTGTCCCCTTTGAGGAGACCTGACCAGTGGTGATTTAACCTGAGGATCACCACACCTTAGGCGAGGGGCCAAGCCTTCGTGAATAACTTTGGACAGTAAAGGAATTAAACCCACGCTGTTGGCGTCGCTCTGCATACGAACCAGCTGTCCAGCCAACCGAGCTAAACCGACTTATCTAGCTTCTGTTGAAACACAGTCATAGAATCATTACAGCATAGAAGCTGGCCATTCAGACCATCATGTGTGTGCTGGTTCTCCTCAGGAACAATTCATGTGCTGCCACTCCCCTCTGCTCTCTCCACACATCCTTGCACATTCCCTGTTTTCAGATATTTCAAAAATTTAAAATGCATGGAAAAGGCTATGGTAAAGAAGCAGGCCATTCTGTCCCCGACCTAATTCTGTTTTCCAACACTTGGACCGTACTCCTGCAGGTTACAGGATGTAGGTGCATATCCAGATACCTTTTAAATGAGTTGAGGGTTTCTGTCTCTACAACCCTTTCAGGCGGTGAGTTCCCGACCCTTCAGATCCCTTTGGGTGAAAAACCTGTTTCTCATCTCCCCTTGATTCCTTCTCCAATCGCTTTAAATCTGTTCTGCTGTAGTCACTGACTCTGCTAAGGGAAATCATTCCTTCCTATCCACTCTATCCAGACCCCTCACAATCTTGCATGCCTCAATCAAATCTCCCCTCTCCCAGCTCCATTTCAGGGAGAACAACCCCAGCCTATCCAAACTTTCCTCATAACTGCAATTTTCCAGAACTTGTAACATCCTCGGAAATTTCCTCTGTACTTGTTACAATTATATCCTTTCTGTAATGAGGTGACCAGAATGGCACATAGTACTCAAGCTGTGGCCTAACTAGTGATTTATATAGTTCCAGCAGAAACTTTTGTAATGCCCTCGCTATGTTACAGGTTGTGAGTTTTAAAATGTTCGGTTGGAGCTCTTCGTCCTATTTCTGGAAATTCTCTTCTTCACAGCTGTAATTCTTTTCTGCCATGTTGTAAATTCTTTTTGTTGAATTCAACTTGTTCTTCTTCTTGAAAGGAGCAGATTCTTCTTCTGAATATTCTTCTCAGGGGAAGTTGGTCTAGCCCAACAAGTTTTTGCAATGTGACCCATTTTGTCACAGTTCTTGCATCGACTATCCTTGCTCCAGCATTCACTCGCTGAATGGTCCATTTTGGCACATCTGTGACATGCTTGTTGCTGTTTTGACTTCTTATGGGCAGTTCCCAACTTGTGGATCTTCATTCCTGCATCAAATTGTGAAGCCTCTTTAACAGCCAGTTCCATCGACATTGCAATTTTGACTGCTGTCTTTAAAATCAGTAAGCAATCTTCTTTGCATAGCCTCACTTTGGAGACTACAAACTGGACAATTGCAGAGAATCTTCTAATAACTTGAGTACTCGGCACGCCATAACATTCAAAGCTGGCAAGTGGGATTAGATGGGCAGGTCAGGGCCTTTCATGCGTTGGTGTGGACTCGATGGGCTGAAGGGCCTCTTCTGAACTGTAACATTCTGTGATTCTGTGAACCCACCAAACCCACAATGCTGTGCCAGCGTTTTTAAGGTTGCCACAAACCATGCAAAGCTTTCATCTTCCACTTAATTCCTTTGTTGGCGCCTGAACCATTCCATGATGATCAGTGGCTTTGGAGAGTAATGCTCTTCAAGGATCTTTGACAAGTCTTTGTAAGTTTTGGTTCCTGGCTTTGTTGAATGAACCAGGGTCTGGAGTAAATTAAAGGTTTTGCATTTTATTATACTGAGAGAAATTGGTACGAGCAACTTGTCTTCAATTTTATTTTCTTGTACATTTTAATGAAAATGCTCCTCATAGGAACTCCGTGAGTAATTTTCTTCATTGAAAGTCTCCATGGATGCTAACTGACCCACTATTTCTCTTGCAGGCACAAGTAATTCGAGATTGCTCAGTATATATATACATATATTTTTTACTGTCTCCCCAGCATTCCCCTTTTTAATCTGGAGACAGTTAACTTCATGTATTTTCTGGATTCAAATGACCCCAGCTGCACAGGAAAGCATTCACTCTTTTGAAATATCCCAGATATTGCCTGGAATCTCATCCTTCTCTGATTGGAAAAAAATCCCTCTTTTAAAGCCACACAGAGATCTTTTTTTTAAACTTGAGTCTACCTTCACTGGCAGCTCAATCTTTAATTCTTTTGATGTTTGTCTCCAGCTTCTAATGTTTGAAGAGAGGACCCACAATTGTTTTCTGCCTTAAAATCGTTTCTCAATATTCTTGGTGAAACAAAATCCCATCCTCGTGGCCAATTTTCATTCCAAAATATCCTAACTATGGGTTGTGGGTTTTACACAGAAAGAGAAGCTGTGGTTTGCACACGTGGATTCAACTAACAACCACAACAGGCTTTATTGAGGAGCTGCTCTCTCTGCGCTGCAGCATACAAAACTGATAGTAAAAAGCACACACCCTCATGACATTACCATCAAAACATGTGATCAGCTCTGAAAGCAGCCTTTCTAAATATATAACACCTTCCTGCTCTTATATGCAGGGCGGCACGGTGGCACAGTGATTAGCACCAGGGACCTCGGTTCGATTTCAGCCTTGGGTGACTGTCTGTCACCCAAGTTTGGAGTTTGCACCTTCTCGCCATGTCTCTGTGGTTTCCTTCGGGTGCTCCGGTTTCCTCCCACAGTCCAAAGATGTGTGGGTTAGGTTGATGGACCATGCTAAATTGACCCTTTGTTTCAAGGGGACTAGCAGCGTAAATACGTGGAGTTACAGGGATAGGGCTTGCATGGGATTGTTGTCGGTGCAGGCTCGATGGCCCAAATGGCCTCTATCTGCACTGTCGAGATTATATGATTGTTATAGCTTGGCTAATGAAGGAAAGGATTCCATCCGCCTTTGCAACCACCTTATCAACCCATCCTGAAATTCTATGGACATTTCTTCCATGGCCCCTCACTTTCTCTACACCTCTCAGTTTTGGCCAGCATTTATCGTCCATCCCTAACTGCCCTCCATTTCAGAGGCTATTGTGGCTCTGGAGTCACATGTAGGCCAGACCAGTTAAGGATGGCAGATTTTCTTCCCGAAAGGACATTAGTGAACCAGATGGGTCTTTACAACAAATGACGACAGTTTAATGGTCATCATTAGCCTTTTAGTTCCAGATTCTTATTGAATTCAAATTCATCTGTTATGATGGATTTGAACATCACCTCACACTTCTCCAGGTTAAATTCTATTGCTACTTTTCTGCCTACCTGAGCAATATTGATATCTTCCTGTTGTCTACAGTAATCCTCCTTACAGCCAATTTTTGTGTCATCTGCAAACTACTTGATCATGGCTCCCACACTTAAGACCAAATCATTGATATTTATCACAAAAAGCAGACGTCCTACAACCCTGGCTTTGTGGAACCCCACTGGAAACAACATTTCAGTTACAAAAAACACCAGTCATTTATTCCCCCTTGTTTCCTGCCACTGAGCCAATTTATATCCAGCCTGCTACTTTCCCCTGGATACCACGGGTTTTTGTTTTTTTTAACCTGTCTGACATGTGAGACCTTGCTCAAATCCATATTAATTACATCAACTGCACTACTCTTATCAATCCCCCTTGTTGCTGCCTCAAAAAATTAATCAAGTTAGCCTGTCCTTGAATACGCTGCGCCTTTCTTAGTGACAGAGTATCATGTCTCTTAGAATTGATTCCAATAATTTTCCCATTAACTGGCCTGTAATTATTTGGTCTAGCCCTTTCTCCTTGTTAAACATAGGCACAACGTTAACAGTCCTCCAATCCTCTGGCACCTCAGCTTCATCCAGTCAGCATTGGAAAATGATGGTCAGAGCATCTGCTATTTCCTCTCTGACTTCAGTTAAAGTCTGATGTATATTTCATTCGGGCCCTGGTTATTTGTCCACATTCAAGGATGCTAATCTTCTTAATACTCCTTCACTCTCCATGTTTGTCAGATCCAATATTTTACACTCCTCCTCTGACTCCATTGTGCCTCTCTTTTGAGAAGACAGACATAAAATATTCATTAAAACTCATACCCACATCCTCTACCTCAACATTACCTTTCTGGGGTGGAATTTTCCAAAAAGGTGGCAAAGTGTCAGGTTCTGACTGAAAACCAACATATTACGCTCCAGAAACACTGCCAGAATTTCCACAAGATCTTCTGACACTCTGTCAAAAAGAAAAGCAAGAGGAGTGGTTTGCGCTGTCACTCTGGTGGAGCGGGGCCTGATAGAGCCGGTAAGGCCAGCTCCACTGCGATTGGGACGCCATTTTTAAAGAGCACCCCAATCTCAAAGTAAAGTTAAAGGCCCCCTTTTCCTCACCCGTCCCCTGTCCCCTCATGGACATCGGGACCCCCAGCGGATAAGGGGTACACCCCCTTACCCTTGCATGCAGAAGGGCAACCCACCCCCAACACTCAAAAATCGGGGCACCCTCCCCACATTAGACAAGTATGGTGACCTGAGCCACCTCCTCCACTGGCTCTGGGGAATCCCTCACAGTCTCCATGCCCGCCCCCCCATTCATAACCTCTCCCCCACTTGAGTGCAGGCACATTCTACCCTCCTCATCAATCATTGGGTCCACCCCCTGAAACATAGGGGGAACCTCCCCAATGGTTGGCATTGCCAAGTTGGCACTGCCAGGGTGCCAGAGTCATGTCCATCACCACCTTGGGGCTATACTCATCTCCTCATCTCCGCACCGCGAGCATGGTCATCATGACTGGATTGCTTTGTCAAGAACCTGCAGTGATTTGTCATGCTGGTGGTGGGGTGGGGGGAGGGGGTGGGACGGGGGGGGGGGGGGGGGGGGGGTGCTTTCAACGTATATCCCTTTAATGAGATTTAAATTTATTTACATTTATGCTAACCAGGCTCATGCAGGTCAGGAAGATCTCAAACCGAGATCCTGCTGGCGCAAATTCCATTCTGACACCCTGGTGAGATTTAACGGCATAACTGACCCCCCTGGGCCAACCCCAATTGCCAGTCCACCATGGCCAGTCTCGATCTCCCCACCCTCATGGCTAGCCCCGACCTCCCCCCCATGGCCTGCCCTGACTGTCCCCTCCCTCCCTCCCCCACCGATCCCATTGCAGAGTGAGCAGCAAGTGGGTCCCCCCCACTACTACCGATCAGCCTCCCTATAGGCCTTGCCCCCAAGTAGGCCCCAGACACCCTGCCCCCAATCCCTTGGCACTGCCCAGTGCCCAGTGGGCAGTGCCAGGGTGCCAGGCTAGCACTGTCCTAGGGGCATCCCTTTGCCCCGACTTCCCAGGGGGGCCTCAATGGGCTCTGTCCCCACCAGCGGGATGAGCATGCCTGGTTCCCATTGGTGGTGAGCAGTTGTAAACCCTGTTGGTGGGAAGCTCTCCTGGTGGGGTGGCGAGAGATGTGGTAGGCCAGAGACTATCATCCTGGGCCTGCTAATCATATGGAAATGATGATTTCCATATCGTAATCAGTCTCGCTCCAATTTAGGGCACTGGGCTGATTTCATGATAAAACATAGCCTGGGAGGCTCACGATCGGCCAGATGCCAGTACTCAAGCTGCACAGCAGGCCGGGAGAATCCTGGTCAGGGTTTCATGGTCATCATTAGACTTTTAATTCTAAGTTTTTAAAAAATTAAATTCAAATTCCACATCTGCCGTGATGGGAATTGAACCCGGGTCCCCAGACCATTACTTTAAGTCACTAGATTTCAAACCCAGGGATAACACCAGTACGCCACCATCACCCCTGCAACAGACAGTCCAATGTAGCACCTTTTGGGGAGAGACGGCCCAGCAGTACTGCTTCTCTTTGTTGGAGAGATAAATTAATATTCACCTTCAGATCTTTGGGCACTTTTTTGATTTGATTTGATTTATTATTGTCACACGTATTAGTTTACAGCAAAAAGCATTGCTTCTTGCATGCTCTACACACAAAGCATACCGTTCATAGAGAAGGAAAGGAGAGTGGAGATTGTAGTGTTACAGTCATAGCTAGGGTGTAGAGAATGATCAACTTAGTGCGAGGTCGGTCCATTCAAAAGTCTGATGGCAGCAGGGAAGAAGCTGTTCTTGAGTCGATTGGAATGTGACCTAAGACTTTTGTATCTTTTTCCCGACAGAAGAAGGTGGAATAGAACATTGTTAGAGAGTTTAAAAGAGTTAGAATGAAGTTTTAGAAGCATTGAACAGGAGTAAAAGATAGAATTAGAAGGTATGCTGGGCACAGCTTGTCACACTCCGGCGCCATCTTGACTTCTGCCCTTCGAAAGTCGCTCCTCGGTTTCTGCTGCTGCATCTGGAACATGAACCCACCCAGCTCCTCGACAGCAATGATCTTGCACATTGAATGAAAGTGACCCTGGAAAATGGAAGGTGTTTGGCAAAATCCAAGGGTTTCAATCAGTGTTTCCTCTGTTGGGTTGGGAATTTGGAGTTAGTCTGATTACTTAGATCAAATCAAAGTTGGTGAGTATGTTTCCTGTTTATGTCATAACTAGAAGGATTTGTGATTTTGTGATTTTGTTTTCTCTCATTAGCACCAAATTAATTTCACCTGGTCTAGTTAGCTTGATTTTAATTCAAATCCCCATTCTGCATGTGGCAACTTTGACAGAAATTGTAACTTATCAGGGATTAATTGAAGTTCCACAAGAATGTAGGCTTGAAGAGATGTTTTGTCGAACTTGTTTACAAAAAAAGGAATTTTTTTTTACTTTACTCTTTCAGACAGAAATCTAGAGATTTGTTGATTTTAAATGGGTTGAGGAAGAAGAATCTCAGTCTTCATGTACCATACTCTCTGTAAAATTCAATCTCGCCAACCTCTCTCTGAATCAAGGTTGTGAAGTTTTTTCTAAATAATATTCTCTGTTCAAGATGTGTTTCAGAGATTATCAATTTACTATGTCATCAGCTGCATATGTATCACTATCAGCTGGACATACGTAAATAAATATTGTTACGGCAATGGGGAAACACCCTGGAATTATACAAGGGAATATCGGACTTTAAGAAAGACCTGAATTGTATATTTTAAACTTGGACATAGACGCTGAAAATGGCTGAGAATGTACGATTAGCCACTGACAGAAATGGCTGTAGAGGTTTCAAGGAACAATGAAACCCTTCCCTGTGCTTCAGCCAAGGCATTTGTAAAACCATCCAAAGACTGATTACCATCTCCAGTAAGGACAAAGGGACATAATGACCCTCTCATCTCCAAGGCCCTGGGTATAATGGTCTAGACAGGCTTGTACATTCTGGTCCTCTTGGAATACGCATATCTGGGGGTTAAAAGCTTACTTGCTAGCAGACTGTACTGTTCTGTCTGCCTATTACTCTGTGTGTGTGTCTGTATGCGCATGAGTTGTGTGTGCATGTGCGTGTGCACATGTGTGCATGTGTGTGTACGTGTGCATGCGTGTGTGTGTATGCACTGTGAGAAAAGTAGCTGTAGGTTTGCCACACCGAATAGAATACAATAACTGAGGCAGGGCCCCTGCAAAGATAGTCAGGTTTTGCAGGAACATCTAAAACTCTCTTTCTTTGAAAATCGATAAATCAGCAGAATGATCACAGCTGAAATCTCTATCGAGTTCCAGGGTACCTGAACCAAAGAATCAACTGCTTGCCAGCAGAAGCCGACTATGCTGAAACAATCATCACGGCCTCAACATGTCATCATCTACTCCACGCAACTCGAGGACTATTCCGTATAACATTTTTAAAATATATACTTTCCATTGGACTCAATTCTTATCCCTAATCTGTATGAGTGTAGATGCATGTGTTTTACCATTTCTCCTTAGCTTTCAGTAGTTCTAAACTTACTCGACCTTAACTAAGTGTGGTTGAATTGGCTGTTTTTATCGGGTCTGGAAAAGGCATCTATTAGAACCTTATATGATTAAACCTTTGTTTCTACCAGCAGAAGGTGGGTTGAGTAAAGACATGGAGCCAGTCATCCATCCTCACTTGCTTTTGTAACACTTAGGGGGCATCCCAGGTGACAAATTGGGGGTCTTGCTCGCATTAATAACTTTTGGAGAATTTTCTGAAAGGAACACCTTTTGCTAGACAAATGATACTGGGCTATAAACAGCCACCATGTTGCATGAAGGACACAAGCTGTTTTGTGGAGACTGAGTGGATGGAGCTCTCAGAGACAGGAGCTAAAATAAGCCCAGATTGAAACCAGAGAGGTCACCTGACCTAGCTCCATGTTGAAAGATATACTGGATTTGAACAAAATCTGAGAGACTGACACAGGGTTAACAGTCTAACCCTAATGGTCTCTTACTCGGAAACCTCTCTCATCAAAATGGGCCTCTTCTGATTAGAAAAACTCACCAGAAGACCTAATTGCTGCAAATTTAGAGTTCTTAAGAGAATCCTGAATCAACACTACTGTCACTGAGAGGAAAGAGAACCAGCCAACCAGGACTGCAGAGTGACTGCTCCAGTGAGAAAATCCAGGGACCAAAAGCTACTGTGGAAAATAACTCTTTAGCTGTAAACAAGCATCTGGACAATCCAAGAATAATCTTTCTCCTGAAATTTACTTTTTATTTGGCCAAGTTTTAAAATATGATACTCTGCAGAGTTTTACTACTTTTTTTTGCATGCTTGTGGGGGTTGTGTGAGTATTGTTTTTGCATTAGTGTGCAGTTGGACATATTTGAAACATTTTGTGAATAAATTCTGCATTGTTACCTCTAGCAATAAAACTCTTTACCTGCTACCATAAGGGACACAGCTGATCTGTTTCTCACACTGAGCTATACACAGTTAAGTATATGTATTGAATTGGCAATAGCATCTCCTTTTTAAATTCAAACTCTGTTATCACCAACACAGGAGTAGGGCAGAAAGAGGAGTCGGATCACCTCTGCTGACCTGGTCATACACAATGTTCAAAATGGCCTGATATTGATGTGTATTCTGACCTGACTGCAATCTTGCTCACTTCATTCTGATTCTTGGCCTGGCTACCTTTTCCTATCAATGCTGTCTTTTTCATTTATTAGTGCTACAAGTAGGTTTACATTAACACTGCAATGAAGTTACTGTGAAAATCCCCTAGTCGCCACACTCCGGTGCCTATTCGGGTACACTGAGGGAGAATTTAGCATGGCCAATGCACCTAACCAGCACGTCTTTCAGACTGTGGGAGGAAACCAGAGCAGACATTGTGAGAACATGCAGACTCCACACAGACAGTCAGCCAAGCTAGGAATTGAACCCGGGTCAATGGCGCTGTGAGGCAGCAGTGCTAACCATTGAGCCACTGTGCCATCTGTGCCGCTGGTGGCTGTTTTTAATCCAGAAAGTAACTGAGTCATACAGAGCAGGGGAATCCACATTCGATCATTTCTCTACCCTGCTGTGATTACAAACTGGATGGTAGAGGAGATGTTTCAGTTTGGCCTCAGTGCCCCAGGGCTAGATAAAGGATCCTACTTTAGATTGTTATCCAGTGACCTCTGCTGGAAATTTGTAGATGTTCATTGGGCAGAGTACCAGGTTGATTTGTGATGGATGGCCTTCTTGGTCCAATCACTTATTGGCCAAGAATTTCCTTGGAGCCGCTCCCACTCTGCTGTTGTTTCTTTTTCAGAAGTGCGGTGGAAATGAGGAAAAATGGGATTCCTGCCACATTTCCCACAAAGTTACAACGGGGAAGTAGGAGAAACCTTGAGTATATTCCTGCCCATTATTTTGGTTTACACAAAGAATGGCTGCTTAGGTAAGGCCCTGTCCAATTACTGGTGCCCATGGAATCCTGATTGAGCAGCAGGAGGGAAGAGAAAGAAAATGACGGAAATAAGAAGAAAAGGAAAAAAATAATCATTTTATTCCTGAGCCCCTCTCTCTACCGTGATAAGAACAACTTATATTTATATAGAATAATTAGTTAAAAGAATAAAACATTCCAGGACGTTTCACAAGGGCATTATAAAACAAAGGATGAAGGTAAGTAATATAAGGAGGTATTAGGTTAGCTGACCAAAAGCTTGGTCAAAGAAGTTCATTTTAAGAACGGTTTTAAAAGGGGGAAATGAGGTTGAGAGGAGGGCCTGGATTTTCACTGAGTTGAATTGGTTCAGGAGCCCTATAAAAAAAGAAGAGTGGGTCCCAATTCCAACAACCTCATTCCTGGACTGTCTGACTTTTGAGAGTGCCTTTTAAAGTTGCAGCCTGGTTCCTGTCAAAAGACAACATCCAGCACGCCCAACCTGGCTCGCTCCATTGCAGAGATAGGCATCACTTTCCCCCCTGCAACTTTCATGGATTTGGCCAAGTTTTTAAAGAGTGTAGTTCACTGGCTCTCAGAGGAGATGTGAACTATAGTGTGCATGGGGGCACCATTTAAAAGGTAAGCTTTAAAGGTCTTCCTCATGCCCCCATGCTAAGCTCTGCCCTTACTACACCCCTTATGGGTGATAATGCCCTCATGTCAAGCTATGGCACATCCAAGCTATTGACTCACTATACACTGTCTAGAACAAATGAAACCTGCAGTATATAGAGGGGCATGTATAAAAAGAATGTTTTAAAAAACATTTATAACTTTCTCCGCGATAGAAAAATGTAATTTCACTATTATAAAATTGTCATCATTTAATGCATCAATAACAAAAACCACATGGTTTCTGTAAATACATATTGTGAAATAGTCAGTAGAAGTCAGAGAGACTGAGCTATCAATCAAACAATGATTTAACTGTGGTTCAGGTGTTTTACTACTCTAATGGATGACTGGGCTCTCAGCCAAGTCTCGTTATTGGAGGAAAGGACACTGCAACATCACATCCTTACTCTGCAGCTCACACCATCTCAGATACCGGCACCTCGATGGGGCCGAATGTGTCTGTACAGATGGTAGCACAGATTTTGTCATCTAGACTCGAAACGTTGACTCTATTCTCTCTCCTCAGATGCTGTCAGACCTGCTGAGATTTTCCAGCATTTTCTGCTTTTGTTTCAGATTCCAGCATCTGCAATATTTCGCTTTTAATTAGGTTTGAGCGTGTGCCTCAACAGGAATGGGTATAAGAAGACTGCAGATTGTAAATCACAACACTTAGAACCAAAAAGCAGAGGCCTTAACAAACTTTTACCTCCTTGCATGTGGGACGATCTGCTTTTGCTGCCTCCCCCAATTCTTCACGCCTTCCAACTCAACGTTACTTCATATTTCTGTTCAAGTTCTGAGGTGAGGGACATTGAATTGGGTCCGAATAGTAAAAAAAAAATTAAATGTTATTGCAGTCAACTTCTATGTATGCAGCTGCTAGTTTCAACAATTCAGAATAATGCTATATTCCCACTGAACAAGATAAATATTTCAATTTAATCCAATACAAATAAAGTCATATTATAACTAAATATTCAGGAAATTAAGTCAAAAGATATTGCCTATTTTTCAAATAGAGATGATTGATGGCCAGAATTTATTACAATTGCAAGACCTGGAATTTTGCCTACATTATGGCCTTGTTTTGGCTGCTAAGCTTCCAGTTTTCTGAGCCCTCGCTCATTTTGAGTTAGAAATGTAGTGTCCTCCAAATTGGTAAAAGCCAAAAAATCAGCCTTCAGCGATCAGGTTTGAAACAGGCAGGTATCATCATTTCAAAGGACCTAACTTCTACGTTCCAGACATAAGAATAAAAAGAACTAGGAACAGGAGAAGGCAATTCAGCCCCTTGAGCCTGCTCTGCCATTTAATACAATCATCGCTGATCTCATCTTGGCCTCAACTCCACTTACCTACCTGTTCGCCATCGCCCTTCAAACCCTTACCGATTAAAAATCTTCCTTAAATTTACTCAATGTTCCAGCATCCACCACACTTTGTGGTAGTGAATTCCAAAGACTCTTTGAGAGAGGTAGTTTCTCCTCAGTTTCTCCTCAGCTCTGTTTTAAATCTGCCGCCCCTTATCCTAAAACAATGGCCCCACAAGAAGAAACATCCCCTTTGCATCGATTTTGTCAATTCCCTTTATCATCTTGTACACCTCAATTTGATCTCCTCTCATTCTTCTAAACCTGGGAGTATAGGCCTAAACTGTCCAATCTTTCTTCATAGGTGTAAGGGGATTTTCCTGGGGGCTTCCCTCTGGTGCACTGTATTGAGCTGAACTCAGCTAATACAAAGACTCGCGAAAGACAGTATGCAGTTAAAAACGTTCTTTATTTGCCCAATACGCATTGAGAGAGAGACAACCAGATGATTCCAACTTCTCTCCGACGTTACAGTACATGCAAAAAACAGATGCAACTTTTCGAAGGTTCATTTCTCCTGCCCAACCTGTCTTCCAAACTGGATGATCCAATTATATTAGTACACATTATTTACCATGGCCAATAGCATTCTACCTTCTAGCAGAATTGGGAATTCATTGGTCAATCAGACCTGGAAGTTCTCCCCCTCACTACCTGGCAACCTTACCTATACAAATCCGGTAAGTTCAAGGATCGCCCTTGTCACCTGCAAACCATGGGAAGCTCCCTTTCTCAGTAGACATTGAATTCACTGCAACTAGAAGCGAAATACCTCTATTCATTTTAAAACTTTGGTAGCTTGCAGTTGCATGGTCTCCTACTGATAATAGAGAATATATTCTATGCCTTATTGTTTCCAAAGAATGTGGCCTGTCTAGTTCTGCCAATTTCCCACTATGCTTTGGGGCAGGCTGCATCTTGGCCAAAGCTTACAAGACATTTGAAATACATTTTAAATCTACAATACTGATTCAAAATTCTCTACCATGATTATATATGTGTCTATGAAGACAATATCTTTGCATGATATATATACGTTAGGCACTTTGTGATTCCTTATGGTATATATAAGGCACACTGTGATCCCTATTCTAAACTAATCTACTTTGTTTTAATAGGCTTTAAAATCCCAGAGGTTTCTGTACCCCCTTTGACAATAAATCAAATCCCTCATCTTTGGAACCAATCTAGTGAACCTCCTCTGAACTGCCTCCAATGCTACTACATCCCTCCTCGGGTAAGGAGACTAAATCTGTACACAATATTCTAAGTGTGGTCTCATTAATGCTTTGTACAGGAGCAGCAACACTTCTCTATTTTTATATTTTATTCCTTTAGAAAAAAATGCCAAAATTCAATTTGCTATCCTTATTACCTGCTGGACCTGCATACTACTTGTCTGTGATTCATGCACAAGGACACCCAGATCCATCTGCATCGAAGCATTCCAAATTTTCCCTCCATTTAGATAATAATTTGCCTTTGCATTTTTCTACCAAATGAATAAGCTCACACTTATCCACATTAAATTCCATTTGCCACATTTTGCCCCATCACTTAGCCTATCCTGGTTAAGTGATGGAGCAAATGGCTAATGGCTAAGGGAGGGGCAGGACTGGCAGCTCAATGTTCCAGGGTACAGATGCTATAGGAAAGATAGAACAGGAGGTAAGAGAGGAGGGGAAGTTGCACTTTTGATTAGAGAAAACATCACGGCCATACTGAGAGGGGATATATCCGAGGGTTCGGCCACTGAGTCTACATGGGTAGAACTGAGAAATAAAAAGGGGGAAATCACTTTGATCGGGTTGTACTATAGGCCCCCAAATAGTCATAGAACATAGAACATAGAACATTACAGCGCAGAACAGGCCCTTCGGCCCACGATGTTGCACCGACCAGTTAAAAAAAAAAAAACTGTGACCC
Organism: Mustelus asterias; assembly: GCF_964213995.1. Classification (NCBI taxonomy): domain Eukaryota; kingdom Metazoa; phylum Chordata; class Chondrichthyes; order Carcharhiniformes; family Triakidae; genus Mustelus; species Mustelus asterias. Next base: position 74,617,539 of record NC_135812.1, on the reverse strand, counting down.
TCCAACCTAAACCAATTTCTTTTCGTCCATGAACCTATCTACGGATCTCTTAAACGCCCCCAAACTAGGCGCATTTACTACTGATGCTGGCAGGGCATTCCAATCCCTCACCACCCTCTGGGTAAAGAACCTACCCCTGACATCGGTTCTATAACTACCCCCCCTCAATTTAAAGCCATGCCCCCTCGTGCTGGATTTCTCCATCAGAGGAAAAAGGCTATCACTATCCACCCTATCTAAACCTCTAATCATCTTATATGTTTCAATAAGATCCCCTCTTAGCCGCCGCCTTTCCAGCGAAAACAATCCCAAATCCCTCAGCCTCTCCTCATAGGATCTCCCCTCCATACCAGGCAACATCCTGGTAAACCTCCTCTGCACCCTCTCCAAAGCCTCCACATCCTTCCTGTAATGTGGGGACCAGAACTGCACACAGTACTCCAAGTGCGGCCGCACCAGAGTTGTGTACAGTTGCAACATAACGCTACGACTCCTAAATTCAATCCCCCTACCAATAAACGCCAAGACACCATATGCCTTCTTAACAACCTTATCTACTTGATTCCCAACTTTCAGGGATCTATGCATACATACACCTAGATCCCTCTGCTCCTCCACACTATTCAAAGTCCTCCCGTTAGCCCTATACTCAACACATCTGTTATTCCTACCAAAGTGAATTACCTCACACTTCTCCGCATTAAACTCCATCCGCCACCTCTCGGCCCAACTTTGCAACCTGTCTAAGTCTTCCTGCAAACTACGACACCCTTCCTCACTGTCTACCACACCACCGACTTTGGTGTCATCAGCAAATTTGCTAATCCACCCAACTATACCCTCATCCAGATCATTAATAAATATTACAAACAGCAGTGGCCCCAAAACAGATCCCTGAGGTACACCACTTGTAACCGCACTCCATGATGAATATTTACTATCAACCACCACCCTCTGTTTCCTATCCGCTAGCCAATTCCTGATCCAATTTCCTAGATCACCCCCAATCCCATACATCTGCATTTTCTGCAGAAGCCTACCATGGTGAACCTTATCAAACGCCTTACTAAAATCCATATATACCACGTCCACTGCCTTGCCCCCATCCCCCAGTCAGCGGGAAATTGAGGAGTAAATCTATAAGGAGATTACAGATAGCTCCAAGAAAAATAGGGTGGTAATAGTCGGAGATTTCAACTTTCCCAACATTGACTGGGACAGCCATAGTATTAGAGGGTTGGATGGAGAGAAATTTGTTGAGTGTATTCAGGAGGAATTTCTCATTCAGTATGTGGATGGCCCAACTAGAGAGGGGGCAAAACTTGACCTACTCTTGGGAAATAAGGAAGGGCAGGTGACAGAAGTGTTAGTGAGGGATCACTTTGGGACCAGTGACCATAATTCTATTAGTTTTAAGATAGCTATGGAGAATGATACGTCTGGCCCAAAAGTTAAAATTCTAAATTGGGGCAAGGCCAATTTTGATGGTATCAGGTAGGAACTTTCAAAAATTAATTGGGGGAGTCTGTGGGAAGGCAAAGGGATGTCTGGTAAGTGGGAGGCTTTCAAAAGTGCGTTAACCTGGGTTCAGGGTAAACATATTCCTCTTAGAGTGAAGGGCAAGGCTGGCAGAAGTAGGGAACCCTGGGTGATTCGGAATATTGAGGCCCTGGTCAAGAAGAAGAAAGAGGCACATGACATACATAGGCAGCTGGGATCAAGTGAATCTTTTGAAGAGTATAGGGGGTGTAGGAGTAGAGTTGAGAGAGAAATCAGGAGGGCAAAAAGGGGACACGAGATTGTTTTGGCAGATAAAGCAAAGGAGAATCCAAAGAGCTTCTACAAATACATAAAGGGCAAAAGAGTAACAAGGGAGAGAGTAGGGCCTCTTCAGGATCAACAAGGTCATCTATGTGTGGATCCACAAGAGATGGGTGAGATCCTAAATGAATATTTCTCATTTTTACTGTTGAGAAAAGCATGGATGTTAGGGAACTTGGGGAAATAAATAGTGATGTCTTGAGGAGTGTACATATTACAGAGAAGGAGGTGTTGGAAGTCTTAAAGCGCAACAAGGTAGATAAATCCCCGAGATCTGATGAAGGACATTGTGGGAGGCTAGGGAGGAAATTGCGGATCCCCTAGCCGAGATATTTGAATCATCAATAATCACGGGTGAGGTGCCTAAAGATTGGAGAGTGGCAAATGTTGTGCCTTTGTTTAAAAAGGGCTGCAGGGAAAAGCCTGGGAATTACAGGCCAGTGAGCCTCACATCTGTGGTGGATAAGTTGTTGGAAGGTATTTTGAGAGACAGGATCTAAAGGCATTTAGAGATGCAAGGACTGATTAGGGACAGTCAGCATGGCCTTGTGAGTAGAAAATCTCACAAATTTGATTGAGTTTTTTGAAGGGGTAGCCAAGAAGGTAGATGAGGGCAGTGCAGTTGATGTTGTCTACATGGATTTTAGCAAGACCTTTGACAAGGTACTGCATGGTAGGTTGTTGCATCAGGTTAAATCTCACAGGATCCAGGGTGAGGTAGCCAAATGGATACAAAATTGGCTTCTTGACAGAAGCCAGAAGGTGGTTGTAGAGGGTTGTTTTTCAAACTGTAGGTCTGTGACCAGCGGTGTGCCTCAGGGATCAGTGCTGGGTCAACTGTTATTTGTCATTTATATTAATAATTTGGATGAGAATATAGGAGGCATGGTTAGTAAGTTTGCAGATGACACTAAGATTGGTGGCATAGTGGACAGTGAAGAAAGTTATCTTCAATTGCAACGGGATCTTGATCAACTGGGCCAGTGGGCTGACGAATGGCAGATGGAGTTTAATCTAGACAAATGCGAGGTGATGCATTTTGGTAGATTGAACCAGGGTAGGACTTACTCAGTTAATGGTAGAGCGTTGGGGAGAGTTACAGAACAAAGAGATCTAGCTAGCCTCCCACAATGTCCTAGGATACGCTTCATCAGGTCCAGGGGATTTATCTACCTTGATGCGCTTTAAGACTTCCAGCATCTCCTTCGCTGTAATATGTATACTCCTCAAGACATCAGTATTATTTCCCCAAGTTCTCTAACATCCATGCTTTTCTCAACAGTAAAAATGAGAAATATTCATTTAGGATCTCATCCATCTCGTGTGGATCCGCACATAAATGACCTTGTTGATCCTGAAGAGGCCCTACTCTCTCCCTTGTTACTCTTTTGCCCTTTATGTATTTGTAGATGCTCTTTGGATTCTCCTTTGCTTTATTTGCCAAAACAATCTTGTGTCCCCTTTTTGCCCTCCTGATTCCTCTCTCAATTCCACTCCTACACCCCCTATACTCTTCAAAGGATTCACTTGATCCCAGCTGCCTATGCATGCCTCTTTCTTCTTCTTGACCAGGGCCTCAATATTCCAAGTCATCCAGGGTTCCCTACTTCTGCCAGCCTTGCCCTTTACTCTAAGAGGAATGTGTTCACCCTGAACCCTGGTTAACACCCTTTTGAAACCCTCCCACTTACCAGACGTCCCTTTGCCTTCCCACAGACTCCCCCAATTAATTTTTGAAAGTTCCTGCCTGATACCATCAAAATTGGCCTTGCCCCAATTTAGAATTTTAACTTTTGTGCCAGACCTATCATTCTCCATAGCTATCTTAAAACTAGTACATGTTCATAGCTCCTTGAAAGTGGAGTCACAGGTAGACAGAGTGGTGAAGAAGACATTTGGCATGCTTGGTTTCATCGGTCAGAACATTGAATACAGGAATTGGGACCTCTTATTGGAGTTGTACAAGACATTGGTAAGGCCACACTTGGAATACTGTGTGCAGTTCTGGTCACCCTATTATAGGAAGGATATTATTAAACTTGGAAGAGTACAGAAAAAATTTACTCGGATGCTACTGGGACTTGATGGTTTGGGTTATAAGGAGAGGCTGGATAGACTGGGACTTTTTTCCCTGGAGCGTAGGAGGCTGAGGGGTGATCTTACTGAAGTCTATAAAATAATGAGAGGCACAGATCAGCTAGATAGTCAGTATCTTCTCCCAAAGGTAGGGGAGTCTAAAACTAGAGGGCGTAGGTTTAAGGTGAGAGGGGAGAGATACAAAAGTGACAAAGGGGCAATTTTTTCACACAGAGGGTGGTGAGTGTCTGGAACAAGCTGCCAGAGGTAGTAGTAGAGGCGGGTACAATGTTGTCTTTGAAAAAGCATTTAGATAGTTACATGGGTACGATGGGTATAGAGGGATATGGGCCAAATGCAGGCAATTGGGATTAGCTTAGGGGTTTAAAAAAAGGGCGGCATTGACAAGTTGGGCCAAAGGCCTGTTTCCATTTTGTAAACCTCTATGACTCTATGACTCTATCCATACCCATTTGTAAATTTCTTATTTCATTATCGCAACTTACTCTCCCACCTACTTTGGTGCCATCTGCAAATTTGACTATAGTACATTCTATCCCTATATCAAGTCATTAATATAGATTGTAAATAGTTGGGGCCTGAGGACCGAACCCTGTGGCACCCCACTAGTTACATCTTGCCAACCTGAGAAAGACCCATTTATCCTGACTCTATGCTTTCTGTTGTTTAGCCAATGTTCTATCCAAGCTAATAAATTACCCCTAACCCCATGTGAACTAACCTTGTGTATTAACCTTTTGTGTGGCACCTTCTTAAATGCCTTCTGGAAGTCCAGATATACTACATCTACAGGATCCCCATTATCCACCTTGCTTGTTATAACTTTGAAGAACACCAGCAAATTAGTCAAACATGATTTACCTTCATAACACCATGCTGATTCTGATGGATTGCATTTTAACTAAATGTCCTCACTATTGTTATTGCTTCCTTTACAATGGATTCTAACAATTTCCCAACAACGGATGTTAAATTAATTGGCCTATAGTTTCTTGTATTTTGCCTCCCTCCCTTTTTGAATAAATATGAGCATTTTTGCAATCCACCGGAACCATTCCCATATCCAGGGAATTTTGGAATATTGTACCGATGGATCCATTATTTCTGGCAGTACCAGCCTGGCACCTTGGAAATGCCCACCAGGCAGTGCCAGGGGGCAATGCTTTTGGGGGGTGAGGCCTGAAGGAGTGGGGCATATGGGGGCAGGGCCTGGAGGGGTCGGGGCCAGACATGGGCAGCCTGATCGAGGAGGGAGTGGGGCCAGTTGCACACTCTGCAGTTGTGATCAGTGGGCTGGGAGGGGGGCCCGCTGCCGCTCTGCCTATGATTGGTGAAGGGGGGAGGGGGGTCCGCTACTGCTCTGCATAGCGATTGGTGGGAGGAGGTGGGGTGGGGGCAGCGGGGGTGACAGGGGTGGTGGAGGGTATATTTCTGGATGGTTTGGGGCTTGTAATCAGCCGCGGGCCTCTGTGATTGCGGGGGATGGGGGGGGGGTGGGGGTTGGTTCACGCTGGCTGCATCAGCAGAGACCTGACAACTCTCTCTCTCTCTGTCAGACCTCTGCTGTTGGAATTGCACATGTGAGACACAGAAGTCTGCACATGTGCAATAGCTCCCTCTGCTGCTGGCTGGTGAATTAAGCCCTGCGCACTCCCTGTAGTAGCTAGAAACAGTCTAGCCCATTTTATCATGCACTATGTGCATAAAACTGTGTGTAAACTCTTGCCCAAAAACAGACCTGCAACTTTCCCATTTTCACGCTAGCTGGACAGAATCTTTCTTGTAAAATTGCGCCTTTAGTGTAACTCCTCGAACTGCCTACACAGAAACTCCCTCCTTGTTTTACCTATGTCATTGATGCCTACATGGACCATAACCACTGAATCCTCCACTTCCTTCTGCAAGTTTCTCTCCACCTCAGAGCAGGTGTCCTGAACCCTGACACCAGGTGGGCAACACGAGACTCTTGATCCTGGCCACAGAGAACAGTGTCTATTCCCCTGACTATACCTTCCACAATAGCAACTACATCTGTCTTCCCCCCCACCGCCCCACTTGAAGAACTCTCTGAACCACTGTGCTGTGGTCACTTAGCTCATCCTTCCTGCAGTCCCCACTTTCATCCACACAGGGAGCAAGAATCTTGTACCTGTTGGATAAGGACAAGGGCTGAGGCTCCTGCAACCCTACCTCGTGGATCCCTCTACCTGCCTCACTCACAATCGCACCCTCCTGTTGCTGACCATTGACAGAATCTAAGGGGTGTGACTGCCTTTTGAAACACAGCATCAAGGTAACTCTTCCCTTCCCTGATGTGTCGCAATGTCTGAAGCTCAGACTCCAGTTCATTAACTCTGAGCCAAAATTTCTCGAGCAACCAACACTTGCTGCAGACATGGTTGCTATGAACAACAATGGTGTCCACCAGCTCCCACATGTTGCAGCTATAACATGTTGCCTGGCCCTGCATCCCTATTTTGTTTCATTAGAATTTATTTTCACTTTCCAAGTCAGAAAGGTAGCAGAGAGAAGGATTCACCTACCAGTCACTTGCCTGTGATATTACACAGACCTGCCCCACCAATCCGCGGACACAATAAAGGAAAACAAGATGACAATACCCCCTCCCCCACCTTCCTGAACTCCCACACTTGACCTTAACTCCCAAGTAGAATCATAAAAGAATCATAGAATCAGAGAAACCCTACAGTGCAGAAGGAGGCCATTTGTCCCATCGAGCCTGCACGGACACCAATCCAACCCAGGTCATATCCCCATAACCCCACATATTTACCCTGCTAATCTCCCTGTCACTAAGGGACAATTGAGCATGGCCAATCCACCTAACCCGCAAATCTTTGGAGTGTAGAGGGAAACCGGAGCACCCGGAGGAAACCCACACAGACACGGAGAAAATGTGCAAACTCTGCACAGATAGTGACCCGAGGCTGGAATCGAACCTGGGTCCCTTGCGCTGTGAGGCAGCAGTGCTAACCACTGTCCTGCCGTTGCATCGTACTCAGAGTAAATGGCACTTAAAGGATTCAACAAGCATAAATATATTTCAAAATATACCTGCCTGAATGTGGAGCCAGGAGGAGTGTTTGCACATTAAAGGAATGTGAAAAGCTACTGACTATTGTTTTGCTCCCCCACCCCCACCACATTCACCATCTTCCCACCAACACCCCCATCCCCCACAATCATCGCCATTGCTACTCCCTGCTGTGTGTTCTCTGCCATCTTCGAGCCCGCCCACTCAACTACTGCTCCCTTCCAGCTCAGTCACCCACCCGGTCTCACTTACTTGAGGGCCGTCCTGACATTAGCCGCATTCTGATCTTCAATCACAATTGCTGGTGAGATGCTTGTTATCCTCTGCCACACATGGCCTTTATGGAACTGAGGCCCAATGCCCAATGTTAGGGGGGAGCCTGACTTGGGCCTCACCACTGGGGAAGAGTGATCATTCCATGTTCCCCCTGCACACTTAATGCTTGAATTTCTAGGCCGACATCTTTCCATTTCCTCAATGAGAGTTGTACATAGCATAAACTGTAAACAGCAGATGTAGTGATTAATCCATTAAAGAGATTCATTCATTAATAATTTCACCTCCTTGTTGCTAGGAGACACTAAAGTGACTTTGTCTAGACTGCTGCTTCCAATGTGACTTTGCCGTTTCTGGATTATAGTATTACTTGCCTGGCTCCTATCATGTGAATTGTATTGATTGAAATGCAGAACTGTGCTCTATCAGTTTAAAAGTGACCTCATTCTGAATCATATTTTGTTTCAATGCCAGTCTTTAGATTCTGCTGGCATCACCACAGGCCTGTTGTGATTTACAATAGACAAAACCAAACTTCTCTGCTGCCTCCATATTCCTGTTCTTCCGATTGTTTTGAATATGTGATTTTTTTCAACCTGAAAAACATGTGTTTGTCAAAAAAACATCTTGCGCAGGTTTCTTGAATTTACCAAAAATAAACTCAGCTATGGTGGAACGTGCAAACTAATACTGATTAATTAGTCAGAGCCTGTTAAGATCCCTACCCAGCAGCTAGAGCTACCCCTGGAGGATGTGCTGGGGCTGAAGCCGGTGTTGGAATGAATCAGATATCAGAACATTGCATAATACTCTTCCTGAATGTAAACCTGAAATGCAAACTTGTAACTCTTCCAAGAATGCCTTATTTAATTATCAGCCAATTAAACAAATATTTTGTGAATTGTGGCTGTGTCTGTTGAACCATCTCTGTGCCAATGAGAGATGCCGAGCAGAAAAATACGATCCTTGAATTGTTTTCTGTGGAGATGTAAACCTGAGGGCAGCACGGTGGCACAGTGGTTAGCACTGCTGCCTCATAGCACTGGGGGCCCAGGTTCGATTCCAGCCTTGGGTGACTGTGTGGAGTTTGCACATTCTCTCCATGTCTGCATTGCTTTCCTCTGAGTGCTCCGGTTTCCTCCCACAGTCTAAAGATGTGCAGATTAGGGGGATTGGCCATGCTAAACTGGGGGAAGGCTAATTACAACAATATTAGGCAGGAACTGAAGAATGTAGATTGGGGGCAGATGTTTGAGGGCAAATCAACATCTGGCATGTGGGAGGCTTTCAAGAGTAAATTGGTGGGAATTCAGGACCGGCACATTCCTGTAAGGATGAAGGATAAGTATAGCAAGTTTCGGGAACCCTGGATAATGAGAGATATTGTGAGCCTAGTCAAAGAGAAAAAGGAAGCATTTGTCAAAGCTAGGAGGCTGGGAACACACAAAGCAAGTGTGGAATATAAGGAAAGTAGAAAGAAACTTAAGCAAGGAGTAAGGAGGTCTAAAAGTGCTCACGAAAAGTCATTGGCCAGTAGGATTAAAGAAAATCCCAAGACTTTTTATACATGTATAAAGAGCAAGAGGGTAGCCAGGGAAAGGATTGGCCCACTCAAGGACAGGGGTGGGAATCTATGCGTGGAGCCAGAGGAAATGGGCGCGGTATTAAATGAGTACTTTGCGTCAGTATTCACCAAAGAGAAGGACTTGATGAATGATGACTTTGGGAAAGGGTGTGTCGATAGTTTGAGTCATGTTGAGATCAAAAAGGAGGAGGTATTGGGGGTCTTGAGAAACATTAAGGAAGACAAGTCCTCAGGGCCTGATGGGATATATCCCAGAATACTGAGAGAGGCAAGGGAGGAAATTGCTGGGGCCTTGAGAGAAATCTTTGTATTCTCACTGGCTCCAGGGGAGGTCCCAGAGGATTGGAGAATAGCCAATGTTGTTCCTTTGTTTAAGGAGGGTAACAAGGATAATCCAGGAATTACAGTTTGGTGAGTCTTACGTCAGTGATAGGGAAATTACTGGAGAGGATTCTTCGAGACAGGGTTTAGTCCCACTTGGAAATAAGTGGACATATTAACAAGAGGCAACATGGTTTTGTGAAGGGGAGGTCCTGTCTCACTAACTTGATCGAGTATTTCGAGGGAGTGACGAAGATGATTGATGAGGGTAGGGCCATGGATGTTGTCTATACGGACTTCAGTAAGGCCTTTGACAAGGTCCGTCATGACAGATGGTACTGAAGGTGAAGTCGCACAGGATCGGAGGTGAGCTGGCAAGATGGATACAGAACTGGCTTGGTCATAGAAGACAGAGGGTAGCAGTGGAAGGGTGTGTTTCTGAATGGAGGGCTGTGACAAATGGTGTTCCTCAGGGACACTTTTGCTGTTTGTAATATATATAAGTGATTTGGAGGAAAATGTAACTGGTTTGATTAGTAAGTTTGTGGACGACAAAAAAGTTGGTGGATTTGCAGATAGTGATGAGGACCATCAGAGGATACAGCAGGATATAGATCAGTTGGAGACTTGGGCAGAGAGATGGAAGATGGAGTTTAATCTGGACATATGTGAGGTAATGCATTTTGGAAGGTCTAATAAAGATGGGAAATATACAGTAAATGGCAGAACCCTTAAGAATATTGATAGGCAGAGTGATCTGGGTGTACAGGTACACAGGTCACTGAAAGTGGCAACACAGGTGGAGAAGGTAGTCAAGAAGGCATATGGCATGCTTGCCTTCATCAGTTGGGGCATTGAGTTTAAAAATTGGCAAGTCATGTTACAGCTTTATAGAACCTTAGTTAGGCTGCACTTGGAATACATTGTTCAATTCTGGTCACCACACTATCAGAAGAATGTGGAGGCTTTGGAGAGGGTGCAGAAAAGATTTACCAGGATGTTGCCTGGTATGGAGGGCATTAGCAATGAGGAGAGTTGGAGAAACTTGGTTTGTTCTCACTGGAAAGGAGGTTGAGGTTCAATCTGATAGAAGTCTACAAGATTATGAGGGGCATGGACAGAATGGATAGTCAGAAGCTTTTTCCCAAGATGGAAGAGCCAATTGCTAGGGGGCAAAAGTTTAAGGTGCGAGGGGCAAGGTTTAAAAGAGATGTACGAGGCAAGTTTTTCACACAGAGGGTGGTGGGTGCCTGGAACTCGCTGCCGGGGGAGGTAGTGGAAGCAGATACGATAGTGAATTTTGAGGGGCATCTGGACAAATATATGAATAAGATGGGAATAGAGGGATATTGTCCCCGGAGGGGTAGGGGGTTTTAGTTCAGTCAGGCAGCATGGTCGGTGCAGGCTTGGAGGGCCAAAGAACCTGTTCCTGTGCTGTAATTTTCTTTGTTCTTTGTTCTAAATTGCCCCTTAGTGTCAGGGAGACTAGCAGGGTAAATACGTGGAGTTATGGGGATACTGCCTGGATATGGTTGCCAAATGGCCTCCTTCTGCACTATGAGGTTTCTATGATTTTCTATGCTTCCCTTAGTGTCAGGAGGGTTAGCAGAGCAAATATGTGGGGTTATGGGGATAGGGCGTGGCTAGGATTGTTGGTGCAGGCTCGATGGGCCAAATGGCCTCAATCTTCTCTGTAGGGATTCTATGGTTCTATGAAAGCTAGTTTGCAGTAAACTGGACATTGCTTTTCAACACAGCTACCGGAAGGGATAGAGTTCAAATTAATCATGCAGCCGTTTGGAAAAAAGTTCTTGGTCAAAACAGAAGGAGAAAATGAATCGCCCTGTGTCATCAACAATACTATTAAAACAAGCTGCTATGGCTGTACTGATATAGCTGGAGGGTTTATTGGTTGCGGTTTTGTCTTTGTGTCTGTGTGTAAGTGCCTCGCCTGCCCGAGACAATCTCCAAGGAAACACGCTTTGTGGAGGGCGCTGGGGATCTGTACATGTACCACCATGACCATTGGCTCTTCAGCTGTCACCGCTTTGTAACCCAGACGCTGTGTATAAACAAGAGCAGTTTTTCGGGACGCTTGGTCAGCTTTACACATTTCATGTCTTTAATGTTTCAAAAAGAAACAGGAGTGTTAATCATGCTGGAAGACAGACTCTATAAATTGTACTTAAAACTTTGATGGGGGGACACTACAGAATTCGTAGCGTCATGTTTATTTTACATTCAGAATACAAACAATACTCATGTCACATAATTAAAAACTGAATAGCATTCTATTTAACAGGCACAATTTCAGACCTAAAAGCACTGAGATTACACAGGGATAAAGAGCTGGGGAGGGGGACTCTCTGTCCAACCCCCCACCCCAGCTTCAGCGGACAGGAATGGCAGAGAGGGTGGAGAATTGAGGGGGAGTCCCATAATGGGTGGCTCGGTGGCACAGTGATCAGCACTGCCTCACAGCGCCAGGGACCTGGGTCCAAATCTGGCCTCGGGTCATTGTTTGTGTGGAGTTTGCATGTTCTCCCCGTGTCTGCGTGAGTTTCCTCCAGGTGCTCCGGTTTCCTCCCGCACTCCAAAGATATGTGGGTTAGGTGGATTGGCCATGCTAGATTGCTCCTTAGTGTCCCCAGATGTGTAGGTTCGGAGGATTAGTGGGAAAATACATGGGGTTGGGGGATAGGATAGAGGGTTTGACCTGGGTATGATAGTCTGTCAGAGAGTTGGTGCAGACTCAATGGGCCGAATGGCCTCTTCTGCACCGTAGGGATTCTATGATAACGGTTTTTATGCCGTCAGTGACATAACCTGGTTCCTACGGGGAACACATCGGAATACATTTTAATGTAATTAGCGGGCTGCTGTAACATTCCTTCATAGAAGAAAGATTCATCCCCCCAGTCCCCAAACTCCAGCAGCATGACGTCACGTTGGCGGGGTTGACCACAAGTTTTTACAGGTGGGGAACTGGTGAAGAGAACCCATCAGGGACCCAGTTAAGTACAGCCCCCAGTGGGAGAAGGTCATGCCCAGCCAATACCCCCTGGCTGTGCTTCTTGGAAGTGTGCCAGCAGCAATGTTGGGGTAGATCCATGGGGGGGGGGGGGTGGTGATGGGGGACCTGTGTCTGTGGGGGAGGAGGGGCGGTGGGATTCTGTGGTCATGGTGGTGGGGTCCATAGTGTGTGGGGGGAGTTTCGCCTTCCTATTATTTTCTTCTTTACATCCAGGTATTCCTATCTGTCAGGAGTCAATGTCGCTGGCGGGGCAAGCTCTGCATCAACCTTTCCCACCTGAGTTCACACTTACATAAAAATTGAGAAAGTTCTACCCATTGAATCCAAAGTGGCAGGCTTCTGTTATTCGACAACTATATTTAAACAGTAATGTCATTATTGAAATTCATTGAGCAAATCTTTCTTGTTCATTGAGTGGATACATTCCAGGTAAATTGCAGCTTGGCAGGACAGAACTCCAGTATTGCTGAAAAAAGAGACACGCCGTCGAAGCTTTTCATCTTACACTCATCAGGACAGATTCACAAGAATACCAAATCTCAAAAGGAACAACAATGTTTACTGCGTGAGAAAAGAGTGCTGATTGATTGGCAAGTGGATAGATTGTTGAAACAAGATATGTTCTCCTTGGCAAAGAAAAAGACTGAGAGGAGGTTTGATAGAGGGATTGAAAATCATAAGGTATTTGGACAGAGTAGAATGGGAGAAATGGGTCGAGCACCAAACAACTCCAGTTTAAGGTGATTGACAAAAGAAAGAGAGGTGACAGAAGGAAAACATTTTTTACACAGTGAGTAGCTAGGATCAGGAATACAATGCCTGAGAGTGCGCTGGAGGCTTTCAAAAGGATATTCAAAATTATCTGAGGAGGAAAAATTTGCAGGGCTACGGAAAGAGGGGAATGGAAAGGGGACTTACAATGAGGTGGCTTGGACATGACAAGCCAGATGGCATCCTTTTATTCATAGGATATGGGCATTTATTGACCATCCATAATTGCCCTTGATCTGAATGGCTATTTAAAAGTCAATTGCATTGCTGTGGCTCTGGAGATTTCCTTCCCTAAAGGACATTAGTCAACGAAATGGGTTTTTACAAATGGTTTTATGGCCATCATTAGATTTTTCTTTGTCTTTATCAATAGAGGCATAGATTACAAAAGCAGGGTAATCATGTTGAAGTTGTATAGGACTTTGGTGAGGCCACAGCTGGAGTACTGTGTGCAGTTCTGGTCGCCACATTATAGGAAGGATATAATTGCACTGGAGAGCGTGCAGAGGAGATTCACCAGGATGCTGCCTGGGATGGAACATTTAAGTTATGAAGAGAGGTTTGGTAGGCTTGGGTTGTTTTCGTTGCAGCAGAGAAGACTGAGGGGCGACCTGATTGAGGTGTACAAGATTATGAGGGGCATGAACAAAACGGATAAGGAGCAGCTGTTCCGCTTAGTTGAAGGGTCAGTCATGAGGGGACACGAGTTCAAGGTGAGCAGCAGAAGGTTTAGGGGGATGCGAGCAAAAGCCTTTTCGCCCAGAGGGTGGTGAAGGTCTGGAATGCGTTGCCTGGAAGGATGGTAGAGGTGAGTTGCCTCACATCCTTTAAAAAGTACCTGGATGAGCACTTGGCACGTCATAACATTCAAGGCTTTGGCCGTGCTAAATTGCTGGTAAATTGGAAGAGGTAGGTAGGTCAGGTGTTTCTCACGTGTCGGTGCAGACTCAATGGGACGAAGGGCCTCTTCTGCACAGCATGATTCTGTGATTCTGTGAAATGGCCCTTAACACCTAAGGGCTCCAACTGGGACAAGGGTGGGCAGCACATCCAAGGCGTTGCTTACCCCAGCATAGAATCACTGAAAGTTCAGGATGGGTGGGAACCCTGCGAGAAGCCCATTCCTTATATTTAACATTGCTCACTGCCTAGAAACCCACCGGCAGAGGAGCATGAAGTTCAGGCCAGAAAGTTTTTCGAACGCTTTTTATGGGACCATTTTGTGTGCAAATAAATGGCCATGTTTCCTATATAATGTCCAGTGACTGTGTTTCAAAAACAACTCATTGATCATGAGCATTTCCTGGGGACATGTTGAGATACTTTATCAGTGTAGATACTATGCCTTGTGAAAATGCAATGTCACTGAAGTGAAGAGAAGGTATATTTTGCATGTTTGTTTTAACTGTCTTACCAACAAAACAGGGAGGGAGCTACGCAATCGACTTACAGCGTAATCGCCAGAGATCCACAATGAAGCATTGGGATTTTTAACATTCAATTTGATTGCATGATGGAAAAAGCATGAACGAGAGAAAACAATTTTTGGCTTAATTATCATGTTTGTATTGAATGTATAAAATGTATTGAATGTATAAAATGTTGCACTACCTTTGAGTATTCTCATTCCTCATCTCCATCAACGCTGATTCCCAATCCAAAGTTGAAGCTAAATGTAGAGTGGAACATTGATTATCAAATTCACAAATAAAGTCAATGCTTAAATCCAAATGTTTACAAATGTTCATCAAGGAATACTTCACATTGGAAAATCAAAATCAACTAATTATGACTTCTTAAAAATGTTAATGAGTACAATAATTCTTAAAGATTACTCTCCTTCATTCTGTCAAGAGTAATACTTTCTGTGCTATATACATCTAGAATATATTGGCATGGGCAGCATGGTGGCAGAGTGGTTAGCACTGCTGCCTCACAGCACCAGGAGGAACCCGGGTTCGATTCCAGCCTTGGGTCACTGTCGGTGTGGAGTTTGCACATTCTTCCCATGCCTGCATGGGTTTCCTCCGTTTTCCTCCCACATTCCGAAAGACGTGCTGGTTAGATGCATTGGTCATGCTGAATTCTCCCTCAGTCTACCCGAACAGGAACTGGAGTGTAGCGATTAGGGGATTTTCACAATAACTTCATTGCAGTGTTAACATAAGCCTACTTGTGACACTGATAAATAAACTTTAACTTTTTGAAGCCTTGTCCTGCTCAAAATAATCTGCCTGAAGTCATCATTGGTTGATTGGTTGCAATTGCTTTGTTAACGATTTGGGAAAAGACTGAAACCAATCTCCAGATTATTAGGGCCGACAGTTTGTGATAACGTAATGAGCTTAATGTCATTTTCAGTAGATGAAATTCAGTGACGTTTCCCAATGTTTTAAAAATCATAGTCTGTCCCATTTTCCCTTCCATCAATGAACTTGCACAAAAGCTAAAATTCAATCTGAGCCTGTTATTTGGGTAAGGTGGATAGACTTTAATCACAGTCATTGAAGTTTGGTGATAAATCTGAATGCCAAACTTGTTAATGTTAGTGATGTTTCCCGTTTCACTCGGCTCCACTGTCAAGCCTGGAGTGTTACTTTAATGATAGTTGGCCGGTCTTGTAGATAATGCTGAACAAAATTAAAGCAGACGCCTTGTGAAGTGAGTGAATGGAATGAATTCCAGTATGGAGCCTCTGACTTCTTTAAACTCGTCTTATTGGGTCAACTCTACGTTTAAAACCCAGAAAGCATTGGATTATCAGGGAATGCTGCCGATCCGGTCAAGTTCTTTAATTTCTATCATATAGAGGGAGCTAGTGCATCTTTGTGCTGAATTTAAAGCGACACTGCAGGTGGAGAAGTCAAACAATGCCATGTTCTGTTTATTAACAAAACTTCCATTATTCAAACCTATTGATCTTTGGAATGAATCTACCTCGAGAAAGATGTGAAAAAGGTAAGAGTAATGCATTGTCTAAATGTCTTTCCATTTTCTGAAAAACATAACTAGGCACTGTAGGTTAGTTTTTGAACCAAATGCACAGCCTGTACACAAGAAAGCATTTGAAAAACATTCTGCCTTATTAATTCTAATAAGTTCAGCAGCCTTCCTGAATCATCTTTCTTAAAGATGGTGTGAAAAGCTGGACATGTTGATTGATTCAAAGTCAAGAGTCTTTCCCCCACATCTAGTTTCTTCACCTCTTCAATATTGTCCCTTTCTGTCTTGGCTTTTCCAGCACAGCCTCTGATACTTTTATTACCTCTATTATTTTTATACTTTTAGTACTTCAAAGCTTGGCCTTCCACTAGCGGAGAGTGTGAGAGGAGGGCAGCGGTATAGACTGTCAGCAGCATCGAGAGGAGGGTGTGAGAGGAAGACACTGAGACAGTCAGCAGCACCTGGAGGAGAGGAGGACAGTAGGACAACTCACTCACTTTTCGGTAGCAGAGACAGCCAGACCTGCAAAGGACACTTCTACTGGAGCAGAGGATAAAGACAGCGCGAGGCTCGGGGCCCTCCCTCCTTGTCCCACGTGCTATCATTCCCATGGCAGGTGGGATGGGAAAATGCCACCCTCTGTGCCTGAATGAACAAAATTAATGAGGTAACATCGCAAATAGAGAAAAAGGGGTATGGTTTGGTGGCGATTACTGCCACATGGGGGCCCGACTTTACCATCAGGTTGTGCCCGTTTTCGGGCGTGAAAACGTGGTAAAGTTGGGTGTGAGGTGAATAGCGCGATCTGCGCCCATCTCCGCACCAGTTCCCCCTTTACCAAGGCCCGAAAATGGCCACGATCGGGACCACGCCCGAAATGGGCATGCATTTAAATTGACTTAATGGGCTGCACGCCCAGCCTTACCGGCACTTCCCCGTTTACCACCGCGTTCACCCATCCAGATTCGGCGCGGATCAGACATACTCTACAAAAGTCCGATCTGGATGCTCCAGTTAGAGAGGAGGTAAGGGCCGAGTGTCCGACGGCTCTCTGCTTGAGATCAGTGCCGGGGGGCGAAGTGGGTCCGACGGCTCTCTGTTTGTGATCGGTGAGGGGGGAAAGGGGGGGATCCGCTGCCACTCTGCCTGTGATCAGTGAGGGGGAAGGAGGGGTCTGCTGCCCCTCTGCCTGAAATTGGTAGGGGAGGGGGGAAGGGGCCCGTGATTGGTCTGGGTGGCGGAGGGGGTGGAAGGGTAAGGAGGTCAGTAATGTTGTAGGGGTGGGACAACGTCTGTGGGAGCCAAGGGGAGGCTTTACCCAGCCCGGGAGCGATGTGGCAGGGAAGCGGGCATTCTATCATTTTTTTCTGCGCATGCGCAGTTGGAGGCGCCGATCGCAGCTATAGGATTTCAGGTGCATTAAGCCCCACCCACAGGCTCCTGCAGCGCAATTCGGAATTGCTGTTATTTTTTCAGGCAGAATGCATATGAGGGCGCCTGAGAACGGGTTTAAAAGTCAGATCTGAAACACTCCCAGTTTCAAATCCGCCCAGCGCTTCGAATTAAAATGCTAAAATAGTGCCCATGGTTACAAGGGGACCAGGTCTGGAAATTGAATATCCAAGGGTACTATAAAGTATTTCGGAAGGACAGACAGAAGAGAAAAGGTGGTGGTGTAGCTTTGCTAGTGAAGGAAGGATTCAGTGCTGCAGTGCTGCAGAAAGGTGTTTGATAAGGTGCCGCACAGAAGGTAAGATTATATGGGTTGGGGTCATTTATTACCTTGGATAGAAGACTGGTTAACTGACAGAAGGCAGAGAGTCGAGATAAATGGGTCTTTTTCTGTTTGGCCAGATGTTACTAGGGGGGTGCCCACAGGGTTCGGTCCTCGGGCCCCGAGTATTTACAATCTATATTAATGACTTAGATGCAGGGATATAAGATACCATAAGAAATTTTCAGATGACACAAGAATAGGTGGAACAGTAAGTTGCAATGAGGAAATAAGAAATTTACAAATTGATATGGATAGGTTAAATGAGTGGGCCAAAATGTGGCAGATGGAGTTTAATGTGGATAAGTGTGAGGTTATCCATTTTGATTGAAAAAATAGAAAGGCAACTTATTAAATGGAGAGAGGTTTTGGGATGCTTTGGTGTAGAGGGATCTAGGTGCACTCATGCATGAGTCGCAGAAAACCGATATGCAGATACTGCAGCTAATAAAGAAAGCAAATGGAATTTTGGCATTTATAGCTAAAGAAATAGAGTATAAAAGTAAGGGAGTGTTGCTGCAGCCATACAAGGCAATGGTGAGGCCGCACGTGGCGTACTGTGTACAGTTTTGGTCCCCTTATTTGAGGAAGGATATAGTGGCATTGGAGGCAGTTCAGAGGAGGTTCACTAGATTGATTCCAGAGATGAAGTGTTTGTCTGATGAAGAGAGATTGACTAGTTTAGGCTTATACTCTCTAGAGTTCGAGAAGATTTGAGAGGAGATCTAGTTGAGGTATATACGATAATAAAAGCTATTGACAAAGTAGGCGTAGAGTGGGATGTGGGGCAATCTAGAATAGGTCATAGTTTTAGGATAAGGGGTGGCAGATTTAAAACAGAGATGAGGAGAAACTACTTCTCTCAAAGGGTCATGAGTCTGTGGAATTCACTACCCCAGAGTGTGGTGGATGCCAGGAGATAGAGTAAATTTGAGGAGGAGATAGACAGATTTTTAATTATAATTTAATTAGTAATGGCTTGAAGGGTTACGGAGAACGGGCAGGGAAGTGGATATGAAGCCAAGACAAGACCAGCCATGATCGTATTGAATGGCGGAGCAGGCTCAAGGGGCTGAGTTGCCTACTCCTGCTCCTGGTTCCTATGTTCTTAAATGCTGTACTGCTTAAGCCACCCTCACCCCCACCCTCCCCAGCTCTGTCTTCTACAAGCTGCGCTTCACCCAGAATACCACTGATCCTCAAATATTGCAGATGTTAGGCAACTGAAATAAACACAGAAAACGTTGGAAATGCCCAGCAGGTCAGACAGCACCTGCGGAGGTAGAAATAAAGGGAGCATTTCAGCTTATGACCATTCACATGAGAACATCAGTTCTAGTTCTGATGCAAGATCACAACCTGAAATGTTAAATGTCTCTCTCTGCGTGGATGCTGTGTATCTTCAGCATTTTCTGTGTTTATGCCACTGATCAGACCTGCTTCAAGGTTCTACATTTCCACTGCAGCAGTCCCCCATGTGGGTGGCATGTAGCAGAGTGGGTAGCACTGATACCTCACAGCACCAGGGACCCGGGTTCGATTCCCGGCTTGGGTCACTGTGTGGAGTCTGCATGTTCTCTGTTTGGGTTTCCTCCGGGTGCTCCGGTTTCCTCCCAAGATGTGCTTGTTAGGTGGATTGGCCATGCTAAATTTTCCCTCGGTGTACCCAAACAGGTGCCGGAGTGTGGCGACTGGGGGATTTTCACAGTAACTTCACTGCAGTGTTAATGCAAGCCTGTTTGTGACTAATAAGTAAACTTTAATTTTTCCCAAGGCTCCTGTGGCTAAGTGAATAAGAATCACCTTCAAGATCCTTGCCTTAACTTTAAATGCTTTAATGGCTTCACCCCCCAGTCCCTGTTTTCACTGCTTTACTCTTTAGTATCTGTTTTCTTTGCTGCACAATTGTGAGGCTCCTCTCAGCCTCTGGAACTTTCTGCCAAAATCCCTTTGCCTAACCTGACCCCTTTTCTGCTTTTCCTACTATCCAAAACCAACTAAGGATTAATGTACTTCACCCGTTAAAGACATTCACATTCTAAATCTTTACAAGCTTTTCATTGATCTGTAAGCACTCTGGATATCTTTGCAATGTTAAGAGTACCTTATAAACCCAAATTACAATTATTTATTTACAGCCTGATCAGTCACACTCCACAGCATTATGTCCAGAAATATTATGCCAGCATGAAAAATAATCAAATTACTACATATGTGTATATATATATATATCAATCCAGTTAAATACTTGGACTGTAACTTGTTTGTTTATTATCTTCAGACACACTTTTTTTCCTTTGGGAATAGTTGAAAGTTTAGCAGGCCGATTATCAACTAGTTTGAGTCACAGCTTCTTCTGTGGCCAACAAGTCCTAGAGTGGGACTTGAACTCAGATCGTCTGGTTCACAGGAAGGGCTGTTCTTTGCTAAGTCACAAGACCCAAGATGCACTGCAGGATCTCACCAAGGCTCTGTTGATGGCACCTTCCAAATTCATGGCCGCTATCGTCTATCGTCAAGAAGGACAAGGGCAGCAGATACCTGGAAACACTATCATCTGGCGGTTCCCCTCCAAATCACTCACCATCCAGACTTGGAAATATGTCGGCCGTCAAAATCCTGGAACTCCTTCCCAAATGGCATTGTGGGTGTACCTACACCTCAGGGACTGCAGTGGTTCAAGAGGGCAGCTCACCACCACCTTCTCAAGGGTAATTAGGAATGGGTGACGCCCATATCCCATAAATTAATTTTTAAAAACTCCCTTGGCCTGTACCTGAAAAGTAAATTCTAATCTAATTTTCTGTGATGAGTGTGAAGAAATGCACCATTCAGTCCTGGTTCCTGGCTTGGGAGTGCTGAGTTGGGATTTTCCCAGTTTCGCCCTGAGCTAAGTTTCCCATCCCCTGCCCCCTCTATCGAAAAGACTTCAATCTGAATAACATTGCCCCCCAATTACTGGTGAATCCTTCAGTCCATGCCTTTGTCATCTCCAATTGACTGGCTGATCCTTCCATCCAGTACTGTCCATAAACTTCAATTCATCCCAAATCTCTGCTGCCCATCTGCTATTTTGGACTAAGTCCTGTTCACATATTACTGGCATCTTTGCTTAGATTGGCTCCCAATTCAATCTTAAAGGCTTTATATTTCTACCACCTCCTCCAACCCTAAAAACTCCCAGAAACAAGCTGCTCCTGTGACTGTGACTTCTGTTCTCCCTTTAGCTCAGTAATACTGGCCAGAGCTTCAGCCACATTGGCCCTGTGCTCTGGAATTCTGGGCGGGAATCTCTGGCCGCGTTTGCCCCAAGACTGGAAAATTCTGCCCAAGGTCAATGGACCTTTGCATGTTCCGCCCCCGCCTGCTACAATTCCCATGGTGGTCGGGACGGGAAAATTCTGCCCTCTAAATGCTGCCACCTCTTCCTCTTCCCTTCTAAGACCTCTTAAAAACTATGACTTTGCTGATATTTCCTTTTTTGAGTGGTATCCATTTCTTCTATGCTGTGATTTGTTTTATTTGAAGGTGCCGTTTAAATGTAAATTTCTATCATTAAGTGTTATGGGAGATTAGAATGACAAACAGATTGGGAATTAATGGGAAGTAAATGGATGCGATTCTAAACTATTTTTGTCATTTACCACCAACCCTGCCTTGTCCCCTCAGTATTTTAAACATCACTCCCAAGCCATGAAGGTAAACATACTTTCAAGCCCATGACATAGGCGTTATTAGGGTGTCCTCTAAATCAGCGGTTTTCAAAATTTTTTTTCAGGCAACTTCCTTTAACCAACTGGTTCACCCACCTGGCCCAATAATTTACAGGCTGTTCACTGGAGATCCTAGTGCTCAGTTCATAGCTAGCATTCGTGCTGCTCTATCTTGTCGTGGACTCGGCGGAGCAGCTACTGTTCTCTCTGTCAGATTCAGATGTGAGATCCTGGCCAGTACATCAAGGGAACAAAAATTGGCTCCATTTGCATGTACAGGGCACACTGGGCCTGTTTATTGCCTCGTGTGGTCATGCTGCGTATTGCAGGGAGAATATGTATTTCATCTAACCAGAGCAAAAAGCTCCTGAAACCTTTGCAAAATCGATTATGGCAACGCACTTTTTAACATCCTGCAATTTACTTGAGGGTTATGTCCCTTCACTTCGAAAACCGCTGCTCTAAATGTGCGGGTTAGGTGGATTGGCCATGCTATATTGCCCCTTAATGTCAGGGGGACTGGCTAGGGTAGATGCATGGGGTTGTGGGGATAGCACCTGGGTGGGATTGTGGTTGATGCAGACTTGATGGGCCGAATGGCCTCCTTCTGCCCTGTAGGATTCTATGATTCTATGAATCTAAATAATACACACAAGAGCCATCTAGCCCGTGTAAGTATCGGATTTTCCATCCTCTTTTGTGTAGAAGTTTCTAGAATCTGTTTGAAGCCCCCCCATGACATCACGGACATGCTTGTATTTTTTCCCCCAAAAATATACTTTATTAATAAAATTTATAAAGGTATATTACTTGAAACTTACAGAAAGTGCCATAAAACTTGACTTGTGTGTCCTGTTCACAGGTGTCTCTATACAATTGTAACTCTGTTGATATTTTCAATACATTCCATGTCAAACATACAGTCTGAGGGCAAAACATTTCAAATTGAAAATTACGGAAAGTGCAATGGAATTCATCTTTCCTCCATATGGCTTTTCCCTCTCTGAAATGCCTCAGTGCAATTACAATAGCCTTGTATTCACCAAGTACATTCAATGGCAGGCACACTGCCCGAGGGGTTCTGTAAACTTTCCAGCTCCTGGGAACTATCCTGCATGTTACCTACTGGTGAGTCAATGTGCCATTAGCTCAGACCACATTCGTAATATGTCAAGCCGGTAGCGGACTCTTTTCAACACACATCCATTTCAATTAATGCATGAACCCCATCCACTCGCGCCCCCCCCCCCCCCATCCTCAACAAGGCTCTGGGACTTGGAGTGAGAATCAAGGCATGAAGGCTGAAATAATTTCGGATGTTCACAGGATACATTCAACTTGCAACTCAGCTCAATTCCACTGTCCTGAACACATTGGGAAATGTGTTTGCCATGTGGCTGATCACGGCATGCCAGAAATCCAAACCGGACTATAGTCTTTGGAGGGGAAGCTCAACAATTCTCAATTTAATGTGGCTGCTGTCATTAATAATTTCACTTTCATTTTTGATGCGGGTTCCTCAGAGTCTGTAAAGCAATTAAAAAAAAAAGACAACACAACATTGAGGCAACATTTGTACAATCTACCCCTTTTAATTGAAAGCAGAAAAACCAGTTAGAGGTCTGTAAAAGCAATGTTCCGGTGAGAAGACATATTTTAAATCAGCCCAAGGTAATCTTAGCCAGGATGTCATTGCACATACTTGAAGAAGCTACTCTGGCTGGACTGAGGGAAAAGCCAAGAATGCAAAAGTCTTCCAAGAGTCCTGAAGTTATTTCACACAAAAGCACAAAAATGCTGGAAAACCTCAGCAGATCTGACAGCATCTGTGGAGAGTAGAGCCAAATGTTTTGAGTCCAGATGACCCTTCGTCAGAGCTCTGACAAAGGGTCAACCAGACTCGAAATGTTGACTCTATTCTCTCTCCACAGATGCTGTCAGATCTGCTGAGGCTTTCCAGCATTTTCCCGTTTTTGTTTCAGATTCCAGCATCCGCGTTTATCCTGAAGTCTTTTTCTACTTTAGGGCCCCAAATGTGCTGAATGATAATGATTTTCTGGCCCCTTCTTATCCACATTCTAACCAAATCTTAGTCAGGCTCCAATTTTATCTTGTAACCGCAGAATGACACTCCTTCGAAATACAACATACCAAAGATTAAATAAGTCATTCAATCAAACTATCTGCCTCCGTAAGGATGGTATGATTGCATGACTCAAGTAAAACACTCTGAGTGTGTAATGTCTCTTTGACATCCAATCGCAAAGTTAATGTGGCGCTCACCATGGCCTTGGATTATTTTTGTTGCTGCGACAATTTTAAACATGCGGAACACAGAGAACAAAGATCAGACTTTCTGAACCCGTGATGTCACCCACAGAATTCATACTGCTGCCCACTGATCAGGGTATGTATACTGCCACCCACTCTCAGAATTCACAGCAATGTACATTTCCCTGACACCGGAACAGAGAAGACTGGGATAAAAGGAGAATTGTGCTGTGAATCTTTTAAAATTTAACAATGTTTCACAGCCCAAATAAGACATAGGTTAATAAAGTAGAGTTTGACATATTGACAAGTTATTAGATTAAGTGATATAAAGTATAATTTCAAAACACAATAAATAGTCTAAAATTTGATGTCCTGAGTTTTAGCTTTCAAAAGTGGTAACATATAAGATTCCTAAGGCAAGGCAAGGCGATGAGCACTGCTGCCTCATAGCACCAGGGTCCTGGGTTTAATTCCCGGCTTGGGTCACTGTCTGTGCAGAGTCTGCACATTCTCCCCATGTCTGCGTGGGTTTCCTCCGGGTGCTCTGGTTTCCTCCCACAGTCCAAAAGATGTGCAGGTCAGGTGCATTGGCCATGCTAAATTCTCCTTTAATGTACCCGAACAGGTGCCGGAGTGTGGCGACTGGGGGATTTTCACGGTAACTTCATTGCAGTGTTAATGTGAGCCTACTTGTGGCACCAATAAATAAATTTTAAAGGTCTGAAAGAAAATGTCAAACTTGTATTGCTGTATTTTTAGAAAGATTTCTAGCTGGTTAAGTGATTATTTGTTGTGAACAGAAGTTAATAATGTCAGCGGTTTAGTCACTTAGACACTTGTGGGTTACAGCTTGAGTCTCATCTCATTTTGGGTAAATCATTTGATGCTGTTTTTTATAAGTAGGTTGAGTCTCCTATAAACTGAAACTCACTTCAGTTCTCTGCGGCACTTCCCATGGCATTGGTTTACCAATTAATCCAGGAGTGGTAAGTTACCCACTGGAGTTATTCTTTGCAGATACAAATGATGGTCAGTGAGCGAGGTCTTGTGGCATATCGGTAGCATCCCTACCTCTGGGCCAGGAGCTCCAGGTTCAAGTCCCACTTCAGGATTTGATGACTGTAGAAGGCGTGTTCATAATGTAGCCAAACAGATTTATTATCGCTGTGAAATCTTCCCCATTTCCCCTATTATGGATGTGAAATCTTCCCCAACGGATTTTCCTCCCTACAGTCCTCCCAGGCAATGAAGTATTCCAAAGAGAGAAAGGAATAAAATTGCTTTATGGTTTCTGCTAATATCTACATCAGTATGACGGATGGAGAGTTACTCCACGCTGCCCCTCCACCCTCATGTAAGATGGTACAAACTGACTAGCATCAAACATTTGAAATTGGCAGCCAGATTTTTATGGAGTCGGGGTGACTTCATGATGGGGTGAAAATGGCTGCTAGATCTTCATTCCAGCATTCCTGACCCCATTTTCAGGGTGTCCAATTTTCAGGAGTTACCTTTTAAGGCTCAGGACTTGTTTGGGTTGCAATCCCACACCCTACATTCCTGACCTGGCCAACTCCATTACGATGACAGGCATGTCCTAGTTCTCAAATCCAAAGATGTGCAAGTTAGGTGGGTTGGCCATGTGGGCACTATTTTGTTTTTTGAAAAGCATTTAGACAGTTACAGGGTAAGATGGGTATAGAGGGATATGGGCCAAACATGGGCAATTAAGATTATCTTTGTGGTTCAAAAAAGGGCGGCATGGACAAGTTGGGCCGAAGGGCCTGTTTCCATGCTGTAAACCTCTATGACTCTAATTGACCCTAGTGTCAGCGGGATTAACAGGGTAAATATGTGGGGTGATGGGAATAGAGCCTGGGTCGGATTGTAGATGGTGCAGACTCGATGGGCCGAATGGCCCCCTTCTCCACTGCAGGGATTCAATGAAAATTGTCATGGAGTCATACTAGCTTTTCAAAGAGTTGTGGTTCGTGGCACCTCAGAGGCATCATGAACCATAGTCTGTATGGAGAAACCTTCTGAAAGTAAAGTTCAAAAAGTCCTTCTGATGCCCCCATGCTAAGGTGTGCCCCCCCCACCCAACCCCTATTCCCCCTCGTGCCAAGCAAAGAAACTCCCATGCCCGTTTACCTAATGAACAGAATCAATGAACCCTGTAGTGACAGAATAACGTGCACAAAATACTTCATAAAAACAATCATTTATTGATAACTTTCCACATTCTTAAAAAAAACTTTCATTTTATTACCGCACAAAATAAATGTCAATCATTTAAAGTATCAATAGTTGAAACTGCAAACACTTGAATCATATTTATCTTGTATAAATAAACATTGTGCAACTGACAGAAGAGAACAGAGAGTTAGAGCATTTTCTGGGGATCAGTACTCTGATGCATTTCTGAGCTCTCAACCAAGCCTCAATATGTATTCTTGGATGAGTATTTGCAGTATTTTCTCTATCACTGGAATCCCTCCGACCTCACCCGCGACTGGGATTCTCTGGTGCCGCTGCAGTGAATGGAGTTTTGGTTGAGCTCCAAATTCTCTATTCTCGCTGGCAGCAGGGGCAGGGCGAGCGAGAGCAGCGAATCCCGCTTGCGCCATGTATTTGAGATTTCCAACATCTGCAACATTTGACCGTATGGTTAGTGTCTGAAGTACAATCACTTTCACTAAAAGTGCTGGTGCCCCAAAACTGTTGTTACATTGATCATCAGCGCTGGAGGTGGTTAAGATCCTGGACCTTTTTAATTTAATGGTAGAGGAGCCTGATATTAATATCTGATCATTGAGAGCCACAATTTTGTCTGCCCCGTGACTTCAGGGGTGATGCAAGTAACAGATCACATTAGGCCAGAGAGTTCTCTCACTGTGAGTCAGATGAAGCATATTGAAGCAAACATTTCAATTTGCAGCCTGTAATCGATCTCAGAGTCCGGTAGTCATCACTTTTAAGATGGATTAAATGCACAAGATATGCTTGCTTGACAACAGAAAATTTTACTTTAGTCACAAGTGTGGAGTCTATGCTTCAGTAATGGAGCAGAACTGAGTTTTGCTGCATGGAATCAATCAGGCATAGTTGGAACATATTGTCTGCCCGTTAAAACATATGGACGAAAGTTGTAGCCAGTATGAGCTGGAATTTGCAATGAGAATTTCAGCCCAGCCAAGTTCTTACGACCTGGAATGAAGAGAAATATCCACCTTCACGTATTGCTTTTACAATTGGAGCAGTATTGCATTGCTACAGTGGCCCAGTGGTTAGCACTGTTGCCTCACAGCGCCAGGGACTTGGGTTTGATTCCCAGCTTGGGTCACCGTCTGTGCGGAGTCTGCACGTTCTCCCCGTGTTTGCGTGGGTTTCCTCCAGTTTCCTCCCACACGCGGAAAGACGCGCTGGTTAGGTGCATTGGCCATGCTAAATTCTCCCTCAGTGTACCTGAACAGGTGCCGGAGTGTGGCGACTGGGGGATTTTCACAGTAACTTCATTGCAGTGTGAACGTAAGCCTACTTGTGACACTAATAAATAAACGTTAATAAAAAAACCTTAAACTGTTCTCTTTCTGTTTTTGGTTAATACATTACACAAAAGCCAACTGTAGTGCAGACATCACACAAGTAAAAAGCGTATTCTGTAAATAACAATATAGGCTGCAAGGATTCTGGAGATTTTCTTCACTATACTTGATACACCTTCATCAACCAACAGGGAGAGATTAACTATGACATTCGAGGGTCTTTGAATTATTTTTCCTTTTAACTGTGTTGATCTCTCAGCTCGCAATCTTGAAAGTTCTCTTATTTTCAAAAGTTTAAATCTTACAGAGCCACGTTTCCCACTTTTTCTTTAGGCTCATTTCAGAAAAGAATATCTGCAATGTCGTGAATGTCAAGTGTTGGTGGCAATAAATACCCCATCAGTGGGATGGAATCTGAATTTTGTGGGCGATCTCATGGGTTCCAACAGTCTAATCTTTGTTTTCCCTACTCGTGTTTAAAACTTGACTTTTGGAAACAAAAATAATCATTCAACCAGGAACAACATTTGATTCCTGACAGTTTAATGTGTTTAATTACTTATCTGTATTTTTCTAGCTGGGGCTGCAGAATAATTTACGGATCTGCAGTTACCTTCTCGCCCACTTTTCCGAGCCTTGTGGATAATTTTAAATGGTCAGATGATCTCAATATTTGCCACCAATCACAATGTTCTTTGAATCTAAGGCGTCTAACTTAAATCTAATTTGTTTCATATTGACAAGGTTTCATTCGTGGCAGGGAGGTGATATTCCCATCATCGCTGGCACTGGACAAGGCAAAACAAGTGAGCCCCTTTCCCGACAATGCCTGGGGTCCAATTTTTACTGGGTTCCAAGAGCAGGCATTGGAGTTAGTTAAAAATGATGGGGCCGATTCTCCCAGATGCTCAAGGAGGGGCTCTGCTGCCACTCTGCAATTGGAGCGTTTGGAGAGGGCGGAAAGTGAGCGATCGTGGCTGGTCATCAGGGGGATGGGGTTTGGGACTGGCCATCTGGAGGAAGGGGTTCGGGCTGTCAGGGGAGGTCAGGGCTGTTGGGATGGGGGTTTGGGGAGCTCGTGGCTAGTTGTGGTGGTGTGGGGGGGAGTAGGGGCTGGCCTGGGGAGGTCCGGGAGGGCAACGATCGGTGGGTGGGGGGTGGGGTCGGAAGGCCAGCGATGTGGGGTTGCGGGGCTGGCCAGCGATTGTAAGGCCAGTAATGGGGGGGGGGGGGCACTGTGCATACACCGATCACCACTATGACAGATTGGCACATGCACAGTGGCCCGCTCAAAACTAGGCTGCCAGCCTCTCGGGCAGGAATAGGCCCCGACCCCAGATTTCCAGAATGAATCAAGCTAGGGCACTCTGTGATGCTCAGAGTGTCAGAGATTCATTCTGAAAAACACGCTAAAAGAAACCAAGCGGGATTTACTCCCATTTTTCAACACATTGGAAATTCTTTTGGGAGAACCCCAGCTGACATCTCCTTTTGATAGGTTTTGTACCACCCTCCCTTTATCACAGAATCTTCAAAGAATCGTAGAATCCCAACAGTGCATTTGGCCCATGGAGCCTGCACCCGACAACAATCCCACCCAGGCCCTATCTCCTAACCACACGTATTTGCCCTGTTGATCCCTCTGACACTAAGGGACAATTTAGCATGGTCAATCCACCTAACCCACACATCTTTGGACTGTGGGAGGAAACCGGAGCACCCAGAGGACACACGCAGACACAGGGAGAACGTGCAAACTTCACCCAGACAGTGACCCAAGCCGGGAATCGAACCCGGGTCCCGGCACTGTCAGGCAGCAGTGCTAACCACCACTGTGCCACCAAGTGATGGACAATGAACAGAAACCTACTCATTTGAGCGTTAAAAATCCCCCCTTTCTTCTGCTATCTCTTATTTTGCAGTCTCCTTTCCAACTTCTTGCTATCTTCTCTAAAATGTCTATCATTTTTACATTTACTTTTGCACAATATTTACCGTTACTTTTTAAAAATAAAATGTGGATTGTGAATGTTGAAATCGTGAGGTGTAGTTTCTCTGTTCCAGGTTCCCGCCATGCATTTTGAAGTCATGGGGAACGTTGGAACAATAATGATGAGGTGCTGTCATCAAATTCAACAGGATCTCAGTGTTCCTGGAATATCCTGTGGGATTCACCCCAAAAACACAACTCCCATTCCCATAAACAATGGGACCCACGACACTGAAAAACGGAGCATGTCGTCGTATTGTCAAACCAAAGGTAGGTGTTTCAAATAGCTTGGCAGAGTGAAACTCTCCAGGACAAAGAGTCATATCCCTATTTGTTTTACTTCCAAAATCATTAGGTTCAGGATCTACTCGGTGGTGGCATCATCAGACATCATGGGAAAATAGGAATGAAGAAAAAGGCATTGAAATTATTTTTAACCTGGTTCAGCTGCTTAATATTTAAAAGGAAGTGCTGCTGATGTAATTTGCTTCTGTAGAGTATATTCAGTCTTAAATCAAATCACACTCAGCAGTTACAAGCACTGCAGTAAAAAACTACAGCCATTTAAAGTTTATAAAGATAACACGCCATGAAAATTAAAGCTTCAGCTCTTTTTCTTAAAGGGACCCACATCCAACGTCAATCACACCAAAACGATGAGGGCAGGTTGGGTAGCTCCCATGGGCTGAATTTCACATTGTGAAGGTGGGACAGCCGTACACCGTGGAAGCATTAATATCAAGCGTTGGGTCGAAGTCTAGCCATCATCGCGCCTGCTGCTGCCTCACAGCGCCAGGGACCCTGATTTCATTCCCGGCTCGGGTCACTGTCTGTGCAGAGTCTGCACGTTCTCCTCGTGTCTGCATGGGTTTCCTCCAGGTTCTCCGGTTTCCTCCCACAATCCTAAAAATGCGCTGGTGAGGTGCATTGACCATGCTAAATTCTCCCTCAGTGTACCTGTACCTGCCGGAGTGTGGCGGCGAGGGGATTTTCACAGTAACTTCATTGCAGTGTTAATGTAAGCCTAATTGTGACACTAATAAATAAACTTTAAAACTGTTGACAATAATATGGTGGGAGTGCAGGCTCTGACATCAGCAGCCCACCCACCATTGTGATATTGATCATTAGCAGCCGCTGAAGCTAATTAGCGGTCCAGTTGATTTATAGATAATCAGTTACTTTTGTAATGGTTTCAATGAGTGCAGGTTTAACCCACACAATGTTCGGATGTGCCCAAACTGTTGCAGCTGATACACTCCCAGGTCAGAGGTTCCTTTTTGTGAGCGGCAGTGACTTCCCTCTGGGTCACGGCCTTCTCCCTCAGTCCTACCTTCATTTGTCAATTGGGTGCTGTAGTAGCGTGGTCCTTAAGGGAGGTGGGGGGTGCGGGGGGAGGTGTGGGGGGTGCGGGGTGCGGGAGGAGTTTCCCAAGGGCCAGGTGTTCGGTCTGGACCCTATGAATTATCATGGTGGGAAGCTGAGGCAATCGGCAGGAGGGTAGCAGACCATGGGTTGAAGAGGGACCTGCAGTTGGAGCCTTAGAAAAATAATGGTGCAGAAAGAGGTCACCCAGCCCATTGTGTCTGCGCCAGGATGTATGAATGGATAATCTGTCTATGAAAGCAGTGTTTCTGGGGGTCTGGACATGCACAGTACTCATCACGGGCAGCTATAGATTCAAGAATATGGAAGCTTCTGCCTGTAGAATTAATTCTAGGAACAGAAAGGAGGCGATTTTGAGCTACAATAGCCAATCAGTGGGCGGCATGGTACCACAGTGGTTAGCACTGCTGCTTCACAGCTCCAGGGACCTGGGTTCGATTCCCGGCTCCGGTCACTGTCTGTGTGGAGTTTGCACATTCTCCTCATGTCTGCATGGGTTTCCTCCGGGTGCTCCGGTTTCCTCCCACAGTCCAAAGATGTGCGGGTTAGGTGGATTGGCCATGCTAAAAAATTGCCCCTTAGTGTCCTGAGATGCGTAGGTTAGAGGGATTAGCGGGTAAAATATGTAGGGATATGGGGGTAGGGCCTGGGTGGGATTGTGGTCGGTGCAGACTCGATGGGCCGAATGGCCTCTTTCTGCACTGTAGGGTTTCTATGATTCTATGAAATAGCGATACAGATCCAAAAACTCGTAAGAGTCGGGAAACAAGATTCTCGCTGGCAAGATCGCATTTCCCAATTTTCCACACCCCTTGCCCGTAACGAAGTTCTGGGCAGGAACCAACCTCGTTTCATTAAATTGTAATAAATTTAAATATGGTTAAAGAAATTCGGGGTGGGGGAGGGGAAGCGGTGGCGGGGGGGGGTGGGGAAGGGGGGCTGGCATTTTAATTTACAACAGATCATGAGGTCCTTTGAAGATGGCACCCCGATCTCTCTTGAACCGACCTTGATTGATGGTGTATATCATGCTGCCAGATTCTCTGTGCAGAGTGCCAGAAAATCTGAAGAGAAACCTTGGCTGTGCAGTTGAAGAGCTACATGCCTGTTTCCTCATTGAAACCTACACTGACAAAACATGACAAGATTCCATGTGTCCATGGTGCAAATCATAGGGTCATTGGGGAGAAAACAATGACAGTATCCACTTTGTCATATTATCTCAGGCAACAATGAAGCATTTAAATTTGATATATGTTTAAAGAACAGAAATGTGTGGATATGGGGAAAGGAATGAGACAAGATCAGTGTTAGAACCCTCCCCCTCATTGCTTTCACTAGAAACACTGTTCATTTCATCGTGCTGTAATCATGGGGCGATTCTCCCAAAAGTGCTGAATTGGTGGGAAAACTGTTCTAGATCCTGACTGTTTTATCAGTTCAACTTCTCACTCGACTCTCCCCACTCTGTGCATTGCAGAGGTCCCAAACTTGAATCCCATTAAAAACCCAGGGGGGGCGGGGCCGATTCGCGCCGGAGTGTGACAGTTCTGGAACTCTGCACATGTGCAGTGTCTCCCCGTTTGTTGGCCAGCTCGATCACTGGCCAGCCTGGGACCCCCACGGTGCTGCTCTTCCAGCCCCCCGCACTCAGCTCAATCGTGGCCCCCACAACAATTCCTGGGCCAGCCCTGACCACACCCCCTGCCCTGGAGCGCCCCAATGTCCAGCCCATCCCCCGCCCCCAACAGTGGCGATCCCCCACCCCCCTCACCCCAGCAGACCCCCCCCTCCGTTGACCCTCCTCCAGGGTCAGACCCCCCCCCCCCCCACTCCGGGGAGCAGCCGCCCCCCTCCCCCCCCCTCTCTGGCAGACCTCCACCCCCTGCACCCCCCCCCCCCCCCCCCAACCCCGGCCCACTCCAATTGCTGCCCTCCCTCCATCCCAGACCGATCGCCTTGCAGAGTGGCAGCGGGACCCTCCACCGATCACCCCTAGGCCCTGCCCCCTTGGCACTGTCTGATCCCCAGTGGGCAGTGCCAAGGTGCTCCCTGGACATGGGCATTTTGCCCCTTGGGCAGTGTCAGGGGACACAGGCTGGCACTGCCAGGGTGCCAATGTCCAGGGGACACCACCACCCCGCCGCCCGACCCCTTGGGGGCCCTGATTGCCCCCCCTTCATTCCAGCGGGGTCTCCCGCTAGTTCCCCGAACATGGAGAGCTACCCTAAACCCGCCAGAATGAAATACTCCTGGTGCGGCGGGAGATTCAATCGGGACCGGCACGTTCCTGATAATGACATTGAAAACATACTTAAAATACATTTTTAAAAGATTCAAATAACTTACCTTGTCTTTCCATCGGTTTCCAGCGTGGTTTGGTCTCCGCCTGTTCCCCGGCTCTGGGAGATACGCATGCATTCCTGGCACATGCGCAAATCCCGGAACAAGGCCGACGACGCGCAGCTCCCACCCCGACCCGCCAGAAAAGTTGCGGGTCGCGATGGGAGACTCGCCCCCCCCCACATCTCAAAACATCATTGTCTGTCTACTTCAAAACTCTGCTTGCGATGCATGCTCAAACATTAGTTATCCATCACTAAACTGCAGCCACCCCTTAGCAACTTGGCGGCATGGTGGCACAGTGGTTAGCACTGCTGCCTCACAGTGCAATGGACGCGGGTTCAGTTCCTGGCTTGGGTGACTGTCTGTGTGGAGTTTGCACGTTCTCCCCGTGTCTGCGTGGGTTTCCTCTGGGTGCTCCGGTTTCTTACCACAGTTCAAAGATGTGCGGGTTAGGTGGATTGGCCATGCTAAATTGCCCCTTAGTGTCAGAGAGATTAGCAGGGTAAATATGTGAGGTTTCGGGGATAGGGCCTGGGTGGGATTGCTGTTGGTGCAGGCTTGATGGGGTGAATGGTTTTTTTCTGCACTGTAGGGATTCTATGATTTTAAATTGTTAGTTCCCATATCAGAATCGAACAATCACTTTTACCCATTTACACCCACTTGAAGAGCATTACTAAGTTACCATCCATTGAACCATTTCTGTTACCAGCTTGTTTTAAATACTCACATGGAACAATCCAAAGATGTGCTGGTTGGGTTACAGAGGTTTACAGCATGGAAACAGGCCCTTCGGCCTAACTTGTCCATGCCGCCTTTTTTTAAAAAAACCCCTAAGCTAATCTCAATTGCCCGCATTTGGCCCATATCCCTCTATACCCATCATACCCATGTAACTATCTAAATGCTTTTTAAAAGACAAAATTGTACTCACCACTACTACTACCTCTGGCAGCTTGTTCCAGACACTCACCACCCTGTGTGTGAAAAAGTTGCCCCTCTGGACACTTTTGTATCTCTCTCCTCTCACCTTAAACCTATGCCCTCTAGTTTTAGACTCCCCTACCTTTGGGAAAAGATATTGACTATCTAGCTGATCTGTGCCCCTCATTATTTTATTGACCTCTATAAGATCACCCCTCAGCCTCCTACGCTCCAGAGAAAAAAGTCCCAGTCTATCCAGCCTCTCCTTATAACTCAATCCATCAAGTCCCGGTAGCATCCTAGTAAATCTTTTCTGCACTCTTTCTAGTTTAATAATATCCTTTCTATAATGGGGTGACCAGAATTGCACACAGTATTCCAAGTGTGGCCTTACCAATGTCTTGTACAACTTCAACAAGACGTCCCAACTCCTGTATTCAATGTTCTGACCGATGAAACCAAGCATGCCGAATGCCTTCTTCACCACTCTGTCCACCTGTGACTCCACTTTCAAGGAGCTATGAACATGTACCCCTAGATCTCTTTGTTCTGTAACTCTCCCCAACGCCCTACCATTAACTGAGATTGGCCAGGCTAAATTGCTGCTTTGTCATGGGGACTAGCAGGATAAATACGTGGGGATACGGGGACAGGACCTGGGTGGGATTGTTGTTGGTGCAGGCTTGATGGGCCAAATGGCCTCCTTCTACACTGTAGGCATTCTATGATTCAATATGAAGACTTCAGGGGCTTTGTATTCTGTTGCCAATGCAGAATTTCAATTCTTGCAAAAGAAAGGAAGTACAGTATGAACTGTCTCTAATATTTGTCAATTTGCCTGTTTGTTTTATTATGAAAGGGACCGCTTGTTTGGACATGGACAGGAAGCTTTGCAGCTGGAATTACAGTTAAGCCATTAGGTGCACACCACATGAATTCTATAGCCATGTCAGTGCTGCCAAATCAAATTTGTTTTGCAGACGTTATGCACTGGACAGGTTTCTCTCAGAAGAGCTTGGGTGAGCTTCCTCAATGTATTTGATTATTTGGCTGCAGTCCGTTTGTTTGTTTAGAGAGGCAATGAGTTCACTGATTGGGTCTGCCAAGCAACAAATTAAAATAGATCACTTCGTTTGACAGCAAGGCCCCATTGTCTAACAAATGCCAGCAAATGACCAACAGATACTGAACCTCTCGATCACATCGAACAACTTCTAATCCATTGACACATCACACAATTTAAAAATAATATGTAAGAGGAAGGAGAAGAGGCTTAAGGTTCTTCTGACAGGGAATTACAGTTCATAAAACATTCATGTAAGGTCATCCAGTGCAGGGTAGGGAGCTTTCAGCAACATTTTAATGGTGGAACAGCTTGCAAACATTTGTAATTCAGTTTGAAAAATGAATGCTGACCTCAATTTTTGGGCAGGATTTTCCAGTTTCTCCTCTAAATGCTGGAGCAGGTGAGAAGTGCAGTGTGCAACTCACCAGCTGCACAGCCTGCTTTTCTCGACACACTATCCAGCACTTAAATACTATCCTACGCCGTCACACTGGCAGGAAGGAGCCTGAAAGAGCCGGCAACGTCAGCTTTCCAGAGATCATAACATCATGAGATATAGGAGCAGAATTAGGCCATTCAGCCCATCGAGTCTGCTCTGCCATTCAATCATGGCTGATATGATTCTCATCCCCATTCTCCTGCTTTCTCCCCACAACCCTTGATCCCCTCATTGATCAAGAACCTATCTATCACTGTCTTAAAGACACTCAAAGATCTGACTTCCATGGCCCTCTGTGGCAATGCATTCCACAGATTCATCACCCTCTGACTGAAGAAATTCTTTCTCATCTCAGTTTTAAAGGAGTGTCCCTTCACTCTGAGATTGTGCCCTTGGGTTCTAATCAATCCCACTAGTGGAACATCCTCTCCACGTCCACTCTATCTAGACCTCTCAGTGTTCTGTAAGTTTCAATTAGATCTCCCCTCATCCTTCTAAAAGTGATTGGGATGCACTTTTTAAAGGGCATCCGACCTCTGGTTAAAACAAAACAAAGAATCCCACCCCTCCCTCCCCACAGACACAGGAACCCCCCCCTCCACCCCCCCCCCCATACAGACATGAAGAACCCCCCTCACATATATAGGGAATCCCACTCCCCCCAAGCACATGGACCCTCCCTCCTATGGGAACACCACCCTACCCACCATGGATCTCCCCAGAGGACCACCCTGGCACTGCCTCTTGGCACTGCCCAGCCATGTGTCCCCCTCCCCTTCCCCCCGGGGGATGCTGTACTTACCCGTGCACCCCCAGTGTGCTCCCTCCACCTGGCTCACGTTGCTTCTAACCTGTTCGCTGGGCAGGAACCTGGCTACGTCAATGGCGGGAGGTGGGGGACAATAGAAACACGAGATCTCGCCGGTGAGAATCTCATTGTTGGCCTCTTGGGGGATTTAGCGCCCATGTTGCCATTTGCGCCTGCAGTGAGATCTCAGTATTGCGGACAATATCAAGAAGTGGTGTATCCATGAAGACTAGCTACACTGACCACCCAGTACTGAAAATAAAAAGAATGGGCTTTGCTTTCAAGTGTTTCTGTTCAGATCAAGAGATTCCCTTCATATGAGCTAGAACCCAAAGCAAATTTTAAAAAGGGGTGAGCAGATTCTACTTTTCAATGATTGGGCAATCATCCATTGGAAATTTAAATACAAACAGTTTCGTTACAGAATTACTAATTCCATTCTACTTTTATTCAAACAGAAACAGTCTCCACTTCTCTTCCAAAGGCAGTGATTCTTACTTGGATATCTTTCCATTGATCAACTGGCTATCTGACATTCTCTGAGGCTGGAACTTTCTGCTCCGGGATTTGGTCCGGTGGTGGGAGTGGGAAGTCGGAGTGTCTTCCACTGGAGAGCGGGGTGGATGGGCACAAAGAACCGTGCGCTCTTCAGCTCATTAATTATGTAGCTGTGAGGATCACATCATGTCACGGGGTAGGGTGGGCAAGAAGTCACCCATGCCGCCATCATGTCCAAGCGCCATATTGAAAAGGTAGCTGCAGAGACTGGGAAAATGTCAAGTAAAGGCAGCAAACTCCAGTGCCGGTGATGCCTCCTTGGACATTGTCCTCTGGATCGTCACGGAAAGGCAGGAAGTTCTCCTTCCGAGGATTGGGAGCAAGAGGCCCCTCCCCCATCTGACCAGAGCTGCCCAGAAGTGGTCTCTAGGGTGGTCAGCGCCCATGAAATCCACAATAAGACAGTCCTGCAGTGCCGGAAACAATTCAATGATCTGCTCTGCTGACACAAGTGAACATTCAACTCTTTACACTCATATCAGCAATGAACTTTTCTTCATCTTTATGGGACATGGGCATCACTGGCAAGGCTAGCATTTACTGCCCACCTCTATGTGCCCTTGAAAAAGTGGTGGTGAGCTGCCTGCTTTAACTGCTATGGTCCATGTGGTGTAGGTACACCCACAGTGCTGCTAGAGAGGGACTTCTGGGATTGTAACGTGCCAGCAGTGAAGGGACAGCAGTGATGCTTCAAGTCAGGATGTGTGGCTGGGAGGGGAGCGTGGAGGTGATGGTGTTTCCACATTCCCTTATCCTTCCAGCCGGTAGTGGTCACAGGTTTAGAAGGTACTATGGAAGTAACCTAGGGGAGTTGCTGCAGTGCATCTTTGTAAGTGGTACACACTGCTTCCACTGGGTTAGTGGTCAAGGGAGCAAATGTTGAAGGTGGTGGATGGGATGTCAATCAAGCAGGATGCTTGGTCCTGAATGGTGTCAAGCTTCTTTATTGATGCTGGAAATGTAGAGTATTCCATAATTGTGCCTTGTAAGCGGTGGACAGACTTTGGGGAGTCAGGAGGTGAGGTACCCGCCACAGAATTTCCTGCCCTCTAAACTGCTCTCCCATCCAATGTGCTCACACTTAGTCCATCGGTCTTTATGAGGACAAGATGGCCCACAACAGGATTGAGGGAGGGAAGACGAGAGGTGGAATGCTGGAGCTGGGAAACCTGACACAACTTGAGTAGAAGTCTGCAGAGCTGGCAGGGGAGGAGACACACTGTGCCTGCACCAGTGGCCATTCTCAAGTGAGGAAATGGAAACAACATTGGACAAGAGTGTGCATGATGTGTGTAATGTCTGATCCAACCTAAGCAGACACTCGGCCTCTTCTTTCACCATTCCAGGTGCCAGCAGGAAGAGGGGGAGGCCAATGTCCTCCACAGAAGAAAACTCCAGTCCCCAGGCCACTTTGGAGGAGGAAAAAGATCCTTTCACACCTGGAGGCCCACCACAGCATTCACCTGGACCCTTCACCAGTGCAGAGACACATTGGTGACTCATAGCTCTAAAGTAGGTTTTGGATCACTCACTCGTGGTCAATTCACTGAGACGTGTGAGTCAGATGTCGAGCCTCTACAATCAGCCCTTGACATTTGCTGGACATTCAAAGAAATGCAGAGGAAGCATTAGGCCCTCAACAGAGCGGCACAAGAGATGGAGGAGTCCGTCACGATTCTCACCACTGGCAGGGTGGGCTCACTTCACCACAAATCTCTCAGCGTGCATAGAATTCTTCTGAAGCTTAAGCAGCTAAAAACCATGCAATGTCTCGGCATACCGCACCAATAATATTCCTGTTACATGTCTATCCATTGAATATGACATTGATGTCCAGTTTTATCTGGAGATGAACGAGAAGAACTCTAGCTCTCAGTTATTGGTCTTTTTGTTCCTGGGTCCATGAATCCAGTCAATCATTCACATTGCCTTGGAGTAGTACAGGCCTCCCAGGCTCAGGTGTGGATTTGTCAAGTCTGTCCACAAGTTCACATAGCTCTTCTGCACTGTAGAGTTTCTATGATTCTAAGTTTCACTGGAACTGCCACTGGAAACAGATGTTATTATAGTGTGACAAACATTCATTGGTTGTTTCCATTATAAATTTGGTATATAAATCTACAATGTGAAAAAGTTGACACCAAAATGTAGACAGGAAGTGTTTTTGTTTACAAGAGAAGACTGCAGACATCAGATTGATGGTTTGTTGCTCTTTCTGGATCAGCCGTGCATAATGAGACCTTTTGTAATGACCATTTTGAAATGTGTGCAATGTTTCTCTGACTGTATTGAAGCAGCTCAGAGTACAACGTGATGTATGTAGAGAATGTGAATATTATTGCACTGGGCGGCACGGTAGCACAGTGGTTAGCACTGCTGCTTCACAGCTCCAGGGACCTGGGTTCGATTCCCGGCTTGGGTCACTGTCTGTGTGGAGTTTGCACATTTTCCCCGTGTCTGCGTGGGTTTTCTCTGGGTGCTCCGGTTTCCTCCCACAGTCCAAAGATATGCGGGTTAGGTTGATTGGCTATGCTAAAATTGCCCCTTAGTGTCCTGAGATGTGTCGATTAGAAGGATTAGCGGGTGAAATATGTAGGGATATGGGGGTAGGGCCTGTGTGGGATTGTGGTCGGTGCAGACTCGATGGGCCGAATGGCCTCTTTCTGCACTGTAGGGTTTCTATGATTTCTGTGTGTGATGGTCGCTTTGAAATGTCTGTAATGTTCCTTCAGATATTTTACAAATAAATTATATCTTTGCAACAAAATAAAATCAGCCATGCATAATACAATCAGTTTCAGTTAGTGAGACTGTAAAGATTCCTGCTCCTGTCCCTGTTCCTGCTCACTATCCAATATTATCTACCCACTATGAACACTAAGCAAAGGTAACATTGAGAATGGCTCATATATCCAGCAGAGAATCCATAGAATCCCCACAACGCAGATGGAGGCCATTAGTCCCATGGAATCTGCACTAACTTCTGACAGAGCATCTTACCCAGGCCAACTCCCCGACCTATCCCTGTTAACCCATGCATTTACCCCACTAATCTCCCTAACCTACACATCTTGGGATATCAAGGGGCAATTTAGTGTGGCCAATTCACCTATTCTGCATGTCTTTGGACTGTGGGAAGAAACCAGGGCACTTGGAGGAAACCCACGCAGACACGGGGAGAACATGCAAACTCCACACACACAGTCACCTGAGGCTGGAATTGAACCCGAATCCCTGGTGCCATGAGGCAACAGCGCTAACCACTGTGCCACCGTGCCGCATGGTCTTACAGTGCTGTCCATTCACACAGTTTAGGCTGAAAAGTCACTAAGGGAAATGCTGAGGACAGCAACTGACCATGGAAGTGCTCCTTAGGCATATCCATTATGAGCTAGGAACCACAAGCAGGATAGTGGGAATCGGGGGAATATAAGTCAGCCGAAAGACTTAAACAACTGAAAATGTAAAGAGCTGAAATGCAACCTTTGTTTCCTCACCTCAGCAGTTTCAATAATGAAAGCCTGAATATTACTATAAGTAATGTTATCACATTAATTCAAAATGATGGTATCAAATTTCTCTCTCCATTATTTTAATGGAGGCCTTAACATGCTTAGTTTAAATGAGTTACCATCTCCATTAGCAGAAAGAGGAATCTGATGTCTCTATTGTTTATCTGATATCTGTTTACAGGATAGTTACAGGAGTAGTATTTCAAATCGTAGCGATGGTACATGCTCAACTGAATCTAAAACAATATTGTACAGAAATGGTTCACAAATACACACGTTTTGGTTATCGAAAGGGCTTCTTGCCAGATGTTAAATTTAACATCAACTTAATTCCTCCGGAATTATATTCTCACTCCTTCTTTGCCCTGTGTGTACATTATTTTTGTATTTATTAAGGTGAGTGCTTTGAAAGAAAGCAGCTGTAATTCAGGTATGCGCGCGTTAGACGCAGATTGAAGCTCCCACACGCTCTATAACAGGAATGCATCTTCAATTCTTATCCGTTGCAGCAGTGTGACATTTTCCCACACTAGTGAATTCTTTGGGTGGGTGAAATCGCCGATTTTGCATTGATTTTATTGCGAGGAGCCAAAAAGGAATTTCCCACAGAATCCTTACATTTGACAGAGAGAGAGAGAAAGAACAATCCTTCACCCTATTACCCTGGCATGAGTTCAAATCAAACTCCCAGACGTAAAGCCTTGCGACTGACTCTACCATGTGGCCCTTCTACCTTTTTACAATGAATCCTCCTTGATAAATAATAGCTGAGATGCACTTTGGCTAGTAAAGGTTTATTTATTAGTCACAAGTAAGGTTTACATTAACACTGCAATGAAGTTATTGGTCAATCACACTTTATATTGTATCTGTAATCAAACAGTTAATTCCATCCATGGGTTATTGACAAACAAGTAGTTGGGCCAAGATTCAAACATTCAACCCAATGCAGTTAAATATATTGAATCCCATCTTCGGTCTCAACTGAAATGCTTGGAGCATCAAAGGATGGCTTTTTAAAATTCAATCAGCAGCAGCGGTGACAAGTAGATTTGATGGCTTGCTATCGGTGCTGACTTTGGGGCAGGGTCTCGTGGATGTGAATATGCTCAGTGAAGCAAGGCAGGCGGCGAATGTGCTTATAAAGCAGAAGCTGTTGAACTTGGTCCACACTCGTGCAAAAAAAAAATCCAGAGGTCAGCTGACAGCTGGGTGTACTGAACCACAGCAGGAATGACTGATGTGATTAAACTTGCCAAGATGGGTGGCTTTTACATGTGCTTGTGTGCAATCTTTATTGGCTTTGGCTTTGAACTCTCTACGCTGCAGCGGGGTCAAACATTACTGTGCAGGGCTAATGCAGCTAAGAAAATCCTTTCTTTCCTGCATACATTCGCTAAAAAAAAAAATTGCCTTTTTGTCTGAATAGTTTTCTGTTCATGAAGCTATTTCTCTGGCAGCCAGTGCAAGAAGATATGAAAAGGTCTTTTGTGTATTAACTAGCCGAAAAGTTCAATCCCACAGTTTGTCTTAATGTCAAGTATTTGTCTCGGTATTCAAATGAGTAAACAAGTCCTACCTATAAAAAGCCTGTTCTCTCTTTACAGCTGACAATTGTCCTTTTCCATTGAGGGCATTTAGGCCCACCATAAGATTACAGCAAGAGACACTTAATACATAAGATCTGAGGAGCCAATCAATCGAGTTTGACAAATAGTTGAATTAGCCCTGCTTTCACCCAGCAACTTTGGAAAGAGATCCATCATTTAATCCCTTGTGTCTTTTCCGTTGCAAGAAGATACTTAACTTGCTTCGAAATTTTTTCTAAATTGATAAGAATTATAATTATTACAGAATATTACATATCAGAACACTAACAGGAGGCTTTGGAGAGGCACAGTAAAGATTTACCAGGATGTTGCCTGGTATGGAGGGCATTAGCTATGAGGAGAGGTTAGTAAAGGTTTGTTCTCACTGGAACGACGGAGGATGAGGGGAGACCTGATAGAAGTTGACAAGATTATGAGGGGCATGGACACAGTGGATAGTCAGAAGCTTTTTCCCAGGGTGGAAGAGTCAATTATTAGGGGGCATAGGTTTAAGGTGCGAGGGGCAAGGTTTAAAGGAGAGGTACGAGGCAAGTTTTTTACACAGAGGGTGGTGGGTGCCTGGAACTCACTGCCGGGGGAGCTAGTGGAAGCAAATACGATAGTGACTTTTAAGGGGCGTTTCGACAAATACATGAATAGGATGGGAATGGAGGGATATGGTCCTCGGAAGGGTAGGGGATTTTAGTTCAGACGGGCAGCATGGTTGGTGCAGGCTTGGAGGGCCGAAGGGCCTGTTCCTGTGCTGTAATTTTCTTTGTTCTTTGTTCTTTCTTTATATCTGATTTATTAATAACAAAAGCACTTTATACATCAGGACAATTGGTGGTTAAAACCCGAAAGCATGGTGTGTCTGTAGTCTGCTTTGGAATCACGCCATCACCAAGAGCAATTTATAGGTTTGGTTTCTTTTGCCTTTCATGTTTACACAAAGGGAAGTTTGGGAACATCAACCGTATCTTTGCAGCACCCACGCATCAACCGCAAGAGAGTAAGCACGGGTTAAATTGACTGACGTGGTTATCTCCAAAGCAGTAACTGTGATTTCTATAAATTTTTGATATGCTGTCACAAGTCCTCTAGCCGTGAATAATAGAGTATCTATTGTTAGTGTGGAATGCTGTCTTAGCAACTTGCAACATCTATTGAGGAAAGCTGAGTGCCAGGAATAATCTGATCATGTTAGCTGCTCAGGTAAGTCCATGCTGCAGCCAATATTTTGGGTGGAATCTAGCACTGTTGGGTTGGAAAGCCAAGGGCTATCCTGCAGTGGCCATTTGCAAAAGCCCCAAGGCAGTTCCATGCCCAACAGAGTTTGGTTGAAGTTAAACAGAAATCCCATTTGCACCCGTATGGAGATTTCCCGAGAAACTTCCCCCCAAATTATAATGAGTTTAAAGTTTTTTTAACGTTTATTTATTAGTGTCACAAGTAAGCTTACATTAACACTGCAATGAAGTTACTGTGAAAATCCCCTTGTCACCACACTCTGGTGCCTGTTCTGGTACACTGAGGGCCAATGCACCTAACCAGCACGTCTTTCGGACTGTGGGAGGAAACTGGTGCATTTGGAGGAAATCCACGCAGAGAGGGGGAGAATGTGCAGACTCCGCACAGACAGTG
The DNA here is from genome assembly GCF_964213995.1 of Mustelus asterias. Taxonomy (NCBI): domain Eukaryota; kingdom Metazoa; phylum Chordata; class Chondrichthyes; order Carcharhiniformes; family Triakidae; genus Mustelus; species Mustelus asterias. The sequence goes on along the minus strand of NC_135812.1, from coordinate 74,574,071 downwards.
ACCCAAGCCGGGAATCGAACCCGGGCCCCTGGCGCTGTGAGGCAGCAGTGCTAACCACTGAGCTACCGTGCCGCCCCTGGATTGGGAGAAGCTGTGAAAAATTCCCGGTGTCTTAAACTAGCAAGTTGTATGCCAACCTAGAATTTAATCCCAATAGTGAGATGTATAAGAATCGGGCAATCCTGTGGAAGTTAATTACTGCAGCAACTCAATGAATATTCCTCATTGAGAGTTAACCCTTGTCATAGGGGTCAGATGCAGTGATATGCTGATATGTAGACTAAGCTGAAAACTCGTGCCCTTTAACATTGCATTAAGGACAGTTCTCAGGAATCAGTTCTCAAATTTCAATCCCACCATACCTGACAAAAAAAATCCTTTCCATTTCAGCCAAACCTCTCTCTGTGTTTCAGTCAGAGCAACATTTGTCATTTCCCAGAACCTGCACTGCAAAATCCTACACTCCAGCACTCTAGGGAAAATAAGTGATGCAAAGTATTTGATAGCGGTTTTTCAAGACTTGGGTTTATATCCAACACGAACAGATGGCTATAAACCTCTGGTGTATGTTGGCTGTAAGACTTCAAGGCAAATTGACCTTGGGAGTATCAATCCAGTTCCTAGTGAGAATGGACATTGAGTACAAAACTCTAGATCGGGAAGCGTGATCTTTGTTCTCTGTGTTCCGCATGTTTGAAATTGTTGCAGCAACAAAAATAATCCAAGGCCGCGGTGAGTTCCATGTTAACTTTGTGATTGGATATCAAAGCGACATTATACACTTTTTACTTGAGTCATGCAATTATACAACCCTTACAGAGGCAGATAGTTTGATTGATTGCCTTATTTAATCTTTGGTATGTTGTATTTCGAAGGAGTGTCATTCTGCGGTTACAAATTAAAATTGGAGCCTGACCAAGATTTGGTTCGAATGCGGATAAGAAGGGGCCAGAAAATCATTATCATTAAGCATATTTGGGGCCCTAAAGTAGAAAAAGACTTCAGGATAAACGCAAAATACTGCGGATGCTGGAATCTGAAACAAAAACAGAAAAATGCTGGAAAATCTCAGCGGGTCTGACAGCATCTGTGGAGAGAGTAGAGTTGACGAAGGCTCTAACAAAGGGTTATCTAGATTCGAAACATTGGCTCTACTCTCTCAGACCTGCTGGGATTTTCCAGGATTTTTCTGTATTTGATTCAGATTCCAGTATCCTCAGCATTTTGCATTTATCGTTGCACCTAACATTTCCCTGTTTGATTCTCTCACTCAGAAATGATGCGCGGATCTTCCGATCCAACCGAGCGCGACACCCAGCGATGGGTTCCTCGGCAGCGAGATGGGCGAGCCACGGGGGCCGATGGGCGGGTGGTGGGTCGGAAAATCCCAGCTGATGTGTGGTAAAGAAGTGTCACGCCAGTGCTGTCGTGGTTGCTCTTCTAAGACTGAGGTCGAAGTACACTATTAAGTCGAGTAGGCACCATGCTCTTTAATTGGTAATAATGTACCTAAAATGGAAATGCCTGTTACTGGCAGCGGGTGCCTGAAATGGGAGCTGTTCCGCTCTCCTGCAGTATAATATGATGAGCACAATTTTTTTAAAATCTGACACTGTTATCCTGGCATGCAGATCATTACTCTGTGGGCAGCTTGCCTAATCTGAGAAGAGCGAGTCAGATTTAGTAGCATAAATACTGGGAACTGGCTCATGAATCTCATCTAAACAAGTGTCAGCGCAGAAGTGACATGATTGGCTGCTTATGATTGTTCCAAACTCAATTAAGGAAACTTTCAAAGTGCAAGACACAACTTTCTACAACGTATCCCCATATTAGTTCTTATCTCCCGCTTTTAGCTGTTCATTTAACAAAAGAGCATCTAATTCCTTTTCACTAACTTTCTAAACATTGGGTTTATTCAGTTTCATAGTCAGTTATATTATATTTGAAGATGTTAAACTCGCTTAAGGACAAAAATTACATGTGGAGAATATCTCCACAGTTTCTAAATCAAAATTCCGTCACTTACAGCAAACTCCTTTCCCCCAAAAATACACAGAGGCACTCTGCAACGGTCAAAACATTCCGAAAGATTTTGTGGTGACCCCGTTCTTGTTCACAGTCTACACAGGAAGGCTGGTTGCCAACTGAACTGCAACACCAAACAGTGGCTGCTCCTGTTCACAAATCACAAACTGCGCAGTGTGCTGTGGGGGAAAAGTTGCTGCTCTTCTTCTGCTGATGCAGTCTGCACTGGACCTTCTTCATAGAATCATAGAATCCTCCAGTGCATTCGGCCCATCGAGTCTGCACTGACCACAATCCCACCCAGGCCCTATCCCCATAACCCCATGCATTTACCCCAGCTCGTTCCCATGACACTAAGGGTCAATTTAGCAATTTAGCAATCCAGCTAACCTGCAGATCTTTGGACTGTGGGAGGAAACCGGAGCACCCGGAGGAAACCCATGCAGATACGGGGAGAATGTGCAAACTCCACTGGTAGTGACCCAAGCCAGGAATCGAACCCAGGTCCCTGGCGCTGTGAGGCAGCAGTGCTAACCACTGTGTCACCGTGCTGCCCCCGAAATGACCGTGTTCCCTGACCGGGAATTGAACCTGGGCTGCGGCGGTGAGAACACCGAATCCTAACCACTAGACCACTGGGGATCCTTCGCAAGTAATGGGCCTGCTTTTACCATTTTGAGTCTAAGTGCCAAATCTGGGTGTCAAATAGATGCGTGCCTGGAATCCTCTTTCCAGCGCGCCCATACGCGTTTTGCCGGCTCCGGTCCGATTCGTGCTGGGGGCGGGGCTTAGTGCAGGCAGACCGATCGGAGCTCTGAGCATGCACAGTTGGAAAAAAATCTGGCAGAGCGCGCTCAGGCGCGAAAGAAAAAAAAGCAGAAAGCGGAGAGAGCGGCTCTCTGACGATCATCCTCAAGGGATGATCAAGGGATGATCAAGGGATGATCAAGGGATACACCATCACAGGTACACTACCAGCCACAGATTACTCTTCCCTGCAGGAGCAAGAGAGCGGGAGAGATGGCTGTGGCTGGTAGTGTACCAGTGATGGTGTCTCCCTTTACATCCCCAGCTTGGTCCTTCTCCAGTGTCTCCTCTTGGACTTGGACTGATCTTGTAGCCGGTTTTCATGCGGATCCACTGTGGAATCGGCCGGTTCTGCTTCATCTTCTTAGCGAGGAATCGCTTCATCCTGAAGGTTTTGTGGGATGGCATGGCCACACGTCCACTCCGGGAGGAGGGATCGGCCGCAGACTGGCAGCGGACCCCCCCACCCCCGACCAGAGGATGATCTGGGTCCCCCCCCCCTCCTCCTCCCCTCCCCCCCAACTCCCCCCGCCCCCCCCCCCCTCCACCCGCACCCGCCCCCCCCCCCCACCGCAACCAGAGGATGATCTGGGTCAGAGAGCCGTTGGAGGCTCTGACCCCGCTCTTCGGAAGCTGCAGCGATGACTTCAGACTTTTATTTTGCAGGTCGCTTACAGCGCGGATGCGGAACGGACCAGAAGACGGTAAAGTGGGATTTGGCGGTAGAGTTGGGTGCGCGGTTCATTAAGTCGATTTAAATGCATGCAAATGCATTTAAATCGTCGGGCCGCCCGATTTGGGCGTGGGCCGGACCCGCACCTGAATCGGGTGTCGGTTAAGCCGCGATCTGCTTGGAAGCGGGTGCAGATCACGGTATTGGCCCAACTTTACCGTGATTTAACGGGCGCGAAGTTTTGGTAAAATCGGGTCCAATGTTTGGAAAACTCCTGGCTGGAGACGTTAAAGTATTTTCTTAAAACTTTCTTAAGGAGATTGGCCTGATCCGTAACATCAACCACTAAATTCCCCAAGAACCCTTTGGTTATTCCCAGATTTAACTCCTCCCATGTCCCAATCTACTTCCCTGTGCAATATGGAAGATAGCAATGTCATGTCATTGCAGTGAAGAGAAGGACATCTTTCTTAACGGTGGGCAAGGCTCCCCATCAACGATGCAAAGTGAGAAAATGTTCTATATCGGTGGCATGGTGGCACAGTCGTTACCGCTGCTGCCTCCCAGCGCCATGGACCCAGGTTCAATTCCAGCCTCGGGTGACTCTCTGCATGGAGTTTGCTCATTCTCCCCGTGTCTGCCTGGGTTTCCTCCAGTTTCCTCCCACACTCTAAAGATGTGCGGGTAGGTGGATTGGTCATGGTAAATTGCCTCTTAGTGTTAGGGGGATTGGCAGGATAAATACATGGGGTTGCGGGGATAGAGCCTGGGTGGGATGATTGTCGGTGCAGGCTCGATGGGCTGAATGGCCTCCTTCTGCTCTGTAGGGATTCTATGGTTCTCCTCTAATGCTGTTACTGAAAAACACATTGGGGGTTTTAATAAATAATTAGATGCAGCGTAGTGGAGGTACACGTAAACCTCATTCTCGACTCTTCCTAAAATCTTTATGCTTAGTATTATTCATGTAACCAGCGACAGCAATTGCAGAATACACGGAGCTCAATACAGAGCTGTAAACGGATAACTCAGGAGGCAATGATATCAGCAGTGCAATATGAATCTGAGCTCCTTCCGATATCATTGTGAGGTCAAGCAGTTCCTTGCTTCCAACTGAGAGCTAAACATAGTCAACCATTTGAAAACTGCATGGCATATTCGGAATTCAGTAGTGCAAGGCGAGCGATTGCATTTGCTTCTTGACAATAAATCCATGGACTATTCAGGAAAATGCACCCACTATACAACCCTCGACATGCAGTGAAACTTTGGTTTCCTTTTTATTTTGCCTTTGGAGGATAGTGGTCTCTGCATTAATTGTCAAGCTAAATAATTGCAACTAATACAAAATCTGCGCAGGATCTCCTGATATTTTTTCAGCGTGTCCGTTTCAGTGGGAAAGCTGAGGTGTAGCTCTCCAGCTGTGCCGAACTTTCTCCCACAATCTCTGGCACGACACTGCCAGGTTGGGGGTCAGTTCCAGGGTGCCAGGGGCCAGTGCTGGGGCACTACTTGTGCATGTGACACTCACCGCCCCCCCCCCCCCCCCACCCTGTGCCCCCTGCCGACGGGGGCTATATTTGCACGCCTCGCAGGCTTCCTTCGACTGAAGCAGGTTTTTAAAAGTCTGTTGTAAACCTCGTCGATGTGAGGGCATGAGTGAGGGGAAAACATATTGGTCGGAATTCTCCCACTCCGCCCGCCACTGAAGTCGTAGCGGCCGGGTTGCGGACAATGTGAAGGCCTATTGACAGTCGGGCAGGAATTTCCGGTTTTTAGACCAGCGCGGCCGGAGAACTCCGCCCAGGTGGGGGCAGTGCTCTTGATGGATGGACATCTGCTTGAATACGGGTAGAGGACATCTCGCCTCTGTCCCACACCATCCAGGAGTGTGGCCAGGGCTCCCTCAGACAACCTTGACACTCTCTACCTGGCAGCCATCTCCCTGATTGTGGTGAAGCCCTTTAATTATACTTAAATTCATTCGAATGTATTGAAATGAGAAAGGGTGGGAACTTTGTTACATCACCGGCGAGTGGTGTGGAAAATCGGAAAACGACTCCTCGCAGCGAGATTCTTATTTTCCCACTCTGGCGACACCTTGGGCCTGTGCTGCTGTTTATGCTTGGACTCTAAATCGCTCCTCCAGTCTTTGTAGGCTCCAATGACTCCTTTTGGAAAGTGAAGCTAACCTCTAAAGATTCCATCCTAATCACAGGTACAATCTGATTGGTGTCTGTGAGTAGTCTACCTCTGTGAGCCCCATTTAATTTCTGTATATTTTTCTGTATTCTTACTTTCGCACACTATTTGTTCCGGCATTATTTGTTTCCTCCTTTGCCCATTGCTATCTGCTATTTACTTCATTACTTCCTTCTCATGCTCCTTTCTGTTTCATTTTTTACTCTGTTTATTGCCGAGCTTATCTTTCTCTTTTTTTTTGCATTTTTCAAACGCTTCTCTTTGTTACTGTCACTTATTCTGACTTGCTTATCTGTCAGTACTATTTATTTCCTTCCATCAGTTTCTGTCTCATTTTTCTCCGCAATTCTTGTCCTTGTAGTCTCCTTCCTCACCATCAGCTAGGCCTGGATGACTCAGTAATGCTGCCATTGCCAATACTGCGACACCATAACTAGTTCGGCTTGTCTGTGCGACTGGAATATTATTTCCAAATCCTGCACAAGCCTCACACCATGACAGGTTTGAAAGAATTCTGAACCTGGGGAAGTATGAAGAAAATGAAGACCCTTCAAGATTTGACGACACCAGCTTCGAAGCACCATGATTTTCATTATCTTGAACCGCTTCAAATAACACCTGTTTGAGACAACACTTTCAGAGAGTACAGCGGCTACCTTATATTATATGGCTGGAATTCTCTGGCCATTCATGCTCCACCACTGCAAGCAAGAATGGAGAATTTGGCGCTCAGCCAAATCTCTATTCACTGCAGTGGGGCCAGAGAATCCCGCCGGCATGAATGGCTGGAAAATTCCCCCTGATACAGTGCCTTGCAGTGTGCACATGATCATAAGGGTGTGGAGTCTATGCGTTCTCCCCTTGTCTGCGTGGGTTTCCTCCGGGTGCTTCGGTTTCCTCCCACAGTCCAAAGATGTGCTGGTTAGGTTGATTGGCTATGCTAAATTGACTATAGTTTCAGGGGGATTAGCAGGGTAAATATGTGGGGTTACGGGAATAGGGCTTGGGTGGGATTGTGGTCGGTGCAGACTTGATAGGCTGTACAGCCTCCTTCTGCACTGTAGGATTCTATGATTCTATGAAGTGGTGGGGAGGATAGTAGGCAATGAACGAGGTGCGATGGTGATGCATGTATTTTGACACATAGAATCATAGAATCATAGAAACCCTACAGTGCAGAAGGAGGCCATTCGGCCCATCGAGTCTGCACCGACCACAATCCCACCCAGGCCCTACCCCCACATATTTACCCGCTAATCCCTCTAACCTACGCATCCCAGGACTCTAAGGGGCAATTTTTAACCTGGCCAATCAACCTAACCTGCACATCTTTGGACTGCGGGAGGAAACCGGAGCACCCGGAGTAAACCCACGCAGACACGAGGAGAATGTGCAAACTCCACACAGACAGTGAGCCGAGCCGGGAATCGAACCCGGGACCCTGGAGCTGTGAAGCAGCAGTGCTAACCACTGTGCTACCGTGCCACCCGGTACGGTACACAGCTTATGCCCCCTCCTCCTGCCTCTAATCCTACAAATGCCCTTGATGTTTACTTTTTAATAAAGTGTGAATGAATGGCAAAACTAAGTATCAAATGTAATATTTGTTCCGTTATTAAGGTTAGGCTTAAAGCTAAGTCAGTATTAAATATACCAAGTATTTGAATCTAGTGCAATGCAAAGCTGAGCATTCCCAGGGCAATGTTCAGTGTGTGCCCTTTTTTACATAGAAACATAGAAGGAAGGAGCAGGAGGAGACCATTCGGCCCTTCGAGCCTCCTCCGCCATTCATCACAATCATGGCTGATCATCCAACTCAATAGCCTAATCCTGCTTTCTCCCCATAACCTTTGATTCCATTTGCTCCAAGTGTTATATCCAGCTGTCTCTTGAATACATTCAATGTTTTGGCAGCAGTTTGCAATGATATCAGCTGGCTTCCTTTCCACTAGCACCATCGCGCTATCCAGAAACTTTGTACGCACCGGTCCTGATTTCTCCATTTGCTTTTAGATGCATCCGGGTCTTTGTCTTTAGAAACCTTTACACACTGCATTTTCTTAACAGGATATTTCTCTGCTGACTCCGAGAGTGCGATCTTGAGCCCAGGTTAGCGGTCCGCAGGATTATCAATCCCCCTCACTGATAGGGTAAAGGGGAAAATGCCGTGGCAGGCCGGGAACCTCATTTTAATATATTATCATATCATTAGTGAGCGCTCACTCTGGGACTTCCCCCCCCTCACTGAATATTCATCAGGAGTCAGTCTGACATCACGCCGCTGCCATTTACAACAGCTATATAAAAATGAGAATCTGGTGGCCTCACCTCTGAAGGGGAGGGGAGTGTGAAGGGTGCTGCAGGAGACTTGAGGAGGCAGGCTTACCCAGGCTTCATAAAGAAGGTCATTCATCTTCTTATTGCACTATTGCCCCATCCTCTTACAGAATGAGCTGGCACTCACCATGGTGGCCACTGCCACCCAGGCGGGGGTAGTGCTCTTGATGGATGGACATCTGCTTGAATACGAGTAGAGGACATCCCGCCTCTGTCCCACACCATCCAGGAGTGTGGCCAGGGCTCCCTCAGACAACCTTGACATTCTCTACCTGGCAGCCATCTCCCTGATTGGATTTGGAACAAATGCTGGGGGAGGTGTTTAAAGGGAGCGCTCCACTGATCACAGAAATTAAGTTTTCCCAGGGCTAGCATATGGGAGATGAGCTGCCATGAGTGCCGAGACTCGCATATGAAAAAATGTTGTTAAAAATGCTCAATATTCGGTGAGATTTGGTGATGTCCGCTACAACTCTCATGAGTTTTTCCAGATGCACCGTAGAAAATATTCTTTCTGGAAGCTTGGTATGGCTCCAGCTCTGTCCAAGACCGCAAGAAACTACAAAGGGTCATGAATGAAGCCCAGTCCATCACGCAAACCAGCCTCCCATCCATTGACTCTGTCTACACTGCCCGCTGCCTCGGAAAAGCAGCCAGCATAATTAACCCCACGCACCCTGGACATTCTCTCTTCCACCTTCTTCCATCGGGAAAAAGATACAAAAGTCTGAGGTTACGTACCAACCGACTCAAGAACAGCTTCTTCCCTGCTGCTGTCAGACTTTTGAATGGACCTTTCTCTACGCCCTAGCTATGACTGTAACACTGCATTCTCCACTCTCTCCTTTCCTTCCCTATGTACAGTATGCTTTGTCTGTATAGCACGCAAGATACAATACTTTTCACTGTATACTAATACATGTGACAAGAATAAATCAAATCAAAAAGATTTCACGCCATCAGCGAGACTTTTTCTGGTTATCTCACCAGAATGGACATTTAAAAATAAGGGAAATTCTGCCCCTAGTCTCTCAGAGTTGCTGTCAGTGCCATTTGCTCAATGCTATACACATCCATTATGAAAGTTTTATGTACAAATAATTTACGAGCTCTGCCCGACTCTTTAACTCTCTCCCTTGTCTGAATCTTAAGGGGCCCCATTTGTTCTGTATTACTCAGCTGTGAACTGTATTCACAATGGCCCTGATGTTCATTTTCTGCATGTAGTTTCTGCCCGTACAGAGACTGAAGTTGCAGTTTTAATTTAGTACGTTTCCAAACCCTGTCGATGTTTTTGCTTTAAGTTCTGTTATAGGTTGATGAATGTATTAAATGTAGCCACTCACAGGGGAGTACTAACACCTAATTGGACAGCTGGGCTGACATTATAACATAGAAATAATGTTTAAAAAGGTCACTAACTAATGGTCATGGTTATGTTACAATCCTTTTCCAGAAGGAGACTGGATTAATGATCCAATTTTGAGTCATATTCACAGTATCTTTTCGATTCACTGACCACGCTTCAAGTGTTTTTGTTATTTAATTACTACAGTGCTTTGCTATGGTGAAGACTAATAAGTTACAAAACCATTTTTCGAATAAGATAGTTTTCTTTGGTTGCCTAGTGAGTGTGGGCAGAATCATGAATCAAAGCTGGCAATTAGCACTGCTGCCTCTCAGCACCAGGGACCCGGGTTCAATTCCAGCCTCAGGTCACTGTGTGGAATTTGTACCTTTTCTCTGTTGTCTTTGTGGAGTTTGCACATTCTCCCTGTGTCTGCGTGGGTTTCCTCTGGGTGCTCCGGTTTCCTCCCACAGTCCAAAGGTGTGCGGTTTAGGTGGATTGGCCATGCTCAATTGTCCCTTAGTGTCAGGGGGATTAACAGGGTAAATATGTGAGGGTATGGGGATAGCGACTGGGTGGTATTCTTGTTGGGGTAGATTTGATGGGTCAAATAGCCTCCTTCTGCATTGTATGGATTCTCTCCTTTTATGAATTGGCCACAAACTTTATAACCCAATGTTTGTAAGATAATAGAACATATTGCTATTTAGACTCTCAACCCATGAGTCACTGCAGCATTGCAAGGATTTCCATTTTAGTTATCCAGTGCTTGTTCACTGTGTTCAATATTCTCCTGCATGCCGTAACTCTTTCAAAATGAGTAAATGTTTATGAATATTGGTATCAGATCAGCAGGAAGCAACCAAGGTGTCATAACAATGACGGAGAAAAGACTGAATTATGTCTGGAAATATTGGACTTTAAATAAGACCTGAGTTTTTAAAAAATACATAAGCCATTGGCTGAGTTGCAGCAGGGTGATCCTCTAAGACAGTGGCTTTCAACCGGTGTGCCGCGGCCTGAGAAACGGGCAAATGCGCCGCGGCTCGCTGGGGGAATATTGTGGTGAGTGCAGTGCTGGAAGCCAAGGTTCAATGGGCATCTCCAGTATCAATCAGCCTCCAACTCTCACCATACTGCAGGCTCATCAGGCATGCATGCTGGCTTGTGAGCGCAATTCTGAGCACTCACAGTCTCTGTTTCCCCCAATCCCCCCTGTCCCTCCTCCCAAGCTTCCATTCCCCACCACCCCAGAACTCACCCCACAAACTCCGGTTAAACAGTGCAGAGGTTGATGAAAGGATATGACTGTAGTCAGTTTAGGGGAAGGTGGTGGTGCAGTGATATTGTCACTAGACTGGCACGGCAGCACGGTGGTTAGCACTGCTGCCCCACAGCTCCAGGGACCTGGGTTCGATTCCCAGCTTGGGTCACTGTCTGTGCGGAGTCTGCACGCTCTCTCCGTGTCTGCGTGGGTTTCCTTCCACACTCCAAAGATGTGCGGGTTAGGTTGATTGGCCATGGTAAATTGTCCCTTCCGGGATGTGTAGGGTTAGAGGGATTAGCGGGGTAAATATGTGGGGTGACAGGGATAGGGCCTGGGTGAGATTGTTGTCGGTGCAGACTCAACAGGCCGAATGGCCTCCTTCAGCACTTCTATGGATTTCTATGATTCAATCTATGATTCTTTCTATGAATCCAAAGATCCAGGCTGATGCTCTGGAGACCTGGGTTCGAATCCCACCAGGGCAGATAGTGAAATTTGAATTCAACAAACAAAATCTGGAACTAAAGGTCTACTGATGACCATGAAACCATTGTCGATTGTTGTAAAACCCATCTGGTTCACTATCGTCCTTCAGGGAAGGAAATCTGCTGTTCCCAGTCTGGCCTACATGTGACTCCAGAGCTACAGCAATGTGGTTAGCTTTTAACTGCCCCCTGAAGGGCAATTAGGGATAGGTACTAAATGCTGGTCTTGCCAGTGATGCACACATCTCATGAAAGAATTTTAAAAAAAATTACGGCTGTTCGCAATGGTGGACTTGCTGCCGCCATCTTTGATTGAAGGCTTTGGAAGTGATGGTTGAGCCGGGGAGGGGGAGATACTAGAGATACCATTGTGAGCGATGAGGAGGTGGTGGGCGGGTGAGGTATCAAAGAAAGATTCCATTGAACAGACGGTAGAGGGGGAAACAGAGGAGATACCACTTCCAGGGAAGGGGGTTCCATAAGGGCCCTTGTTTGTATGTAGCCATCATGGCATGTGAGTGGGGCATGGTCATTTGAGCCACCAACTCCATGATAGAATAGGCCTCGCAAGAGTCTTTCACTTGCAGGAGACCAAGAGAATGTAGCCCAAGAAATGTTGAAGACTGCCATCAGTGGCTTGTGGTTGATGTCAGGAGAAAACCTATGGGGATATCATTCATGGGTATGGTACGGGCAGCATCATAATGTCTGGATGGGATGCTCTTTCCAAGAGGCAGTGCAGACTCAATGGGCCAAATGGCCTCCTTCTGCACTGTAGGGATTCGATGGTTCTTTGGAGAGCTGTTGGCCAATCAGATTGGCTGATAGCTCTTCAACCCAGCCAGATGGGGGTGTAGTTACACCCCCATCCTTTCATCAACCACAGCACTGCAGTGGCCAGAAGAAATAATAGCAAATTGGATTATTATCTAAATGGAAAGAAATTACAACATGCTGCTGTGCAGAGGGTGGCAACAGTCTACATGGGATCAAGTCCCAGGACCGTTGGTAAAGTAAGTCCCAGGGTACCCAGAGGACACCCTGGTGGGTCGGGAGGGAGTGCAATCCCAGTATCAGTTTCATGTTAATGAAATATTCTCAAGAGACAGAATTGGCCCTGCCGGCACGTTCTCCATTGATATGGAGCTCTTTTCTGTTACTTTTTAAGAACATAAGAACATAAGAAATAGGAGCAGGAGTAGGCCATCTAGCCCCTCGAGCCTGCCCCGCCATTCAATAAGATCATGGCTGATCTGAAGTGGATCAGTTCCACTTACCCGCCTGATCCCTATAACCCCTAATTCCCTTACTGATCAGGAATCCATCTATCCATGATTTAAACATATTCAACGAGGTAGCCTCCACCACTTCAGTGGGCAGAGAATTCCAGAGATTCACCACCCTCTGAGAGAAGAAGTTCCTCCTCAACTCTGTCCTAAACTGACCCCCCTTTATTTTGAGGCTGTGCCCTCTAGTTCTAGTTTCCTTTCTAAGTGGAAAGAATCTCTCCATCTCTACCCTATCCAGCCCCTTCATTATCTTATAGGTCTCTATAAGATCCCCCCTCAGCCTTCTAAATTCCAACGAATACAAACCCAATCTGCTCAGTCTCTCCTCATAATCAACACCCCTCCTCTCTGGTATCAACCTGGTGAACCTTCTCTGCACTCCCTCCAAGGCCAATATATCGCTCCGCAAATAAGGGGACCAATACTGCACACAGTATTCCAGCTGCGGCCTCACCAATGCCCTGGACAGATGCAGCAAGACATCTCTGCTTTTATATTCTATCCCCCTTGCGATATAGGCCAACATCCCATTTGCCTTCTTGATCACCTGTTGCACCTGCAGACTGGGTTTTGCGTCTCATGCACAAGGACCCCCAGGTCCCTCTGCACAGCAGCATGTTGTAATTTCTTTCCATTTAGATAATAATCCAATTTGCTATTATTTCTTCCAAAGTGAATAACCTCGCATTTGTTAATGTTATACTCCATCTGCCAGATCCTCGCCCACTCACTCAGCCTGTCCAAATCTCTCTGGAGACCTTCTACGCCCTCCACACGATTCACTTTTTGCTGTTAATGGTACATTGCTGTTCTTGCTGCATCTGTTAACAAGTGATGATTAACCCTGTTTGACAAAGGAAGTTACTGAAGTTGTTCAAGCCTTCCTGTTCACTACATCTTTTTTGTCAATGGCTGTACCGCAATTAGAGAAGTTACTTGCGCACCCAGTTTTGAGTATATTTTTTAATGTTATTCTTTCATGGGATGTAGGCATTGCTGACTGGGCCAGCAGCAGTTGTTGCCCATTCCTAATTGCCCTTGGGAAGATGGTGAGTTGCTTTCTTGAACTGCTGCAGTCCATGTGGTATAGTTACACCCCCACTGCTGTTAGGAAGGGATAGGCAAACCTCGCTGCCTTGGAGGTTCTGGATGAGGATGAGAAACGATGTGACAGTTCAGGTTGAGGTTTATTCTGGTTGGATATGTCCGAATATTGATCCTAATATAAATGGGGACCGGGGCTCCTGATTTGAATGAGTTTGAAGAAACATGTCAGACTGCACACTTTACTGCAGTCAGAGTTAAAACCCATTTTCAGCCTGGGGGCAGCTTCATCCAGAGCGGCAACATTTATACGTAGACTGTTTCCACACAAGTGAGTAAGATCCACCTCACACAATTCATCCATAGCTGTCTCAGGCAGGCCATTGAAGAATTATTTGCCAGGCCTACCATATTTCCTGTGTAAAGCAGAAGACCTCTCCATTCATTCTGCATGCTAGAATTCCAAAATGCATTATTGATTGAACTCATCCAGCCATGCATGGTCCTATGTCAATTAAAACATCAATTTATACACAGAGAAGACCAATGTTCCATCATGTTTAAGGGCAGCCAGTCTCTCTTTCAGAATTGCTGGTGGAAGAATTCCCAACTCCCAACTCTATTGTATAAACCAATTAAACCAAATCAAATGGACTGAGGGACAAAGTGAAAGGGGCAGCCCCCTGAAAGAGGAACTGCCTCCAACAAAAACAAATAACCAATGAAACTTAAAACATCAAACTAAAATGTGATTAAAGGGATCGAAAAGATGCCCCAGTCCCTGTGGTGTCCAATGGGCACAGAAGGCCTCGATGGTGCCCTTGGACACCGCATGCTTCTGCTCCAGGGACATGCGGCCACGTATGTGGCCATGGTAGAAGGGCAGACAGTCGGGTTGAATGACCACCTCGGTCGCCCGCTGCCTGGACCTGTTGATGGCAAGTTTGTCCAGGCTCAGGAGTAAGTTCATGAGAACATCCTTCGCCTTCCCTGCTCCTCTCCCCACTGGGTGCCTGTAGGTCAGGATCATGGGTCCAAAGTGTAAATAAAACTGCAACAGAAGATGTTTTAAGTAACTAAGTGCAGTCTAAAGCATCCTATATACGCATGGTCCATGGACTCCACAAGGCCACAAAATGGGCAGCTATCTCAGGAGTCTGTGAACCGATGCAACTTAAGGCTGTTTGGGATTGATGCGCGCAACACCCTCCACCCTGGGTCATAGAGTAGAATCATAAAATCATAGAATCGTAGAATCCCTAAGTGCAGAAGGAGACCATTCGGCCCATTGAGCCTGCACCAACCACAATCCCACCCATACCCTACCCCATAACCCCATGTATTTACCCTACTAATCCCCCTGACACTAAGGGGCAATTGAGCATAGCCAATCAACTTTAACCTGCACATCTTTAGACTGTGGGAGGAAACCGGAGCACCCGGAGGAAACCCATGCAGACACGGGAAGAACAAGGAGACTCCACACAGTGACCTGGGGTCGGAATTGAACCCAGGTACCTGACGCTGTGAGGCACCAGTGCTAACCACTGTGCCACCATGCTGCCCCGATGTTAAGGGGGTTCCCAACTCCCAAACTGGACTCCCAACACCTCTTGTTAATCTGCTGACCGCACGTAGTCAGAGGAGCTCAGCCTCTGGAGGAGCAGCATTATAAACACCTTATACACTCCTGCCCGAACACCGAGCTAAGGCCACATGATTATCCTATCATCAACATTCAAGCGCCACTGCAAACTGGGCAAGTAAATAAGACAACTCATCCTTTATTAGTCCATTTTAAAAAAACTACTCATCATGAGCAGGTAAATATGTGGGGGTAGGGCCTGGGTGGGATTGTGGTCGGTGCAGACTCGATGGGCCGAATGGCCTCCTTCTGCACTGTAGGGTTTCTATGATTTCTATGTTTCACTTTTCCATCAATATTATTCAACATTTCTATGATCGTATTCTCCAATAAAAACAAGGGAATTAAAAAAAATACGAGGTTAGAAGTTGATGTTATTGATATTCGTGGATAACGTATTTTGTTCCTTTGTCCACCTGTTTAATGGAGGTGATTGAGATGTAGCTATGGTGGCAGGTAAAGAAATATAATTGGAGTGTTTACTCTTTAATAACACCACGGTCCATTTCTACCCTGAAGCTAATTCCTAAAATATCTGTTGGCAATACGGAGCCCCACAGTATTCGCGGTTGAATGTCACAACGAGTCTTCCCCTTACTAAAACAAAGAGTTGAAGACATTACTGACCATTTATGGTGTAAGAAGTTTAACAACACCAGGTTAAAGTCCAACAGGTTTATTTGGTAGCAAAAGCCACACAAAAGTGTGGCTTTTGCTACCAACTAAACCTGTTGGACTTTAACCTGGTGTTGTTAAACTTCTTACTGTGTTTACCCCAGTCCAACGCCGGCATCTCCACATCATTTATGGTGTAGCAGCCATATTTCTCACAGAGTTTTCTAGTGAACACAGGCTTGGCTATTACTTTATTTGTATTTTTCTGTTGTAAAAAACTATTTTACAAATCAATCAGGATGCCTGAAATCAATAATGGGAAAGTTTCCATTATGTATTGGCTGTTGAATAAGTTTTATCTCAACCAGCACTTCCTTCAGTCTGCGGATGAAATAGTGTTTGGTCACAAATGATACAGTTTAGACAACTTTTCAAAAGTAGTTTATTCACTGGACTCTGACTATAACTGTCGTCCGCTCGGCAACTTGAAGAAAAATTCTCATTGATACTTCAGACCACAGTTGGCAAATTATTTTTGTTAATAATTTGCTGAATTAATTCCCTCATGGCAGTATCACTGCCTACATGATGTGGGGGTTTATTACACAATCCCTTGTTCAGTGCTGGCTTCGTGTGCACAGCCCACATTCATGCTTGACATAACCATTTCTCCTACCATATGACTGAAATGAGGTGGTTCTGGACATAATTGTGATAAAAATGAATGCTAGTTATTAAAACGCTGGAGTGCAGGTATTTCACTCGATTTCACTCAATTTTATTTTCTCAAGGTGGCGCTGGAGCGCGGCGACTTCTTGCAAGCTGTGCCCAGCATACCTTCTAATTTTGTCTTTTACTCTCGTTCTATGCTTCTAAAACTTCATTCTAACTCTTTCAAACTCTCTAACAATGCTCTAATTCAATCTCTTAAAGTTGATCTTTCTCTACACCCTAGCTATGACTGTAACACTACATTCTGCACTCTCTCCTTTCCTTCTCTATGAACGGTATGCTTTGTCTGTGTAGTGCACAAGAAACAATACTTTTCACTGTACACTAATATATGTGACAATAATAAATCAAATCAAATCAGATTAGGCAGAGTTACGCTGTGACCATTCAAATACCCAGTACTGATTATTTAACGTCTTTATAGCTGATGTCCTCAGACCTCCTTCACCTTGGTAAATGTGCTTTATAAAACATAACACAAATGTACAACCATAATAACAATTTGTTGATTTTCCTAGTTTTCCCATCTTTCTACTTCAGCTCACAGAAGTAATTACGTGCATAAGGTCACAAGTAGAAACAGTTTGTCGTGGCCATGGCATATAACTTGCAGCCCAAATTCTTCTGTTTACATGATTACACTCAGCGATATCTAATAAAATATTATATATCACAAATGATGGGTGGCACGGTGGCATAGCAGTTAGCACTGCTGCCTCACAGTGCTAGAGACCCGGGTTCAATTCCAGGCTGGGGTCATTGTCTGTGCAGAGTCTGCATGTTTTCCCCGTGTCTGTGTGGGTTTCCTTTGGGTGCTCTGGTTTCCTCCCACAGTCCGAAAGACGTGCTGGTTAGGTGCATTGGCTATGCTAAATTCTCCCTCAGCGTACCTGAACAGGCGCTGGAGTGTGGCGACTAGAGGATGTTCACAATAACTTCATTGCAGTGTTAATGTAAGCCTACTTGTGACGCTAATAAATAAACTTTAACCTTTTAATATGATCATCAATCAATTCTTTCCGTAACAAGTGAATAGCAGTTACTCAATCTGGAATTTTTTTTCTAATCTTAAGTATAGGTTACTAGACCTAGCTGTGAGCCACAGGAAACTGTAGCTCAAAGGCTCGGATTTTCCAGTCCCACTCTGGCAAGATAGTCCATGGGGATGCGATGGGGCTAGCCAAAAGTCCATTGACTTGTGATGGGACTGGATGATCCCAGCGATGTGAAAGACCGGAAAATCCCGGCCAAAGTGTAAATTGGGAAGTACAGTGTGACCTCTCCAGTCTATAAATCTACTGGTTGGAAATGCCAGTTGTCTGGAAATGTTTTGGGCAGACCCAAGCAACCCATGGATTCGCCACTGAACTGCATTGGGAGTGGAAACATGGAAAATACTGTACTTGGATAAGTAAAACCATTTTTATTATTGTTTTGTAATATTTTATCACTGACTTATGGAGAAAGGTCTTGTGTGGAATACATTCATCACAATTTCGAAGAAATCATCAGACAACACCAACAAATCACAATTGAATAGCCTTAAAAATGAAGACAAAAACAAGAAAATGCCCATTTATTTCCCTTTGTTTTTGTAATCTTCAGGTAACTAAAGAACTTGTTAAAATAACAAGAGCAGCCAATAGATATCCTTCAGAGAAATGTTCAACAGCAATGACAATTAGCACATACCTGTGTTAACTCAATGCTCGCACAATTACCCAACTCTTCTTTGAGGTTTTCTCCTGCCTGGTTGGTGCTCTATAATTACCAAGCTGAAAAAAAAGTACTTTCATGACCCTTACTTAAGGAGTGTTCATCAGGTTACTCCACTTCCAACAACCTGCCCTGAAAACTCTGCTCACATTTTGACATCTGTGACAAGTACCACCACAGCAGCTCAGACAATTGGCGATGTTGTAAAACAAACAACAACATTCTAAATCAAACGGCCCACAATATTCCAAATGAACATGCCAATTTGCCCCCTCTCCCAGAGTTAACAAATCCATTAAAAAAATGCTAGGATACCAATCCACATCATTGCCAACAGTGAATCAGTTCTTCCTTGGGCCGTATCCTATCTGTGTACAAGTTGTCACAGAACCACGGAAGTGTTGCAGAGCAGAAGGAGGCCATTCAGCCCATCATGTCTGCATCGCCTCTCTGGATGAACAATTCACCTTGAGCCATTCCCTCACCTTCTCCCCGTAACCCGTTATGTTGGAAACCTTCCATTACTCTTTGTTTGGAGACAACAGACAACCAGGAGTGAAAATATTACCTCCACTTCAGTGGCAGAGGTAATTAACCATGATTTGCCCTTCGGACCTACTGACCTCCACATGGAGAGAACTTAAGGCGTTTCTTAAAGGAATTGACCTCATTACCAGATATCCGTTTCAATGATGTCTCCATGACTCCTCTCTTTATTTAATTTTGCTTTCGTACCCTGTTAGAATGTTTTCCTTTGTTCTTATTAGCCTAGACCCAAGGGATTATTTTGTTCTTGTCTCAGAGAGCAATGATTCATCTTGGTTGGGAGTTGACCTTGGTTTGCATACAAACTTGACTCTTAATTTCAGGAAACTGAAGAATCCCTTAGGATGGAGATTTGAAACACGCTACTGGTGAGGTAAGGGGATAATTTTGCACCTCAGCATTTTGAAATACTGAATTTTGTACAATTTTACTCAATCTAGACTATTAAATATGGAAATTTTCTCCAAATATTCTCTTGCCAACATGGCGATAAATGTTTCCTTGAAGACTGAATCGGGTTATTTGATTACAAATGACGATTTGACGATTTTCCATTGACCAACATGAGTCGTTGATATTGTGTACACATGTTACACATCTTTATAAAGTATCATTCTAAATCCAGGGGTGTAGACAGTTTTTATTTTGAAGAGAACGGATGGCTTGTGAATGAATCAATGTTCAGCGAAGGGGAAAGACTGATTCATCTTGGCAGAGGAGCATTGCATGTTCTGGAGCTATCCCGAGATGAACCTCAGTATGCCTGCTGTGTACAGCAGAAAGAGTGAGTGAAGAAACATATGGCTAGGTTATGGCAGTATCAATTCTGAGGGGAAAAAAATGGCAGTATTTGATTATCTAAAGGCCAGTTTAAAAAAAATCTCAAAACCAACAGCAACTTAAGTTAAGTTTTATTTATTAGTCGCAAGTAGGCTTACATTAACACTGCAATGAAGTTACTGTGAAAATCCCCAAGTCACCACACTCCAGCGCCTGTTTGGGTGCACTGAAGGAGAATTTAGCATGGCCAATTCACCTAACTTGCACATCTTTGGAATGTGGGAGGAAACCAGAGCACCTGGAGGAAACCCACGCAGTCATGGGGAGAATGTGCAAACTCCACACAGACAGTGACCCAAGCCAGGAAACGAACCCGGGTCCCTGGCGCTGTGAGGCAGTAGTGCTAACCACTGTGCCACCATGCCGCCCCTTACTGGAGTACAGAAGAATGAGAGGCCACCTTATTGAGACATGTCCTGGGTAGATGCTGAGAGGTTGTTTCCCCTTGTGGGAGATTCTAGGACTGGAGGGTATAATCTCAGAATAAGGGGTCATCCAATTAAGAAAGAGATAAGGAGGAATGTCTTCTTCCAGAGAAGAGAATATGTGAAATTCTTTACCGTAGAGAGCTGTAGAGGTTGGGTCATTAAGTACGTTCAAGGCTGAGATGGACAGATTTTTAATCAGTAAGGGAATCAAGGGTTATGTGGATAAGGTGGAAAAGTGGAGTTGAGTATTATATCAAATCAGCCATGATCTCATTGAATGGTGGAGCAGACTCATTGGGCCGAATGGCCTACTTCTGCTCCTATGTCGTATGGTCTTATTAGCATTTATGTTATGCCTATAATGTAGTTAAATGTCTCCAAGATGTTTCACATGCAATAACAATGGAAATTGTTATTACATGTGAAAAGTTATCTTATTCAGACACTGGAAATTAGTGATCCTGATCAGGTGAGTATTGGTAAACATCACTTTACACTAATCAGAAGTATACATTTTCCTTTTTACTCTTTGAAGGAACTGTAGGAATAACCAATCTGAAAGATAGTTGAGAATCAGCTTCAAGGCAATGTTGGAATGGGGAACAGAAATTCAATTGGAATTGATATTGGAACATTGGCTGCAGTTTCTGAAGTTAGGGTTTTAGATTCCACTTGCTGTTCTGATGTATTTCTCAGACCAAGGTTTTGTGTCAATTAAAATATATTCCAGACTGCAGAATGTTCTTGAAACATCTGTGCCAGACGGTACGTCAGTGGAAGCTGTATGGATGGCCTGCCAATTTCATCCCATTCCAAACAAACACCTGTGGCACATTCTCTTTCATTGACAAATACTATTGAATAAATCATTCATTGCTGTTGCGGTTTGGGCCTGAGCAGAGGACTTTGAGGCATTTCCAGACCGGTAGAAGTGAGGGGCAAAGAATCAAAATAGAGTTTAGACAACTGGATGAGTGTTTTGATGCGATGAAACCTCCCTGAATATCCAGACAGTAGATGTTTTGTTCACTTCTGCTAGTGTTCAAGAGGTTGAATGGCCTACTTCTGTCTCTCTGTTCCTTAGGTATTTTAGTCACATAAACATCTGAATTATAGCATCCCACAGCATCCCTACAGTGCAGAAGGAGGCTATTTGGCCTATTGAGTCTGCACCGATCGCATTCCCACCCATGCCCTATTCCCATAACCCCACGTATTTACCCTACTAATCCCCTGACACTAGGGTCAATTTAGCCTCAACCTAATCCGCACATCTTTGGACTGTGGGAGGAAACCAGAATACCTGAAGGAAGCCCACCCAGACACAGGGTGAATGTGCAAACTCCACACTGCAGTGACCCGAGGCTACAATTGAACCCTGATCCCTGGCGCTGTGAGGCAGCAGTGCTAACCACTGTGCCACCGTGCCGCCCTATTAAATTGTATCTGACTCGTATTTATTGCAGAATTAAACCTGGAGTTGTATTTTAAAAATAAAACAAACCTTACAAAAATAAAATGTCAGGGGGAATATTTCATAAATATATCTGATTGGAGTCTTGCGTTTAAAAAGCTGGGTAGCTGAGGTGGAGGTATGGGAGGATTCGGGGGAGTCAATTTAGAAACAGTAAGAGAAATGCCAAGGATGCAGAGTGGAGTAGTGATTTGGGTAAAGATAAGCAGAGTGGCTCAGGAAGGGACTGAGAGCTTAACTAAGATATTAGGGCACTGTAGCCAAAATGGTCCATCCTCATTCGCGGCTGGGATTTTCTGATGCCGTTGAAAATGGATGGCATTTTTGCTGGAACACCGAATTTTCCGTCCTCGCTCACAATGGGTCTCTCCATGGACAAGACCAGAGAATCCTGCCCCAAAGATTAAAGTGACATCGGAGAAAAATAGAACGAAAATTATTGTGTAAAGTATTCACAATAAAATGAATGAGTTATTGGTGCAGTGTTTGAGCTGGATGGTGGCACAGTGGTAATGTCACTGGAGGCTCAGGGTGATGCTCTGGAAAATTTGGTTCAAATCCCACCCCGCCATTGGGAAAATGGTCAGACTGCAGTTAACAAGAAAAGTTAGCGATAGTGTTACGTTAAAAGAAAAGGCTGATAATGTTTCCAAAACAGTAGTAATCTGGAGGATTGGGTAGATGTTAGAATTCAGATAAGGGCAACAAGGAAATCATAGAATCCTGCAGTGCAGAAGGAGGCCATTCTGCCCATCGAGTCTGCACCAACCACAATCCCCAAACCCCATGCATATACCCTAGCTAGACCCCTGACATTAAGAGGCAATTTAGCATGGCCAATCCGCCTAACCTGCACATCTTTGGACTGTGGGGGGAAACCGGAACACCTGGAGGAAACCCACGCAGACATGGGGAGAATGTGCAAACTCCACACAGACAGTGACCCAAGGCCGGGAATTGAACCCAGGTCTCTGGCGCTGTGAGGCAGCAGTGCTAACCACTGTGCCACTGGCCTTTAGATAATCAGGTGCAAAACAGAATATGGAAGGTTAACAAGAAGCAGATAAAACTTCTGTAGGAATGTAAAAAGGAAGCAGTTAGTGGAATCACTGTAAATAGTTTTCCCTCAGAGGCTGGGACAAGTTAACTTATAATGGGGAATAAGGAAATTGAAGAGATATTAATGAATACTTCATATTGGTCCTCATGGGAGAAAAAGGGGAAGCAAAGGTTTCAGGGAAATTAAGGGACTTAAAGTAATTAGTATTAGTAAAAAAAAAGTACTGGAGTAATTATTGGGGCAAAACGCCAACAATAGCCTGCATCCTAAGATTCTGAGTGGGCTGGATACAGAGATAATGCTTGTGTTGGTATTGCTCTTACAGATTTCTCTGGATTCTGGGACAGACTCTGTGGATTGGAAAGTATCAAATCTAATGCTGCTATTTGAGAAAGGAGAGGATTGGAGCAAAGAGGGAACTAAAGGCCAGTTCGTCTCGTTGGGAAAATTCTCTGGTCCCTTATTATTAGTGGAGTGGTAATAGGGCACTTAGAACATCGGAATATGATTGGGAACAGTCAACATGGATTTGTGAAAGGGGAATTGTATTTTACAGATCCCTTCATAGAATCCCTGCAGTGCAGAAGGAGACCATTCGGCCCATCGAGGCTGCACTGACAACAATCCCACCCAGGCCCTGACACGAAGGGGCAATTTGGCATGGCCAATCAGCTTAACCCACAAACATTTGGAGTGTGGGAGGAAACCGGAGCACCCAGAGGAAACCCATACATTCACGGAGAGAATGTGCAAACTCCACACAGTCACCCAAGTCTGGAATCGAACCCGGGTCCCTGGTATTGTGAGGCAGCAGTGCTAACCACTGTGCTACCGTGCTGCCCTGCTCTTGGAGTGGGGTTTCCCAAACTGGGTCACACAGAACCCTAAAGTTCCTTCGATAAATCCAGGGGTTCTGTGGTTGGCCGAGCTGATTCATAAAATTTGAAAAATGCTATTTTTAGTGAGCCTATCAGCAGCCAATGAAGGGAGAAGCCAGCCTCTGATTGGACAAGCTAGAAATAGCAGGAAAGTAGGTCCTCATAGGTCCAGGCCAGGGTTTAATTGTATATCTTCAAGCCCACACTGTTGTTTATAACCTTTGGGGAATATTGGGGAAGTGCTGGAAGAATTCCCAAGCTGATTATCAGTCTGTTGAACCGAGTGTTATGAATGCTTCTTCTGGAGCCGACAACTCCTGGTGCTGGACTTGAACCAAGAGCGTCTGGTCTAGCAGTAGGGATGCCATCATTGTACCACAAAGCTTTCTTAGGACAGGGTGAGAATGAGGCCAAGAGCAGATGGTGGAGCAAGGTGGCAGCAGCTGTGAGATGGGTGTGATAAATCATGTGGGAATGCGGCCATGGAATGGGAGGGGAAGTGGCTATGGGTCATGAGGGAAAGTGGCAATGGGTCATGAGTGGGAGTGGCTATGGAACAGGAGGGGAAGTGGCCACGGGCCATGAGGGAAAGTGGCAATGGGTCATGAGTGGGAGTGGCTATGGAACAGGAGGGGAAGTGGCCACGGGCCATGAGGGAAAGTGGCAATGGGTCAGGAGTGGGAGTGGCTATGGAACACAAGGGGAAGTGGCCATGGGTCATGAGGGAAAGTGGCAATGGGACAGGCGAGAAAGTGGCCATGGGTCATGAGGGAAAGTGGCAATGGGACAGGCGAGAAAGTGGCCATGGGTCATGAGGGAAAGTGGCAATGGGACAGGCGAGAAAGTGGCCATGGGTCATGAGGGAAAGTGGCAATGGGACAGGAGGGGAAGTGGCCATGGGACAGGAGGGGAAGTGGCCATGGGACAGGAGGGGAAGTGGCCGTGGGATGGGAGGGGAAGTGGCCATGGGACAGGAGGGGAAGTGGCCGTGGGACGGGAGGGGAAGTGGCTATGGGACAGGAGGGGAAGTGGCTATGGGACAGGAGGGGAAGTGGCCGTGGGACGGGAGGGGAAGTGGCCATGGGACAGGAGGGGAAGTGGCCATGGGACAGGAGGGGAAGTGGCCATGGGACAGGAGGGGAAGTGGCCGTGGGACAGGAGGGGAAGTGGCCATGGGACAGACGGGGAAGTGGCCGTGGGACAGGAGGGGAAGTGGCCAGGGGACAGGAGGGGAAGTGGCCATGGGACAGGAGGGGAAGTGGCCGTGGGACAGGAGGGGAAGTGGCCGTGGGACAGGAGGGGAAGTGGCCGTGGGACAGGAGGGGAAGTGGCCGTGGGACAGGAGGGGAAGTGGCCATGGGACAGGAGGGGAAGTGGCCGTGGGACAGGAGGGGAAGTGGCCATGGGACAGGAGGGGAAGTGGCCATGGGACAAGAGGGGAAGTGGCCATGGGTCGGGAAGGGAAGTGGCCATGGGTCGGGAGGGGAAGTGGCCATGGGACAGGAGGGGAAGTGGCCGTGGAACGGGAGGGGAAGTGGCCGTGGAACGGGAGGGGAAGTGGCCACGGGTCGGGAGAGGGTGTGGCAACGTAATGAGAGACATAAGAGAGAACCATGTTCAAGTTTGTAATTGACACAAAGCTTGCCAGTTTGTCAAGAGTGTAGATGGGAAAATAACGTTACAAAGAGACTTTGATAAAAATAGTTGTGTGGTAGTATTGGCAATACTCAAATTCCGTTCTGCCAAATGATGATCTCAGATTACTTCATGCACAGGTCTTGCTTACATCCTTGTTTAAATGTAGGCTCACATATTGGAGTGGCTTTCGTATTGAGCACAAGTATCTTGAGATGCACGAATCGTAATAAACAGGGTTCCCAGGAGTAGATAATTATTGGCTTGATGGAAGTGTGCAACTTAACATCATAACAATGACTACATCTTTAAAAGTATTTCAATGGCTGTGAAGCCCTTTGGGACGTCCTCAAGTTGTGAAATATGCCATACAAATATAAACATAATTTTTTTAATATTTGCATTGGATCTCCCTCATAGAACAGCTTGATATCCCTATGGATATGTCACAACTTGTAGACTAGTCAAAGAATAAGATAAATAAAATCTTTGTAACCAGAAACATCAGGTGAAAATGTGACTTTATAATAAGAAATTGCATCCATAAAAGAGAATAAATCCAATAAAGTGGCAGAGTTATACCACCAATCATAGAATCCCTACAATGCAAAAGGAGACAATTTTGCCCATCAAGCCTGCACCGACCACAGTCCCACCCAGGCTCTATCCCCATAACCCCATGTATTTACCCTGCTAATCCCCCTGATGTTAAGGGGCAAATTTAGCATGGCTAATTAACCTAATCCACTACAATGCCAATACATTTATCACTTGATTACAGTGTAGCAAGGATTGTGCTTGTAATAGTAAGAGTATAAGACTCAGCCTGACTTCTTCTCATGGCTGAGGAAATGTTTTGTTTTCCTCTACAGAAATATAGGACATAAATATCAGGATACTAATGCACTAATAACATTTTCAGAATGTTTAATGTACTTCCCAGGCTGAACTTCTTTTGGATGTCAGTGACAAGTAATAAGATTTCTTGGTGTGAAAGATAAATTAAAGTTTATTTATTATTGTCACAAGTAGGCTTACATGGACACTGCAATGAAATTACTGTGAAAATTCCTTAGTTGCTACACTCCAGTGCTAGTTCGGGTACACTGAGGAGAATTTAGCATGGTCAATGCACTTAACCAGTACGTCTTTTGGACTGTGGGAGGAAACTCACACAGACACAGGGAGAACGTGCAGACTCCGCACAGACAGTGACCCAAGCCAGGAATGCAACCCGGGTCCCTGGCGCTGTGAGCAGCAGTGCTAACCACTGTGCCACCATGCCGCCCTTATCAGAACATAGTTTGTAAAAGAAATCACAACATGATAACTTTTTTTAAAGAAGTCTTTAACCTTCATGTATTCATCTATACATTGAGACTAATTTTAAAACATAAATTCTACAAAATCTTTACTTTGACGTCCAATATGTGGCTATCGTTTCAGGTAGCCTTTGATTTGTTGCATCAGCTCAAACTCACAACAATGTGTTTAGTTGTGACTATTGGCAGTTTTTTAAAAAAATATTGAAAACCCCCAGAAGGAAATTAAACAATTTAACCGATCCAGACTGTACAATGATCTGTGGGCAGCCTAGATGACTTTCTGCTTTATTTGTGCGCTATGTGTGTAGGTGACAATGAGCTGCGGCTGTAATACAAAGTGATCACTTGAGAAATCGTTGCGTAATAATTATCATTGTATTTGACATGATGTATGTCAGGTTTTGAAGCGAGATTGCTGTTATATGCCAGTGGGGGTGTAGAAATGATGAGACAGCTTTTTACCATATCAGCAATCTGAATATGTCCCTCCTACTCCCATTCAGTTCACATCATGAAAAGCAATATTGGAAACATTGATAATTATGATTTGAGTCTCCAACTTACAGATTTGGGATTGGGAATTGGGAGTGGAGGATTGGGAAATCTTTGAAGGTCAGCAGAAAGCCAAGAAAAAAGCTATAAAGAAAAGTAAGATAGATTATGAGAGTAAACTAGCTCAGAGCAGATAGCAAAAGTTTCTACAAATATATAAAATGAAAAAGAGCGGCTAAAGTAAACATTGGTCCTTTAGAGGATGAGAAGGGGGATGTATTAACTGGAAATGAGAAAATGGCTGAGGCATTGAACAGGTATTTTGTGTCGGTCTTCACAGTGGAAGACACAAATAACATGTCAAAAATTGATGACAGGAAGGCTATGGCAGGTGAGAACCTAGAAACTATCATTATCATGAAAGAGGTAGTGTTGGGCAAGTTAATGGGCTAAATCATAGAGAAATCATAGAAACCCTACAGTGCAGAAGGAGGCCATTCGGCCCATCGAGTCTGCACCGACCACAATCCCACCCAGGCCCTACCCCCACATATTTTACCCGCTAATCCCTCTAACCTACACATCCCAGGACTCTAAGGGGCAATTTTTTAACCTGGCCAATCAACCTAACCCGCACATCTTTGGACTGTGGGAGGAAACCGGAGCACCCGGAGGAAACCCACGCAGACACGAGGAGAATGTGCAAACTCCACACAGACAGTGACCCGAGCCGGGAATCGAACCCGGGACCCTGGAGCTGTGAAGCAGCAGTGCTAACCACTGTGCTACCGTGCTGCCCTAAAAGCAATAAAGGTAGACAAGTCTCCTGATCCTGATGGAATGCATCCCAGGGTACTAAAAGAGATGGCGGGAGAAATAGCAAATGCACTAGTGGTAATTTACCAAAATTCGCTGGACTCTGGGGTAGTTCCTGCAGATTGGAAAACAGCAAATGTGACGCCACTGTTTAAAAAAGGAGGTAGACAAAAGGCAGGTAACTATAGGCCGGTTAGCTTAACTTCTGTAAGAGGGAAAATGCTTGAATCTATCATTAAGGAAGAAATAGCGAGACATCTGGATATAAATTGTCCCATTGGTAAAATGTAGCATGAGTTCATGAAGGGAAGGTCATGTTTGACTAATTTGGTGGAATTCTTTGAGAACATTACATGTGCAGTGGACAATGGGGAACCTGTGGATGTCGTGTATCTGGATTTCCAGAAGGCATTTGACAAGGTGCCGCACCAAAGACTGTTACATAAGATAAAGGTGCACGGTGTTACGGGTAATGTATTAGCATGGATAGAGGATTGGTTAACTAACAGACAGCAAAGAGTGGGGGTAAATGGGTATTTTTCTGGTTGGTGATCAGTGACTAGTGGTGTGCCTCAGGGATCAGTGTTGGGACCGCAATTGTTTATGATTTACATAGATGATTTGGATTTGGGGACCAAGTGTAGTGTGTCAAAATTTGCAGATGAAGCTAAGATGGGTGGCAGAGCAAAGTGTGCAGAGGACGCTGACAGTCTGCAAAAGGATATAGACAGTCTAAGTGAGTGGGCGAGGGTCTGGCAGATGGAGTACAATGTTGGTAAATGTGAGGTCACCCATTTTGGTCGGAATAACAGCAAAATGGACTATTATTTAAATGGTAAAAAATTGCAGCATGCTGCTGTGCAGAGGGACCTGGGTGTCCTTGTGCAGGAATCTCAAGGAGTTGGTTTGCAGGTGCAGCAGGTAATTAAGAAGGCAAATGAATTTTGTCCTTCATTGCTAGAGGGATGGAGTTTAAAACCAGCGAGATTATGTTGCAAGTGTATAAGGTGCTGGTGAGGCCACATCTGGAGCACTGTGTACAGTTTTGGTCTCCTTACTTGAGAAAGGATATACTGGCACTGGAGGGGGTGCAGAGGAGATTCACTAGGTTGATTCCGGAGTTGAGAGGGTTGGCTTATGAGGAGAGACTGAGTAGACTGGGGCTATACTCATTATAATTCAAAAGAATGAGGGGAGATCTTATAGAAACATATAAGATTATGAAGGGAATAGATAAGATAGAAGCAGGGATGTTGTTTCCACTGGCAGGTGAAACTAGAACTAGGGGGCATGGCCTCAAAATAAGGGGAAGCAGATTTAGGACTGAGTTAAGGAGGAACTTCTTCACACAAAGGGTTGTGAATCTGTGGAATTCCCTGTCCAGTGAAGCAGTTGAGGCTACCTCATTGAATGTTTTTAAGACAAGGATAGATAAATTTTTGAACAGTAAAGGAATTGTGGGTTATGGTGAGCGGGCGGGTAAGTGGAGCTGAGTCCACAAAAAGATCAGCCATGATCTTATTGAATGGCAGAGCAGGCCCAAGGGGCCAGATGGCCTACTCTTACTCCTAATTCTTATGTTCTTATATTTATTGACACTGCCACAAAAAAGTAGTACGCTGTAAAAGAAACATTTGCAAAACAATAGCCTGTTCTATTAGCTACCGGTTCTCAAGACCACAAGAAACTACAAGCGTTGCGAATGTAGCCCAGTCTGTCATGCAAACCAACTTCCCATCGACTGACTCTGTCTACACTCCCTGCTATTTCGGAAAACAGCCAGCATAATAAACGACCCCATGCACTCCAGACATACTCTCTTCCATTTTCTTCCATTGGGGAAAAGATACAAAAGTCTGAGGTCTCATACCAACCGACTCAAGAACAGCTTCATCCCTGCTGCCATCAGACTTTTGAATGGACCTTCCTTATATTAAGTTGATCCTTCTTTACACCCTAGCTATGACGGTAGCACTACATTCTGCGTCCTCTCCTTTCCTTCTCCCCTGTGTACTCAATGAATGGTATGCTCTGTCTGTATAGCACTCAAGAAACGGGGCGGCACGGTAGCACAGTGGTTAGCACTGCTGCTTCACAGCTCCAGGGTCCCGGGTTCGATTCCCGGCTCGGGTCACTGTCTGTGTGGAGTTTGCACATTCTCCTCGTGTCTGCGTGGGTTTCCTCCGGGTGCTCCGGTTTCCTCCCACAGTCCAAAGATGTGCGGGTTAGGTTGATTGGCCAGGTTAAAAAATTGCCCCTTAGAGTCCTGGGATGCGTAGGTTAGAGGGATTAGCGGGTAAAATATGTGGGGGTAGGGCCTGGGTGGGATTGTGGTCGGTGCAGACTCGATGGGCCGAATGGCCTCCTTCTGCACTGTAGGGTTTCTATGATGATTTCTATGATTTCTATGAAACAATACTTTTCACTGTATACCAATACGTGATAGAAAATCAAATCAAATCTAATCTTGTATATGCAGACAGAGAAAAAAAACCAATTGAATCTATAGCAATACAACAGAATAAATTGTGGATTAAATTAAAATAATCAATTATTATTGGGAAGGGATTTGTTACAAAGGCTGATTTGACAGTGAGTTTCTTAATGTCAAAAAATGAATTAGTTTCCTGTACCTTGCTACCACTGAGTTGATTGTTCAATATTTTATATTCAAGCTACTTGTGTCATAATCCCCAGTGGTCCTCGCTCATGTGATGTCATCAGCATTGCTTGTGGATGGTGTAATCATTCAGCATGAATATTTACACTTCAACACTTGCTGCAGCAACATTACAGTCTGCCAGAGAATAAGGCCACCATTGGAAAGCCTGTCACACAAGTAAGAATGACAGGTGAGATGAGGTAATGCCTTGAATAGTAGTTTGCAAAAATGTTATTGATGAAATTGTGAAACAGGAAAATACTGCTTTGAAATGCAGCAGATTGAGGACTCCCTGTTGCTTTGGACATTTTCATTTGATACAGGTTCAAACTCTACCAAGTAAAGAGCTGCCAAGCACATTCCTTTCCAAAACAACATCGGAGAAAAGGAAAAGATGGTGGATTGTTGATTAAAGAAGATATTGATACAATATTGAGGAAAGATATTAGTACAGACAATGTGGAATCTATATGGGTCGAGTTAAGAAACACCAAGGGGCATAAAACATTTGTGGGGCAGTAGACAGACCACTAAACTGTAATGTTGGAAATTCATACTTTGTTTCTGTCTTCACAAAGGAATAATGTACCATAGGTTCTGAGAAACATAAGTTTTAGTGAGGAGCTGATGGAAATCAGCATGAGTAGTGAAATGGTTTTGGGGAAATGAATGGGATTGAAGGTGGATAAATCTCCAGGGCCTGATAATCTTTATCCCAGAGTGCTTAAGTGGTCCTAGAAATAGCAGATCCATTGGTGGTCATTTTCCAAAATTCTTTGGACTCTTGAATAGTTCCTCTGGAGGGTAGGTAATGGAAGCCTGCTATTCAAAAAGGGAGGTAGAGAGAAAACAGGGAACTATAGACCAGTGAGCTAATGTCAGTATTGGGGAAGTTGCTAGAGTCCATTATCAGGGATTTCATAGCAGAGCATTTGGAAAGTAGTGGTATAATCAGACAAAGTCAGCGTGGTTTTAGGAAAGGGAAATCAGATATGACAAACCTACATCTTTGAGGATGTAACTAGTAAAGTTGACCAGGGAGAACTGGTGGATGTGGTTTATTTAGAATTTCAGAAAGCTTTCCACAGTACAGCAGGCAGTAAAGATGTTTTACTGCAATTGTATAGGGCACTGTTGAGGCCACATCTGGAGTATTGTGTGCAGTTTTGGTGTCCTTATCTGAGGAAGGATGTCCCTGCTATAGACGGAGTGCAGCAAAAGTTTACGAGGCTGATTCCTGGGATGGCAGGACTGTCCTATGAGGAGAGATTAGTACAATACATCATGGCAGGCCTCCACTGTGTCCAGCAGGCGCTCAAGAGAGGCAGCAGTAAAATTGGGTGCTGAATGTTTCCTGGGTCTGGCAGCTATCACTGCCCAGAGAACTCTGAAGAATGCTTGGTGTGTGTGGGGCTGGCTTTTAAATATGGCACCCGGATCATTGAAGCGCAGAGGTGATGATGGGGGGGGATTAATCAGAGACTGCCCGCCAGCAATACAGTGTGGAACCAGTGCCCACAAATGTTTTCACCAAGTGCCGCACTATATGGCAGAAAAAGTAGCCAATGCTGTTGACGAACGACATGCCACTTTCTCCACCCAAAACCAGACTATGCTGATTTCTGAGACAACGCCGTCCAAGGAGTGGGTATTTTGCTGGCTGAGTTTTAGGGTGGAATGTCACGGCCTCATCACGCCCGTTTTGTGGCGGGAAAAAGCAAACTCGGGCGTGATGCGACTAGTGGAAATGGTGCCCATTTTCGCTCCCATTCTAATTTTACCACCCGCCAAAATGGTCAAAATGTCAACTTGCAATTTTTTGCATTCATCACGATGTAATCAGTGAGCTTCACTCCCAATCGTCCCAGCTCACCTGCCTTACCGACCTCGTTCGCTGCAGCCAAATCGGTCAGGAAAACATCTCATGTATAAAAGTCGGATTCAGGCACTTGAGCAGTGAGGGTGAGCGAGGAGGTAAGTCTCTGCATTCAAACTACTCCATGCTGCTCAGTGGGGTTGTTTTGTGGCGGCCATGTTGCGTTTCGGCGGGGGGGGGGGGTGGGGGCAGCAGCGAGTGTGTGGGAGGGTGGGGGCTGTTGTTGTTCATGGGGTCCGACTACGAACTCTCAGCACGGACCTGGCTCAGAATGCTGACCTCGGGTCTGAGCGCTGACTCTGGGTCCTAGTGCTGGCAGCAGCAAGCACTGTTGCAGGTGGGGGATCGGCTGGAAACTCTCTGAAGTGGCAGTGCCGCAGCTTCAGAACTTGTCAAGCAGCACCGTCTGGGTGTGTGTTTGGGGGGGGGGAGGGGGATATGGGGGCTGTGTTGCCATTCTGGGAAGCTGTGGGGGGGGGATATGGGGAGTGTGTGTTGCTGGGGGTTGGTGGGGGGGTATGGGGAGTGCATGTTGCTGGGGGGCTGTAGGAGGGTATGGGGAGTGTGTGTTTCTGATGGGCTGTGGGGGAGGATATGGGGAGTGTGTGTTGCTCGGGGGCTGTGGGAGGGTATGGGGAGTGTGTGTTGCTGGGGGGTTGGTGGGGGGGTATGGGGAGTGCATGTTGCTGGGGGGCTGTGGGGGGGTATGGGGAGTGTGTGTTGCTGGGGGCTGTGGGGGGGATATGGGGAGTGTGTGTTGCTGGGGACTGTGGGGGGGCGGTATGGGGAGTGTGTGTTGCTGGGGGGCTGTGGGAGGGATATGGGGAGTGTGTGTTTCTGGGGGGCTGTGTGGGAGGGTATGGGGAGTGTGTGTTGCTGGGGGGCTGTGGGGGAGGGTATGGGGAGTGTGTGTTGCTGGGGGGCTGTGGGGGGGATATGGGGAGTGTGTGTTGCTGGGGGGCTGTGGGAGGGATATGGGGAGTGTGTGTTGCTGGGGGGCTGTGTGGGAGGGTATGGGGAGTGTGTGTTGCTGGGGGGCTGTGGGGGAGGGTATGGGGAGTGTGTGTTGCTGGGGGGCTGTGGGGGGGTATGGGGAGTGTGTGTTGCTGGGGGGTTGGTGGGGGGGATATGGGGAGTGTGTGTCGCTGGGGGGCTGTGTGGGAGGGTATGGGGAGTGTGTGTTGCTGGGGGGCTGTGGGGGAGGGTATGGGGAGTGTGTGTTGCTGGGGGGTTGGTGGGGGGGTATGGGGAGTGTGTGTTGCTGGGGGGCTGTGGGAGGGTATGGGGAGTGTGTGTTGCTGGGGGGCTGTGGGAGGGTATGGGGAGTGTGTGTTGCTGGGGGGCTGTGGGAGGGTATGGGGAGTGTGTGTTGCTGGGGGCTGTGGGGGGGATATGGGGAGTGTGTGTTGCTGGGGGGTTGGTGGGGGGGTATGGGGAGTGTGTGTTGCTGGGGGGTTGGTGGGGGGGGTATGGGGAGTGTGTGTTGCTGGGGGGCTGTGGGAGGGTATGGGGAGTGTGTGTTGCTGGGGGGCTGTGGGAGGGTATGGGGAGTGTGTGTTGCTGGGGGGCTGTGGGAGGGGGGGGGTTGGGGAGTGTGTGTTGCTGGGGGGTTGGTGTGGGAGGGTATGGGGAGTGCATGTTGCTGGGGGGCTGTGGGAGGGTATGGGGAGTGTCTGTTTCTGATGGGCTGGCGGCAAGCAGAGTTCTTTAACTTCTCCATCTTTCTCTCCCCTTCCCCAATTCACAATCATTGGTCCACAAGTGTGTGAAGGAAGTTATGGATGCCCCGTATGCCTGGGCTGGCTAGTATATTAAATTTGACCTGGACCAGGCCCAGCAGGAAGCCCGGGCTGCAGGATTCGCGGCCATCGCGGGGATGCCAAATGTGCAGGGGACTATAGATTGCACCCAAGTCACCCTCAAGGCCCCGGTGAAGAATCCTGGAAGGTTCTTGAACAGAAAGGGCTTCCATTCAATAAATGTGCAGTAGGTGTGTGACCATCAGCTGAACATTATGTACGTCTGCGCCAGACACCCCGGCAGCGTGCTTGACAGTTTTATATTGAGGAGCTCCAATGTCCCGGAGGTCTCTGGGGAGGAGCACAGGGTGCAGGGATGGCTTGTAGGGGACAAGGGGTACCCGCTTTGGACTTGGCTGCTGAAGCCTGTGCGGAGGCCTGAGACTGAGGCGGAGACTCGATATAATGAGGCCCATGTCCGATCAATAGTGGAGCGGTGAATAGTGCTCCTCAAGATGTGGTTCAGGTGCCTGGATCGCTCTGGTGGGGCCCTCCAATGTAGCTCTCAGATATCGTCCCGTTTTGTGGACGTATGCTGTGTTCTACAAAACCTGGCGCAGCAGCGAGGAGACCTTTTGGAGGAGGACGACATGAAGGCTGACCAGCCGGGCGTCGCTGGGGAGGAGGCCGCCCAGCTGGTGCAGGAAGAGAACAACGACTAGCAACACCACCCAGGTGCTGGAGGGCTGGCGGCAGCGAGGGTCAGGCATGCGAGGGCAGCGAGGGAGGCCCTGATCACCACTTTGGTCACTAGGGGCCTGTGTTGCCCCATGTGGGTTCCATACCCACCCCCCACCTCCAGCCAGGGAAGTCCTCCAATCTCCAGAGTGCTAGGCCTGGGTAGGCCGCGTTAGCGAGTTTCTGTGGCAGGCAGGAGAGTGATGACAACTCGCTGTGCGCCACTGTAATGATGCCCTGGAGCAATCTAATCTGACTCCTACCTGAGCTCCGAATGCACGCTGGCACCTGGGCCCACATCTGGGTGGTGGGTAAACACCTATGCAGGCCCCTGGGGTGGGTGGGGGGAGAGAATCTCTCCTGGATTCTGGGGATGCCATGGCAGATGCTGTGAGTTACTGCCAATGCATGCCACCCACTGTGGCCAGTGAATTATTTGAGCGCTTTGATTTTTCCCAGTTGCTGTGTGCT
Organism: Mustelus asterias; assembly: GCF_964213995.1. Taxonomy (NCBI): domain Eukaryota; kingdom Metazoa; phylum Chordata; class Chondrichthyes; order Carcharhiniformes; family Triakidae; genus Mustelus; species Mustelus asterias. The sequence goes on along the minus strand of NC_135812.1, from coordinate 74,538,903 downwards.
GAGGGGACCTCGCCCACTGACATCAATGTGCAGGGTCCCTCCAGTGACCGTCAGGGTAAGTACATTCCTGGTAGAGGCTAATCAGAGACAAATTAGTCACAAGTGCAGGTGAAGTAACATTTATTGGTGCCAATAAAAGCGCCTTCAAAATAAGTGATAATATAAAAACATGTGAACATGAGGCCTAAAGTGCCTGAATATTCTATCTAACTAGTCTTGTCCTTCACCCGTGCCATCCTAGTGCCACTACAACTTATTAACTTTATGTGGCCTACCACTACGTCTCGGTGTCTCCCAGGGTGTACATCGGAGGTGGAGGTGGCCAGCTGCCTACCTCGCCCCATGGCCTGTGATACACGTGGCGGGTTTCCTCTGGAGGGCCTGGACCTTAAGGGCCTTGGCCTGCTTCCAGGTGTCTGGGATGTATCCATAACACCCTCTTCATCCTGCTGCCCCTGAGATGCCCTGGTGTCAAGAAGGGGGGAGTCAGAAGGTGTAGCCACAGCCGCAGTCTTCCTTGGGGTTCCTGTGGGCCCCTGGGTCACTCCATGGGATGGCCGTGCTTCTGCAATGAGCTCCAGAAGCTCCGGTGTCACCTGGTCCTGCCAGTCCTGGAGGACCACCTGCGTTCTAGACATGGTGGTTGAGCCCTCTGCGATGGCCCTCTGAGGCGGGGGCCACCTGTCAATGGCAGCAGCAAGTGCCCTCTGAGACTGGGCCATGCTCTGTCGCCCCTCAACCATGACCCTCTGTGACTGGGCCACATTCTCAAGGGCTGTCATAGCCCGCTGAGTCTTGGCGCTGCCTTGCTGCGTCTCCTGCAAGCTCTGCAGCCATGGGCCGCAGAATCTTGAGAAGCCTGTTGAGGCCCTCAGCTGTAGCCGGGTGTGACTCGGCCATCACTTGGAGCCTGCCACTCATGGTGAGGATTTCTTGCCCCAGGCTTTCCACCACGGACGCCACCCTTGCAGTGTTGGCCTGGGAACCATGCAAGACGGGCAGTAGCTGATCCGTCTGAAAGCTTTGGGACTGCTTCCAACAGCCTTGCAGTTGGTCCAGTGTGGCCGTCAGCCCCTCCTCATTCCCTGGCTCTGTTGCTGCATCTCCAGCAGCTGAGGGAGAAGTGATCTCAGAGGCCTAGCATGTAGCCTGGGGCCAGCTGAGTCCTCACCCAGCAGGCCCTGATGTACCTGAGGCTTTGAATGTTCCCTTATCCAGCCTTTGTTAAAGGTGTGCGTGTGTGTGTGCGTGCGTGTGTGTGCGTGTGCGCATGTGTGTGTGTGCGTGTGTGTGTGTGTGTGTGCGTGTATTGGGCTCAGGTGAAATTTTTAAAATTTTGAACATCTTTCCCAACCCTAAGACATCCATTTTTGAGGGTTAAGATTCAGCCTTTATAAGGCAGAGTATGGATGTAAGCTTTTTACACAGAGGGTTGAGGGTGCCTGGAACTCGCTGCCGGGGAGGTGCTGGAAGCAGATACGATAGTGACTTTTAAGGGGCGTCTGGACAAATACATGAATAGGATAGGAATGGAGGGATATGGTCCCCAGAAGGGTAGGGGGTTTTAGTTCAGTCGGACAGCATGATCAGTGCAGGCTTGGAGGGCAAAAGGGCCTGTTCCTGTGCTGCAATTTTCTTTGTCCTTTGCAGGTAGAATGTGAAAACAAACTACAATCCTCATGATTTCTCCTGATTCAGAGTATTACCAACTGTTCTGTTAGGCACAGGTTGGATGAGTATTTAGAGGCATGGTTAGTAAGTTTGCAGATGACACCAAGATTGGTGGCATAGTGGACAGTGAAGAAGGTTATCGAAGATTGCAGCAAGATCTTGATCAATTGGGGCAGTGGGCTGACGAATGGCAGATGGAGTTTAATTTAGATAAATGCGAGGTGATGTATTTTGGTAGATCGAACCAGGGCAGGACTTACTCAGTTAATGGTAGGGTGTTGGGAAGTGATATAGAACAAAGAGATCTAGGGGTACAGGTTCATAGCTCCTTGAAAGTGGAGTCACAGGTGGACAGAGGAGTGAAGAAGGCATTCGGCATGCTTGGTTTCATTGGTCAGAACATTGAATACAGGAATTGGGATGTCTTGTTGAAGCTGTACAAGATATTGGTAAGGCCACACTTGGAATGCTGTGTACAGTTCTGGTCACCCTATTATAGGAAGGATATTATTAAACTAAAAAGAGTGCAGAAAAAACTGGGATGCTACCAGGACTTGGTGGTTTGAGTTATAAGGAGAGGCTGGATAGCCTGGGACTTTTTTCTCTGGACCTTAGGAGGCTGAGAGGTGATCTTATTGAGGTCTATAAAATTATGAGAGGCATAGATCAGCTCGGTAGTCAATATCTTTTCTGAAAGGTAGGGGATTCTAAAACTAGAAGGCATAGGTTTAAGGTGAGAGGGGAGAGATACAAAAGTGTCCAGAGGCGCAATTTTTTCACACAAAGAGTAGTGAGTGTCTGGAACAAGCTGCCAGAGGTAGTAGTTGTGCAAGTACAATTTTGTCTTTTAAAAAGCATTTAGACAGTTACGTGGGTAAGATGGGTATAGAGGGATACAGGCCAGGCGCAGGCAATTGGGACTAGCTTAGTGGTTAAAAACAAAAGGGTGGCATGGACAAGTTGGGCCGAAAGGCCTGTTTCCATGCTGTAAACATCTATGACTCTATGTGGTACACAAAAATCTATTGTGATGTGCATTCTTTTTAATTTATTCATGCAATGTGAACATCGCTGACTAGGCCAGCATTTGTTGGCCATCTCCACTTCCCATGAGAAGGTGGAAATAAGCAACCTTCTTGAGCCACTGTAGTCCGTGTGGTGACAGTGCTCCCACAGTGCTGTTAGGGAAGGAGATCAAAGGCTTTGACCCAGTAATGAGAAAAGCACAGCAACAAGCCAGGATGCTGTGTGACTTGGAGATGATGCTGTTCCCATGCACCTATTGCACTTATCCTTTGAGGTGGTGAAGGCTGCAGGTTTGGGGAGTGCCATTGAAGAAGACTTGGTGAGTTGCTGCCATGTAACTTGTTGCTGGTACGCACGACAGGCAAGTTGCACTGGTGGTGGAGGGAGTGAATGTTTAAGGTGCCACATCGGGTTGCAGTCAGGCAGGCTACCTTATCCTAAAGGGTGTTGAGCTTCTTGAGTGTTATTGCAGTCACAGTCATCCAGGCAACTGGAAGGTATTGTATCATATTCCTGAAATGTGCCTGGTAGATGATGAGACAGCCTTTGAGGAGTCGGGAGGTGAGTTTCTCTCTGCAGAATTCCCAGTCTCTCACCTGCTCCTGGTAGCCACTGGTCAGAATCTTACTGCCATCCATGGTGGCAGGATTTTCTGGCCCCGCTGCAGTGAATGGAGATTTGGCTGGGTGCAAAATTCTCCATCTTTGCTGCACTGGGAGTGGGACATGAACGGCCGGTAAGATCGTGTCCTCTATGTTTATATCACTGACTACATTAAGTTTCTGGTCAATGATAATCCCCTGGACGTTCATGGTGAGGGATTTGACAATGGTAGTCACATTTTTGTTCAGGGGATGGTAGGGTTAGACTTTCTCTTCTTAGAGATGGCAATTGCCTGGCATTTGTTTGGTGTGGGTATTACTTGCCATATATGTGCCCAAACCTGAATGTGGCCTAAGTCTCTTAACTGCTATATATGGCTCTAAGGCATAATTGCTCTTCTACTTACATATATCCTATTAAAACTATTTTTTTTCTATCTAGAATTGCGATCATGTCCAGGGAACATTGGGGTACCAATCAGCTTAATTCCTTACCCTCAAGCCTGGCCTGCATATATAGCATATGTATCTGGCACTGTGAAACAGCTCATTGAGGAAGACAAACTGAAGAATACACAAACCAATACAATTCAAGAATACAAATTGAGGCATTCCTACAGAACTGGTTTGGAGGGAAAATTCAAGACCAAACGGCAAAGCCCAGGGACCAAACCTCCAACTTCAAATGGGCCAATGGACTGCAATAGGTCAAACGCGACAGGAGAGAATTATACAATCCCAATATGTGGGGGGAACGATGTCTTAGAGATCAGTAGCACTTGTCATAAGGTTATATTCTGCATCAAATGCCGTGCATGTCAATGGCCAAGTGATTACTAGAAAGCTTTCTCCCTAAAGATCTCAGGCTTTGATAGCTGACCTTGTAATCATCGCTTTTTCAGAATGTTGCAAACAGCATTCCTTTGATAAACTACCTTCTTCATCAATTATCTCTATTACATCGTTGATGATTTACTAACAATAGTTGGGACCGGTGTGGTAATCAGACTAAGTCTGCACTGCAACTTACAATGTACCTCAGGTAGAAACTTGCAAATAAAAAAAGTATATATGGTTTTTAAAAAAAGAATTCATGCTCTTCCCTGGGCACAAGAATCACTGACATGTTGATACTTTCCATCCTTACCCGCATTATGATGTCATTACTTACCCATCCACCATTGTGATATAAATTTTGCTGGTGACATAAATAATTGATGACAGCAGAGTATGCAAAAGAGCAGAGAGGTGGAAGGAAATAATTGGCTTACGGTTAAGGGAATAATTGAATTGCAGCTTTGATTGCTTCAATGTCTCTGTCAGGTTTTGACATTGCTGAGGAATTGAGATTTAATTAGGTAAGAGACTCGGGTGGACAAGAGGCAGATGAAATTCAATGGTGGGAATGTGGGGTTGAGGTTACAATCAGATGAGTTTTTTTTTGTTCATTTGTGGGACATGGGTGTCGCTGGCTGGCCAGCATTTATTGCCCATCCCTAGTTGCCCTTGAGAAGGTGGTGGCGAACTGCCTTCCTGAATCGCTGCAATCCATGTGCTATGGTTTGACCCACAATGCCGTTAGGGAAGGAATTGCAGGATTTTGACCCAGTGACTGCGAAGGAATGGCAATATATTTCCAAGCCAGAACAGTGAGTGGCTTTGAGGGGAACCTGCAGGTGGTGGTTTTCCCATGCATCTGCTGCCCTTGTCCTTCTAGATGGAAGTGTTGTGCATTTGGAAGGTGCTCTCTAAGGATTTTTGGTGAATTGCTGCAGTGCATCTTGTAGATAGTACACACTGCTGCTACTGAGTGTTGATGGTGGAGAGAGTGGATGTTTGTGGATGTGGTGCCAATCAAGCATGCTGCTTTGTCCTGGATGGTGTCAAGCTTCTTGAGTGTTGTTGGAGCTGTACCCATCCAGGCAAGTGGGGAGTATCCCATCACACCCCTGACTTGTGCCTTGTAGATGGTGGACAGGCTTTGGGGATTCAGGAGGTGAGTTATTGCCACAGCATTCTTAGCTTCTGACCTGCTCTTGTAACCACTGTGTTTATGTGGTGTGTCCAGTTGAGTTTCTGGTCAATGGTAACCCCAAGGATGTCGACAGTGGGGGATTCAGTGATGGTAGTACCATTGAATGTCAAGGGGTGGTGGTTAGAGTGTCTCTTATGAGTGATGGTCATTGCCTGGCATTTGTGTGGCGCAAGTGTTACTTGCCACAAGTAACATTTTTCATGATCTTACTGAATGGCGGAGCAGGCTCGAGGGGCCAAGCGACTGACTCCTGCTCCTGTTTCATATGTTTATATAATGCACAGAAGTGTGAAGTGATTCATTCTGGTAGCAAAATCAAGGAAACACAATATAAAAAAAGGATACAATTCCATAGGGGGTGCAGGAGTAGTGGGTATACAAGCATAAATCATTGAGTTGGCAGGGTAGATCGAGAGCACAGTTAAAACCTACAGAATCCTGGGCTTTATAAATGGGGACATTGACTACAAATGCAAGGAAGTTATGATAAACTTATATAAAACATTGATTCAGCCTCAACTTGAGTATTGTGTGTACTTCTGGGCACCAAACTTTAGGAACAGTAAGAAGGCATTTGAGAGGATGCAGAAAAGATTAACAAAGATGATCCCAGGGATGAGAAACTTCCGTTGCGTAAATAGATTGGAGAAGCTGGGATTCTTCTCCTTTGAGAAGAGAGGGTTAGGAGGATATTTGATCGAGGTATCCAAAATCACAAGGATTCTGGACAGAGTGGATAAAGAGAAACTGTTTCCATTGGTGGAAGGACCATGAAATAGAGGTCACTAATTTAAGGGCCTGGATCTTCCATGGAGCAGCAATCATCATCATATTCCCATCCCACATGAATTTTGTCCCGCCTCAACACTGCTTCACATTTCTTGCCAAATATTTGGAAACCGACTTCACCAGAAATGAAGGACACTCCATCACAACACTATAAGACCATAAGATGAGATATCGGAGCAGAATTAGGCCATTCAGTCCATCGATTCTGCTCCACCATTCAATCATGGCTGATATAGAGACAGGATATGCTCTATTATTATGGCGCTAACTGCCAGATGGTAGGTTTAAATGTCCAATCTGAAAGTTTGGACATTTAAAGTGAATGGGTAAGTGTACAAATGTTGGTGAACGGGTGAATATGTGAATGAGTGAATGGGTAGAGTGGTAGGGTGCGTAGATGGGTGATGGAAGCAGGGGTGTGGGTAGGGTAGCAAGTAAGTGAGGTGGCAGGTGGGTGAGGTGATGGTGGGTAACTGGATAAGTAGGCAGGTGGTTCAGGGGTAGCCATGTTGCCTTGGTAAGGGTAGTCAGGTTGGGGGCAAGTCAAGTCAGGTCAGGTTGGCAGGGGGTTAGTCAGATGGTGGGGGCAGTCAGGTCTGCTTGTGGAGGTAATTAGGTGGTCCGAGGGTAGTCGGAGGGTTAGGGTGTAGTCAGGTAGTCAGGAAGGGTGATCAGGGGAGGTTAGTTTGGTTGGGGGGGAAGTGGTTGGGCATTAATTGGGGCATCAGGGAGAGTTGAGTGGTAAGGGGTGATCACGGGTATAGTTAGGGAATCGCAGGAGGAGTCTGGGGGGGACGGGTTCAGGGTGCAGTTGGGCAGTAGAAGGGTGAGTTTGAGGGCAAGTGTGAATGATTGAGGGCGGGAGTCAGTTGGGGAGTTACACTGATGTTCAAGTAGCTTTTTACCTGTCCAACATTACAGAATCACAGAATTGTTTCAGTACATGAGGAGGTCATTTGGCCCATCATGTCTGCACCAGCTCTCAAATTCCCTGTCTCTTCCAGGTTCTCCTGCACACTGTTTCTATTCAAGTAATCATCTAATGCCCTCTTGAATTCGCCTACACACACTTCCAGGCAGCACATTCCAGACCCAAGCCACTCATTCTGTGAAAAGTTTGTTCTCAAATCACATTTGCTTCTTTTGTAAATCAACTTAAATCTGTGCCCTCTCATTCGTGATCCTTTTATAAGGGGGAACAGTTTCTCTCTTTTACTCTGTCCAGCCCCTGATGATTCGGAACATTTCTATCAGATCTCCTCTCATCCTTCTTCTCTCTGAGGAGAACAGTCCCAATTTCTCCAATGCATTTTCATAACTGAAGTTTCTCATCCCTGGAACCATTCTTGTAAACGTCTCCTGCAATCTCTCCAATGTGTTCACATCCTACCAATAGTGTGGTGCCCAGAACAAAAATAATTGAAAAGCTATCAGAATGCTTGCCATCACATCCAGAGGACTAGAATAAAGTGTAGAATTTTGCTACAACTATACAACAATACCTGGTTCAACAATGCCTAGAGTAGAATGAGCAGTTCTGAAGGGAGAGCAGTGTAGATTTAAAAGAATGATATTTGGACACCAAGAGTTAGATTATACAAACTGTTACATTCTTTGGAATTTAGAAGATTATGGGGTGATTTAATCAATGTTTTCAAGTTATTTATTTTATTAGGGTCACAAGTAGGCTTACATTAACACTGCAATGAAGTTACTGTGAAAATCCCCTAGTCGTCACACCCTGGCCCCTGTTCGGGTACACTGAGGGAGAATTTAGCATGGCCAATGCACCTAACTAGCATGTCTTTCGGACTGTGGGAGGAAATCGGAGCACCCGGAGGAAACGCAGACACGGGGAGAACGTGCAGACTCCGCACGGACAGTGACCCAAGCCGGGAATTGAACCCGGGCCCCTGGCGCTATGAGGCAGCCGCGTTAACTTATTATGGGGAAAAGGTAGCATAGTTGAGAGAAACTATTTCTGTTAGGGTTTGGGAGTCTAGACCTGTGGTGGGGTAGGGACATTGTCTAAAAATGAGAGCTCAGGTCTCTCAGGGGTGAATTGTGAGACGCTTCTACATGAAAAGAGCAGTAGTGGTGCGGAACTCTCTTCGGCAAATGGCAATTGTCGCTGGGTCAGTTGTCAATTTGATAGACCGATAGACCTTTGTTAACAGGGGGTATAGAGCAATGTGGGAAATGCTTGCCAATTCACAGGCTATCAATCTGGCTGGCTGGGAATTAGAAAAATAAATCAATATTAAGTTTGGCAGGACCTACACCAGGTTACCCATATTTCAGGGTTTCTCAGAGGCCATGATCAAATCCAGACCACCCGAAACCTCACACACCCTAAACCCGTTCCCTGTAAATTTGTTAACCATGCTCCCAAATATAAAGTAGGAAAATACTGCAAACTGTTGCACTTGCTTTTGTGCGCATGGAGCCTACACGCACACACGTGTTTTCTGTCCTAATTTTACGCAACTATGAACTATAAAAATAACCTTCCGAGTACATCTTTATAGTTTCAAAATGACGTACCAATAATTCCCTATGCCAGCTGGCATAGGACAGGGCACTTAAACCATGACTACATGTTTAATAGCTTGGATTGATTCCATTCGTGACTTGCCTTCTTTACATTAGGGAAGTAGAGCATGGCATTTCTGGGGAAGGCTCTGTGATGACCTCATTACAAAATGATGGCCTGTGGCCTGAAATGTAATTGTTAGCGTTTATATAAAAAAACTGAACGTCATTTCTGTCCGTACAGCAAATATCCTTGAAGGCTTGTCCCTCTGGTGGGTAGCTACTTTAAAGCCAGCACTGAGGGTTTTGCACCTGACCTATTAATTGTCACTGGTCTTGGCAAAAGTTCCAGAGCCGGCCTCACGTCTACAACCCTGGCAGCTTTCCAGTGGAGTCCCGCTCTGCTCTGATGGGGCCAACCTAAGGAGAGGAAGGAAATGACTGCGTCAGGCACGGGGTGCGTGTAAAGCAGAGTGCATCTAGCTCCCTGCCGGTGTGGCAGGTGAAAGGAAGATCTCAATTTGCACATCCACAGTCAACCATTTGCAGACCGTTTCTTTACACAAAGGGTGGTGAGTGTCTGGAATTCACTGCCCGAGTTGGTAGTGGAGGCACAGATCCTAAATTCATTAAAGAAATATCTGGGTCTGCACTTTAAGCTCCGTAAACTACAGGGCTATGGGCCGGGTGCAGGAAGGTGAGATTAGAAAGGGCACCTGGGTGTCCTCAGCCTGGCATGGATAAGATGGTTCGAATGGCCTCCTTCTTTGCTGTAACTTTTCCATGGTTCTATGGTTTAATGTTCCTCTTTTTGAAACAACTATCTAAATCTCTTTATCAAATCCACTTCCAAAATTATTTGTAGTAAATACTCCAAATCTTACCGACTCTGTCGCAAGAATTAATTTTAAATCTTCACTTTTTAAACAAAATCGAATTAACTTCAACTCATATCTGCTCATTTCAGTCTTACTAACAAATAGAAACTTGTTAGTAAGAAATTTGTTAGTAATAGAGATTTAGCATACTTTACCTTATTATAATCCTTCATAACCGTGAAGATTTTTATGTCTGCTTCCATCCTTCTTAGATGCATTGAAAAGTGCCTTCCTTTTCCAAATTTCTCATTGTTACATAGAATCATAGAAACCCTACAGTGCAGAAGAAGGCTATTCTGCCCATTGAGCCTCCACTGAAAACAATCCCACACAGGCCCTATCCCGTAACCTGACATATTTACTCTGCTAATCCCCCGACACTAAGGGGCAATTTAGCAAGGTCAATCCACCTAACCCAGCATCCTTCCTAATTCTATCTTTTACTCTTGTTCTATGCTCCTAAAACTTCATTCTAACTCTTTTAAACTCTCTAACAATGCTACCTACCTCGCACTAAGTTGATCTTTCTCTACACCCTAGCTATGATTGTAACACTACATTCAATGCACTCTCTCCTTTCCTTCTCTATGAACGGTATGCTCTGTATAGCACGCAACAAACAACACTTTTCACTGTATACATGTGACAATAATAAATCAAATCAAAATCTCTGGACTGTGGGAGGAAACAGGAGAACCTGGAGGAGAGCCATGCAGACACAGGGAGAACGTGCTCACTCCACACAGTCACCCTGTGGTGAACCACCGTTGGTTCCCACTGGATAATACTGAGCCAGGGTCTGGCCAGTACTACAAGGATGTACATATGTTACTGTTGGGTTGTGCTACTTGTTGCTGTTGGGGTTAGGGTGGGGTTGTTACACCTTTGTACTGTAGTGTTGTGGTACATCCCAGTCGGGCTCCGCCTCCTGGGAGAGGTATAAAAGTCCCTGCTCTGGCCGGGACCCCTTCAGTCTGGGATAGTGTATATAATTACTGACTGCTTCATTACAGTAAATAAAAGCCTTTCATTTACCGAGCATCTGGCCTCGTGTTTGAGAAGCGCATCAATTTTACTTACTGTTGTTAAACTCTCGTCGAAGAGAAAAAAAAAAGAGAGTATGGAGCAGATCCTGAAGCCGGAACGCCTTACACTAGATCCACGTGCGGTGGGCGCTTCTAACACCTTCGACCACTGGCTGAAGTGCTTCGAAGACTACCTGGCAGCCTCCGCAGCGGTCACCACAGATGATGACAGACTCCGGGTCCTCCATGCGAGGGTAAGCGACACTGTCTACCTCGCGATCCGTGCGGCCACCGATTATACTAAGGCCCTCGAGCTTCTGAAGAAGCGCTATATCAAACCACCCAATGAAATACACGCTCGTTACCTCCTAGCCACTCGACGACGGCAGTCTGGCGAAACGATGGAGGAATATGCGAACGAGCTCCTACAGCTAGCCAGGGGCTGTAACTGCAAAGCTGTGTCGGCTGAGCAGAGCATGAACGACCTCGCCCGAGATGCGTTTGTGGCGGGAGTCGGATCGTCGTACATTCGACTTAAACTGTTGGAGAAAGGTAACCTTGACCTTACCCAGGCAATCGAGCTAGCGGAGATGCTGGAGACGGCCTCCAAAAGCTTAGTATTATATCCAGAGGACCATGTGGAGACAACGTGGCAGGAGCAGTCGCCAATCCCTCCTCGTCCCTCGGGTTCGAAATGCTGCGTAATGGCGTGCTCACACTCGGGCCAGACGATGGCAGCAGCTCCGGGCGGCCCGCAGTGCTACTTCTGTGGGGGAGCGAAGCATACTTGGCAACGGTGTCCCGCTAAAGCTGTGTTGTGCACCGCATGCGGTAAGAAAGGGCACTATTCGAAAGTGTGCCGATCTAAACCCAGGAACGGCAGTGCGGCCTGCGATTCTTCAGAGCCCGGGTCTTCGTCGTCGAAGTCGTCGCGGGGTTCGTCCATGTGCGAGACCAGGACGACGCCATTACGGTCGACGGAGTCGGAGGTGTGTGACCACCAGGGGTCGCTGAGTTTGGCGCCATCACCCACGTGCGACTCATGGGAGCGGCCATGTTGGTCAACACTGACCGCGAACGACCAGCAGGGGTCCTCCTCATCGATTTCAGTTGCCTGCAGTGGCGCTCATGAACCAACGGTGGCATCGATCATCCTGGACCAGGCCAAGCCTCATAGACTTGAGAAATCTATGATGAATATCCAGGTAAATGACCACGTGATTTATTGTCTGTTTGACAGCGGGAGCACTGAGAGCTTTATCCACCCAGACACTGTGAAGCGGTGTGGACTCCAGATTCAACCTGCCAAACAGACAATCTCTATGGCATCGAGGTCCCGGTCTGTCGCCGTGCTAGGGAGTTGCGTGGTAACTTTGAAGGTGCAAGGCACAGTTTACGAGCGTTTCAAGCTCCTAGTGTTGCCGTATCTTTGCGCGCCAATACTTCTCGGACTAAACTTCATGGTCCACTTGAGGAGTGTAATCCTACAGTACGGTGGGCCACTCCCTTCACTGGCAGTGGGAAAACAGCAGCAGCCTCCAAATTGCCCAACGCCTGTAGCCTCTCGACGCTGAAGATCACCACACCCTCCTTGTTCCAGAATCTTGTGCCAGGCTGCAAGCCCATCGCGACTAAAAGTAGGCGTTACAGCGCTGAGGATCGGATCTTCATTAGATCTGAGGTTCAGTGGCTCCTCAAAGAAAGGATCATACAACCCAGCGCTAGTCCGTGGAGAGCGCAGGTCGTGGTGGTCAAGAGCGGGAACAAACCCCGGATGGTCATTGACTACAGTCAGACCATTAATCGATATACGCAGCTGGATGCGTATCCTCTCCCGCGCATATCTGATATGGTCAATCAGATTGCGCAGTACCGGGTGTTCTCCACCATAGACCTCAAGTCTGCCTACCACCAACTCCCCATTCGCCCAGAGGACCGACAATACACGGCTTTTGAGGCGGATGGTCACTTGTATCATTTTCTCAGGGTTCCCTTTGGTGTCACCAATGGGGTCTCGGTCTTCCAGCGTGCTATGGACCGAATGGTGGACCAGAACGGGCTGCGGGCTACCTTCCCGTACCTGGATAATGTCACCATCTGCGGCCATGACCAGCAGGACCACGACACGAATCTCCTGAACTTCCTATGCACTGCGTCTCGCCTGAACTTGACCTACAACAGGGAGAAGTGTGTGTTTCGTACGCGCCGTTTAGCCATCCTAGGATACGTGGTGGAAAACGGGGTCATTGGCCCTGATCCAGACCGTATGCGCCCCCTTTCTGAACTTCCCTTGCCTGCTAGTGCAAAAGCACTGAGAAGATGCTTAGGCTTCTTCTCTTATTATGCGCAGTGGGTTCCCAACTACGCGGACAAAGCCCGTCCGCTCATTAAGTCCACGACTTTTCCCCTAACGCCAGAGGCCCGATTGGCCTTCGATAAATTGAAAGCTGACATCGTGAAAGCTACGATGCACGCTGTTGACGAGTCCATCCCCTTTCAGGTGGAGAGCGATGCTTCTGATTTCGCCCTGGCCGCCACACTTAACCAGGCGGGCAGGCCCGTCGCCTTTTTTTCCCGCACCCTCCAAGGCCCCGAAATTCGGCATTCAGCGGTGGAAAAGGAGGCCCATGCCATTGTGGAGGCCGTCAGGCACTGGCGCCATTACTTGGCGGGAAAACGGTTCACCCTGATCACGGACCAGCGCTCCGTGGCGTTCATGTTTAACAACACGCAGAGGGGCAAGATCAAGAATGACAAGATCTTGCGGTGGAGAATTGAACTCTCCACCTATATCTACGACATCATGTACCGTCCAGGGAAACTCAATGAGCCCTCGGATGCCCTCTCGCGTGGAACATGCGCCAGTATACAGGAGGACCGTTTGCAGGCCCTCCATAATGACCTATGCCATCCTGGGGTCACTCGGCTCTACCACTTTATAAAAGCCCGCAACCTGCCTTACTCGGTGGAGGACGTCAGGTCAGTAACAAGAAGCTGTCGGATTTGCGCAGAATGCAAACCGCACTTTTACCGACCTGACCGGGCACATTTAGTCAAGGCCACTCGTCCCTTCGAGAGACTGAGTGTCGATTTTAAGGGCCCCCTTCCCTCAACAGATCGGAATGTGTACTTCCTCAATATCATTGACGAGTACTCTCGGTTCCCTTTTGTTGTTCCCTGCTCTGATACATCCGCTGCCACGGTTATCAAGGCATTCCGTGATCTCTTTACCCTGTTCGGGTACCCCCGCTACATCCATAGCGACAGGGGCTCGTCGTTCATGAGCGATGACTTGAGGCAATTCCTGCTCTCATACGGGATTGCCTCTAGTAGGACCACGAGCTACAACCCTAGGGGTAACGGACAGGTGGAACGTGAGAATGCTACTGTCTGGAAGGCTGTCTTACTGGCGTTGAAGTCAAAAGGTCTTCCAGTCTCCCGTTGGCAAGAGGTGCTCCCTGATGCGCTCCATTCTATTCGCTCCCTCCTGTGTACGGCAACCAATGCTACTCCCCACGAGAGGATGTTCTCATTCCCTCGGAAGTCTTCCTCGGGGACCTCATTACCGTCTTGGTTGACGTACTCAGGACCCGTCCTCCTGCGGCGACATGTAAGGGCCCGCAAGTCCGACCCGTTGGTCGAACAGGTCCATCTCCTCCACGCCAACCCTCAGTATGCCTATGTGGCATACCCTGACGGGCGAGAGGACACGGTCTCGATCCGAGACCTGGCGCCAGCAGGGGACGTAGCAACCCCTGTCGCTCCCATACCCCCTGTTACAAACCCTTTAACTCTTGTTTCTTCCCCGGACACGGCGCGGGCAGCATTGGGACCATTGTTTAACCCTTTTACTCCCATGTACAGCTTGCCTGAGCCCAGAAGATGGTCGCCACTGCAGGGCGTGTCAGGATCCCATGGACTACCGTCACCTCAGGGTCAACCGGCCTGTGAGTCCGTGGAAGAACAGCTGGACGCCGCCTTGGGGAGAACGCCACCGCAAGTGCCTACTCCGGTGTCACCGCCGGTATTGAGGAGGTCACAACGACGGTGCGGTCCCCCTGACCGTCTGAACTTATAGACTGATGACACTTTATTCTGTTTTTGTACCCCGCCGGCCTTTGTTCTCAAAGGAGGGGTGAATGTGGTGAACCATCGTTGGTTCCCACTGGATAGTACTGAGCCAGGGTCTGGCCAGTACTACAAGGATGTACATATGTTACTGTTGGGTTGTGCTACTTGTTGCTGTTGGGGTTAGGGTGGGGTTGTTACACCTTTGTACTGTAGTGTTGTGGTACATCCCAGTCGGGCTCCGCCTCCTGGGAGAGGTATAAAAGTCCCTGCTCTGGCCGGGACCCCTTCAGTCTGGGATAGTGTATATAATTACTGACTGCTTCATTGCAGTAAATAAAAGCCTTTCATTTACCGAGCATCTGGCCTCGTGTTTGAGAAGCGCATCACACCCAAGGCTGGAATTGAACACGGGTCGCTGGTGCTGTGAGGCAGCAGTGCTAACCACTGTGTCACCAGGCTGCCCAACGTCACTGTAATGTTCACTTTGGTGTGCATCTTTACCACTGCTTTTAAATATATGCTTTACAATATTGCTTTACAGTAATGAGGAGCACAAGATTTCCAGCAAAAAGTTATTGTACGGTTTAGCAGTAACATCAATTTTTTTTTTACATTCTATGCCTCTTAACAAGCAAATGGTAGCTCTGTCATCTAGCCCTATCTACTCATCCTGATGTGACAACCTTTGATGTGGATGCAGTACAGTAATGAAAATGCGTAATTTCTTCAAAATGTTTGTGGAATCTATAACTGGCTTTAAGACTGTTTGAAAAGGACGCTCAAGTGTTTGCATCAGTTGTAAAGGTATTGGCTGTAATATTGGTCCACGTGACCTGGCGACCCTTGACCCTTGGCAACAGTGCCAACAGGAAGGAGGTTAAGATATCAAGAAACAACTGCTGTAAGGAACCAAGGAGAGCTGCAGCCGAGGGTAGAACAGAGAAGGCACAAAGGAGTTGGGTGTGTACAATACAGTTAAGCAGGACAGATATCTGAAGAAAGGGTTAGAGCAAGGATTGTGATTGGAATCATTTTACTGCTGGGGCTTCATTTTTGCCGGGGGCAATCAGACCTTTAAACGGGATTTATTAAAAGGGTCGGATAAAGGAGTCTCTGGGAAATTTGTGCCATTAAGGCTGCCATGAATCGAGCTAAGGCCATTCTGCAGGTTCTGTTGATGTTCATCTTTGGAGATCTCAGCTGCCAGTGTACATGACTCAACAGCCAAATTGACTGAGTGGGAAAGTGAAAGATCCGACCTACAGGGGTTGGGAAAATACGTCGCCACTAATAAAGGGGGAAACCTGAAATCAAAAACAACTTTTCTGTTTATGGATGAGTAGTAAGAGGAAAAATCAGGGTTGTTTAAATGAATCCCTCTTCTATCTGTAACAAAGCACTGGAACAGACAAAGGTACATGGAAAACAGAACAAATGGGGATGCAAAAGGGTCAATTGTTTATTCTGTGTGGAATATTGGATGATTTTACTGATAATGTTAAGTTGATGTATTTTTTGTGTTGGGGTCTTTTATTTCAGCATTGTAACCGAGAACGCTGTAATGGTCAGTAAGAGGGGAAAGGTAAGCTCTGGAATGACTGAATAGAGAATTGGAGTTACATTCACTTGCACAGCAGTCAGACAGTCTGAACCACAGAACCACAGAAAGGTTATGGTGCAGAAAGAAGCCATTCAGCTCATTGTGTCTGCACTAGCCATAGAAAAAGAGAAAAAAGAAACTCATTTTAATACCATTTTCCAGCACTGTATTCTGGTCAGAAGGGATTGCTTTCTCTCTTCTTCTTCTCAGCTGCTCATTGTGTACTTGGTGCTAAAGGGCTCTGCTTCAAGACAGTGAGGTTGTGCAGGTTGGGTGCAGTAGACCACAATGAACCCTGACCAACACTCCGGAGAGTACTGCAGTGCTCCTCTTGAGCAGCCCAGGCCGAGGAAGCATGAGCACCCGAATGGTCTATTTTTTTGTGGGGCACCATGGCTTACATTCTATGTTTCCTAGGTAATGTGTGTGTGGGTTGGGCACCATCTTCGTGACAGGAATCAATTGGTCTGAACTGAAAGCTTGAAGTCACAATGCTTTCATCGCAAGCCGCACCACTCTCTGCAGACATCAACAACTGTAAATAGCAATACACATCCCTAAAGACTTCTAACTCAGCAGCAGTCAGTCCAAATCAATCAGCAATTGGCTTGAAAGTAGTTGATGATCCCTTTAAACAGTGCAGGTTGGCTGGTTGGTGAACGTACGCTGAACAAGTTTGAGAGAGGGCAAGAGTCGGAGCACTCAAGTCAAATCAGTGTTACAAGCTGACTGGCGTCAATTCTGCGACTCAACAATTTCTAGAGCACCCTCCCTGGGAGCAATCAAAATGGTGTCCGACATGATCAACATCGAGTGTGTGCACTTACGCTGCTGACGTCATGTTGGACCTGAAATGGCACCCAATGCATTGGCGGCATGGTGGCTCAGTGGTTAGCACTGCTGCCTCATAGTTCCAAGGACCCGGATTCGATTCCTGGCTTGGATCATTGTCTGTGTGGAGTTTGCACGTTCTCCCCGTGTCTGCGTGGGTTTCCTCCGGGTGCTCCGGTTTCCTCCCACAGTCCGAAAGACGTGCTGGTTAGGTGCATTGGCCATGTTAAATTCCCCCTCAGTGTACCCAAACAAGCACCAGAGTGTGGCGACTAGGGGATTTTCACAGTAACTTCATTGCAGTGTTAATGTAAGCCTACTTGCGACACTAATAAATAAACAAAAATAAGGGCACTACATAATTCTATTGTGTGTCCCTTATTTCTTTTCATTACTGAACAACTGAGGAGGACACAGTTTCTAAATATGAAGTCCTGCCTTCCTTTGTAAATTTCCTTTGTAAATGGACAGTCTTGCTGTCAATTGTTCTTATTAATCCTGCTGCATTATCTGTCCTTTCACTGCAGAATGTGGAATTGCTGATCAGAATTAACTTTTACGCTGCATTCAGGAAAATGTAGCTCACGGATTTCTTACAGAGCATAACGCTGCTGAATTGAAGCGGTCTTGCTGACAGAATGCTTACACAGGATGGCTATCAAGCATCCTGAAAGTTATGGGATGCTATTTTCTTGAGCCTCCTTGTCCATTTGAAAGGACAATGGTTCTCTGTAGTCCCAGAAGGTAAACTGCACACAATAAATCATTTCCGATATTGTTTGATTGTTTGATCCGTGTTGTTGATAAGCTTCGGGGATGAGCTTACCGGCTGGTGGGTCCCCCTGCCCTGTCCCCCTGCTAGCGAGAATCACATCTGGACTCTTTTCTTGCACTGAGTGCTGTATGATTGCTAGCATGGTGATCGGGCAAGAGGTGAAAAATGGGGTTCTCGCTCGATTTCTCACCTCTCGCGAAGTTACTGGCCTGATTCTGCTGGCAAAATTGGCGATGTCGATTTCAATATTCAACAGCTAATTTAAATCTAATTAGTGAGTCCCGGACGCTATGGTCCAGGCTCACTTGCCGTTACCTGCCTGTGTATCGAGGTCCTCACCGGTGAGGATCACATATAGTCCACACCAATGGGGACCAAACGTGATGGCCTTGTCAGCGGAAACGGAGGCCATTGAAGCCACTAGCGAGAATCACATCTGGACTGTTTTTTTATCAGTGCTGTATGATTGCGTCTGGGAGTCGCCCAGAAATGGGCGCAACTCTCTCCCGTTTTCACGCTCATTCACTGAGAACGTATTTGGTAAGATTATGCCGCACCCCCCACCTATCTTTCTGTCCAATTACAATTCTTTCCTCGTTGAATGGGCGGGGGGGTGCAGGATTTTTTTTTACGAGGCGTCCTGTGCAGAGTTGGGAGACTATGAGGTGGGAAGATATGGACAGAAGAACTCCAGAGGAGACGAGGTTAATGACAACGCTGGAAACAATACTTTCTTTCTCACGCATTGTTATACCTTTTGGTGGAAGCAAAGGGTATATTTCCTGCAGAGAGGATGTTTCCTCCTGTGGGGAAGAGCATAACTAGAGGTCATCAAGATAAGACAGGCACCAAGAAATCTAATCAGAAGAACGTTCTTTACCAAGAAAGCAGTGAGAATATGGAACTTGGTACCAGATGCAGTCAAGGTGCAGCAAGACAAACACTTGAGGGAGAGGGAATTAGACTTATAATGATAGATTAAGATGGAAAAAAAGATGCAAGGAAGCTCGATTGAAGTAAGGGCTGATTGGCCTGAATGGCTTACTTCTGTGCGAGATATCCTATTTTTTTTTACAGTAAATATCATGGGTGGAATTTTATGGCCTGGTCGTGGCGGTAGCTGAGCTGGAAAATGAGACATCCGTTCAAAAGTCCATTGAATCCGGCGGGACTGGAAAACCATTCTGGCGGGAGCTGTCGTAAAATTCCATCCATGTGACTAAATTGTAAACTGTAGATTCTGCTAAGAAATAGTCCAATCAGATGAGTGTCCAAGAAGTTGACAGTAAATTGCAAAACATTTTTTTAGAACTAAGCAGCACAATAATCCCCCAGAAATACTGTTTTTGTTGTATGTCAACTGTAGCGTTCAAACTGGTTTCAACGATAGCGCCTTTCCCAGAAGCATTAGTAACCCTGTATCAGACAAAACAATTCAATATTACAGCTGAGAGTCTTCATTAGACTTCTGATTCAAACTCCCTTCCTAACATCACTGTGGGTTTATGTATACCACATGGACTTCAGCGGTTCAAGAACCGCAACGGCTGTCAAAGGCAATTAGGGATGGGCAATAAATGCCTGCCTAGCCAGATGAATTAATTTTTAAAAAAGCATTCCAGATCATAAGTGCATAAACTAATTTATTCTCCTATTCATTCTTTCTCATTTGTCAATGGTTTAAATTTGTATCACCTAGTTCGTAACCATCCTGTGAATGAGAACAATTTCTCCCTATGAAAATCCTTTATAATTTGAACACCTCTATTCAAAGTCTCTTTTACCTTCTTGGTTGTAAGGACAGTCACAGTTTTTCTAGCCTCTCCACATAACGGAAGGCCCTCACTCTTGGTACCATTCTAGTAAATCTCATTCAACCCCTTTCCCAAGGCCTTGCTAATCTTCCTAATGTGTGTTGCCCAGAAAGGAAGGTGGTTGTTGGAAGTGAATTGTCTCAGTCTTGGGACATCACTGCAAGAGTTCCCCAGGGTAGTGCAGTATAATGTGGGCACTTGACCATTTTGGCAGGAAGAATAAAAAAGAAGCTTATTATCCAAATCATGAGAGGTTGCAGATCTCTGAGGCGCAGGGGGATCTGGGTGTCCTTGTGCATGAATCACAAAAGGCTAGTATGTGGGTACAGCAAGTAATTAGGAAAGTTAACATATTATTTATTGTGAGGGGTATTGATTACAAAAGTAGGCAGGTTATGCTGCAATTGCAAAGGGCATTGTTGAGATCACATCTGGAATATTGTGTACAGTATTGGTCTTCTTATTTAAGGAAAGGTGGTAATACATTAGAAGCGGTTCAGTGAATGTTAACTGGATTAATACCAGGAACGGGGTGTTGTCATATGAGGAAAGGTTAGGCAGGCTAGATTTGCATCCATTAGTGTTTAGAAGAGTAAGAGGCAACTTGATTGAAACCTTTAAGATCGTGAGGGGTATTGACAGGGTGGATGTGGAGAGAACATTTCCTCTTGTCAGAGAAACTAGGGGTCACTGTTAAAAGTAACGGGGTCATTCATTAAAGATGGAGACAAGAACAATTTTTTCTTTCAAAGGGTCTTGAGTCTCTGGAGCTCTCCCTCAAAATGCAGTGGAAGCGGAGTTTTTGAATTCTTAAAAGACCGAGCTAGATAGATTCTTGATTAACAACAACTGGGGTGAAAGCTGATCGGGGTAGTCAGAAATGTGGGCTTGAGGTTACAATCAGATCAGCCATGATCTTAATGAATAGCGGAGCCGGCTTGAGGGGCCAAGTGGCCTACTCCTGCTCCTAATTCATATGTTCGTATGTATCCTAGGCCCAGCTAACAACTGGACAGGATCATCGTCCAAACCTGTAAAGTCTACCACTTAGAAAGACAAGGGAGCTGCAAGCCCCCCCTTCAAGCCGCACACCATTCTAGCTTGGAACTATATCATTGTTCCTTCAGTGTTACTGGGTCAAAATCCTGGATCTCCCTTCCTAATAGCACCGAACACCTCATGGACTGCAGCCGTTCAAGAAGGTGACTCAACCACCGTCTCAAGAACAATTAGGGATGGATAATCGAAACACTGGTCTAACCAGCAATGCTACGTCCTATGAAATAAGAACAATGAATAAATACTGAGGCTACAAGAACAGATCAGAGGCTGAGAATTCCTGTGGATACTCACTCATCTTCCGACTTCCCATAGCCTGTCCACCATCCACAAGGCACATGTCAGGAGTTTGATGGAATACTGTCCACTTGCCTGGATGAATGCTACTCCATCAATGCTCAAGAAGGTCAACAGCACCCAGTACAAAGCCTTCTTGATCAGCACCTCATCAATCAACTTAAACATTCACTCCCCCCACCACCAACACACAGAGGCAGCAGTGTGAACCACCTACAAGACACACGGCAGCAACTCATCAAGGCTCCTTCGACAGCAGCTTCCAAACCCACAACTTCTACCAAGGGCAGCAGATGCAATGGGAACACCATCACCTGCAAGAACTCCCCTCCCAAACAGCACTGCGGGCCAAATCACAGGGACTGCAGCAGTTCAAGAAGGCAGCTCTCCACCACCCTCTGAAGGGCAATTAGGGATGGGCAATAAACGTTGACCTCACCAGCGATGCCTACGTCCCTTTAAATAATTAAAAAGATGACACTGGAGGTGGGGAGGGAATTGCACGTGGAAATTAAGAATGAGGCATGCCTCCAGTGGCAACAGCTACTCCCCTTGCCAAGCAGTGAGGTAGCCAATGCCATCTGTTAGCCAGTTAAGGCATTCAAAAGGGCATTTATTCTGGCACAACAAAGAAACTTGACAAAATGACATGCGAGCCCCAAGCCAGCAAAGGATTAGTACAAATCAGAGATCAAAGCGCCATCAATAGATCTGGCAGATCCATGCACGAAGAAGCAGAGAAGTGGTAAGCAGTGCACCTGCAGGTATTTGGAGTTATTTTCTTTGCACACTGATTCCCGAGATGGTTCCGACAGCTTCCTAGCAGAAGCTGTTTGAACCTTTAGGTAAGAACCTCCATTTTGTGTTACTTTCTTGCTCTCTAAATGTCTGAGTTACATTCGCCTTTCCCGGTTGGGCTGCTGGTCAGCTTTCCCTTCCACCCTTTCAAATGACCCTTGGGCATCCATGTCTCCTGCCATCTCTAATTGGATGGCAGAAGTGGAGATGGCCTATACATTAGCCTCAAAATCTGGCAGGTGTGCTATTGAAGAGTGTGAGGTGGAGACCTGGAAACAGCCACAGAGTCATGGAGTCATAGAGATATACAGCACGGAAACAGGCCCTTTGGCCTAACTTGTCCATGCCGACCAGGTTTCCTAAACTGAACTAGTCCCATTTGCCCACGTTTGGCCCATATCCGTTTAAACCTTTCCTATCCGTGTATCTGTCCAAATGTCTTTTAAATGTTCTCTATGACTCCATGGGTGGGATTTTAGGGTCTTGCTCGATAAAGGCCGGAAATTCCTGCCCAAGATCAACGGAGATTTTTGTTGTCAGACGCTCGCCCGCTCTGATTCCACGGCGGGACGCGGTGGTAGATTTCCGGCCTATGACTGTGCCAGGTTGCCGACACCTGCAGAAAAACTCACTCAACTGGTTCTATTGATAAATCAGCGGATGCCAAATACTTTTCTATAATTTTCCATCAGAATAAAGCCAAAGTATGGGAGTAGATGACATTATCTGAGGTACCTTACAAAACCTGCTACTTTCTGGAGCAGCTTGCATGTGCAGTGTTGTAACCCTCTGCATTGTCTTCACGTTCACCAGTTTCATTTATGTCAACAAATGATTTACATTTTCATAGAAGTGGTGAAGGTATCTCCTCTCTTCCTAATCCCTGCCTCAGCAGCAGCCAGTTCAAAAAAACCTGAAATGGCTACACAATCTAATCAAATCCGTCAGGCACGGTATTGAAAAATATACAAAATATACAAAATACACAAAATATACTTCATTACGTTATTTGATACCATTGAGATGCAAAGTTAAGCCCAGTATCAAGAGTTAACGGAATCATTCAGTGCTTTTTCTCTGCAGCATCAGTGGGAGCTTGGTATGATTTCTATGTTTCGGGTGGGAGGGCAGTAGGTGGTAAAAATAGATGCACAAACAGTTTGCAGATATGCATACATCAAACAATAGTATGGGCAGTATACATAAACACAAGGTCCATTGTTTCTCCACCACATATAGACCATCGCATGATATTTGTTCAAAGCTTTTATTATTCGGTCAGTCATCTGTTAGTGTAAAATCTAGTTTGAGCCAGTTGTGTTCCCTGAGGCTCTTTAGTCTAGGCTGGTGAAAACTATTTTCTTTACAAGGGAAGTGGAGGGGAACTGTTTAACACATCTTGCCGTGGATCAGAGAATATCCTGTATAACATTGATTCCAATTAGAATAGGGGAACGAGCAAGCCTCTGACCTTTGACAGGCAATGTATTGTTAATAGAGTAATCTTTGTGCACTCAACAAAACACTTAAGAAGTATGTTTCCAGAATTTAGAACCGAGTTGGGATACTCAGTAGCGCATATTGAGGCTGGATGTCGATACCTATAATGGAAAAATGGCCACATATGAATCAAATTTCTCTGAGATGTCATATGGTTTCAGTTTGTAAGATTAAAAGAAAATGAATATCTACCCCATTGTGTTCCCCGCTTCCCCCCACTCCCGACCATGCTGTGCTGGGGGGAGAATCCTGCTTGCAGAAGTCAGCAACGAACTAACTATGCAGCTTTGAAGTGCGACATGGATTGAATTACTTTGCAACCTTCCTTCATCTCTGTGGGATGATGTCTCATTTGTAGTTAGCGCATCCACCATAATGCATTCGATAAGACTGAGAAGTCACTGCAGCATGAGAAATTAAGGAGGAACCCTGTATCCTACACTGGATAGTGCCACTGGGCACTTAGTGTAGTAATGTTCTCACGCTGTCTTCATACAAAATCTTATAATAATTTCAAATGTTTCTATCAACATTAATGCATGTTAATGGTGAGAAATTTCAGTACAGAAACCTAAACAAACCAGGCAAATCAGTCCATGTATGAACAAAGAAAAATGTGTCGATTTCATTAAAATATGAATGTGTCTGTTTGCTTTACACAGAAGATGAAAAACCTCAAGCTATCGCCTAAAGTTAGCTTCTCCCCAAGTTTTCTTCTAACAAAATATCCCCATGATCTCTTAAAAAGTACTCCATTGTCCAGAAACTTCCAGGGTGGGATTCTGGACTGGTAGGATCCCTGAAGGTCTAAAAGCAGCCATTTGTTCAGTTACAGCAGGAGATCAGAAAAGAACTACACGGAAATGTAGTTTTTTATGTTCTATGTTTTGTAACCCTGCTGCTCTACTCTCTTCAAGTGCAAGGGATATTGTGCAACTTGCGACACTTCATCACTTTTGTCTACCTTTTCTCAAATGTGTACGCTTGCTGTCCTGAACAATTAGGCCTCTGAAACTTCAGTGAGCACGTTTGTTCACCAATGTAGATTTTTGTATTCTACTCGTATATTTTATATATCTCAGATCAATGCAGAGAGACGCTAGTTTCTAAGTGCACAACAGGTTTATTCAGTTTTCAAATGTCTGCAAATCCCAAAATGTCTGCACTAATGCTTACAGCTCAGCTTCCAGTAGCTTCTACCTTTTAGAACTGAGGTGAGGAGAAATTTCTTCACCCAGAGGGTGAATTCGCCACCACAAAATGTAGTTGAGGCCAAAATGTTGTCTGATTTCAAGAAGAAATTAGATATGGTTCTTGGGGCTAAAGGGATCAAGGGAGGAAGGAGGGATCAAAATATTGAATTTGATGATCAGCCATGATCAAAATGAATGGCAGAGCAGGGCCGAATGGTCTACTCCTGCTTTTAATTTGTAATTTCTGCAGTGTCTGCTTACTTTGTTCTGAGTCCACACACAGGCATAACCAATCAAGCACAGTGAGCATAGTTCAGTTATCAGATTCACATAATCAACACAGAACAATTGAACACTATACGACTCACCAGCAGAGCATGGATTGTGCAAGATGTCATGGTTTATGGTGGCATCGCACTGCCCACACTTTCAAGTGGCCATCTGATGAGATTTTGTTTTGCAAAACCTCTGCAATGTTGAACTTTCGTAAAATATAAGCATCAATATGGAAACTGGGGAATAGGCATCGAAGTGAATGTTTTAATTAACTTTTGGGCCCCTGTTGTCCAGGCATTGATGGGATTGTACTCAGGTTCTTGGGAGGTGCATAAATGGCTACACAAGTGCAGTCATAAACACCCTCCACCAACAGAAGGTGGGCGACTTGAGAAGAAAGATGATGCTGCCTTAAATGGATGCTGGAATACAATGTTGTTGTGAATCTTTGCTGAAACAATATAACAGCAATACCTTCAAAACAACAGTGAACGATGGGGTGGGTCACTCCTAGAATATGAAAGATCGTCTTAAATGGATCACACTTCTTTGGGATGCTGTATGGTTTCAGTTGCAGGAGTCTGGAAAGTACCTGTATGCAGAACTTGAGTGCAGTGGTGACCTTCACATCACTTGGAATCTTGATGAGGCAATTGGCACAACTCATTCACAGCTGCCCATCTAATTCTGCATGTCTTAAGGCATCTTTTTTCTATTGGATTAAAGCAGCTGTTTTGTTGTAGCAGTGTCCATTTGCTTGCTGAGGCAATTTGTTTTCTCGATCCAATATTTACGCATGGAGTGTTACTACACGTGGGCAATGTGACTCGTTCTGCAGAGGTTGGTGGATTACTACTCGAATGCTATTCTGGTAGCAGCTGTTATTGCTGTCTGGTTGTCAATTTCAGCTTGATGGGTAAGTAACTTCCCACATGATTTATTTAATTTTCAAGGCCAGTTTGCCAACAGACGTGGGTGGCATGGTGGCATAGTAGTTAGCACTGCTGCTTCACAGCGCCAGGGACCTGGGTTTGATTCCAGGCTGTGTAGAGTTGCACATTCTCCCCATGTTGTGGGGGTTTCCTCCGGGTGCTCTAGTTTCCTTCCACAGTCCAAAGATGTGTAGGTTAGGTGGATTGGCCATGAAAAATGCACGGAGTTATGGTGAAAGGGGAGGGTCTGGGTAGGATACTCTTTTGGAGAATTGGTGCAGACTCGATGGGCTGAATGGCCTCTTTCTGCGCTGTAGGGATTCTATGATTCATGGTCAAACATAACACCATATCTGGTTCAGCCTCAGAGGGTTGCAAGGGAGGGAGAGATAGTCAGTGGCTAGGGAATGTTGTATCGATCTTCCAATTTATTGAAAATCTTACCAACATCTTTCTGCTTCCTACATGAACTTTTATGCTGAATGTGAGTGGAAGTTGTGAACTTTAAGACTCACAGTACTATATGTCCAGAGCATCCCTTTCTGTTTAATATATATGATGCAAGCTTCTCTATTGTGTTCCACCTGGAAGAAATTTTCCATCTTGGCTATATGCTTTCTGAGTATTATTTTTAAAAAATGACTTGCAGCAATTTCACTGTTAGCTGGTTCTGATTTATTTCAAATAGTCTGTAATAACCTGAAATACTCACAATGTTCCCTTTGAGAATCAATCATAATCACGTCAAAGACTGGACGAGAGAAGGGGCCATCGTTTTCACCCAAACTGAAGTCGTGGGTTTGTAAATTGCTGTGATTATAGATTCCTTTAACAGAAATATTAATTTTTGAGCTTTTCGAGTGCTGTTGGGTATGAATCCAGACCAGACTGATCAGAATGCAATCATCTTTCTTTTTCCACCGACTGTGAGAGTGCTGTAAGTAATTAATGTAGGTAGTCAAAACTGGGCAGGAATCCATTGCATAGGTCTTCTTATTATTGAGTATAATTTTGGCAAATTCACTGAAAAAAACATTACCTAGTGTGGGAACCGGAGAAACTAACATTGATGTAATAGGAGGTAATCTAAGGTTGAGAGTCATTGGCCTGAAACGCACTGGATAAATAGTGAGGTGTGAAAGATGCCAACCATTTTTCCTGTGCACAGTGACCAGCAAGTTAGGGGAGGCAATGGCCTAGTGGTATTATTGCTAGACTATTAGTCCAGAAACTCAGTTAATGTTCGGGGGACCCGGGTTCAAACCTCGTCATCACAGATGATGGAATTTGTATTCAGTAAAACAAATATGGAATTAAGAATCTACTAATGACCATGAAACCATTGTTGATTGTCGGGAAAATCCATTCGGTTCACCAATGTCCTTTAGGGAAACGAATCTGCCGTCCTTACCTGGTCTGGCCTACATGTGACTCCAGAGCCACAGCAATGGGTTGACTCTCAACTACCCTCTGAAATGGCCACTCAGTTGTTTCAATCGCTACAGCATTGTGGGTCAACCCACAGCACGTGGACTGCAGCATTTCAAGAAGGCAGCTCCCCATCACCTTGTAAAGTTTATTTATTAGTCACAAGTAGGCTTACATTCACACTGCAATGAAGTTACTATGAAAATCCCCCAGTCACCACACTCCGGCGCCTGTTCGGGTACATGGAGGGAGAATTTAGCATGGCCAATGCACCTAACCAGCGCGTCTTTGGACAGTGGGAGGAAACCGGAGCACCCGGAAGAAACCCATGCAGACACAGAGAGAACGTGCAAACTCCACACTGTCAGTAACCCAAGCCAGGAATCGAACCTGGGTCCCTCTCAAGGGCAACTAGGGATGGGCAATAAATGCTGGCCAGCCCATGATGCCCATGTCCCACAAATGAATTTAAAAAACGTTCAAGGGAATGAGACATTCAGCATGGGATGTGAATCTCCAGAAATTATTGGTTGATCTACAACATTCTGCCATTTGCTTTGCAAAAAAAGTATTGTGGCTGAGAGACTCCAGCGCCCCTACTGTGTGTTTCCTGCCAGCAGGATGTGGCGCATTGTTTGTTAGCAGCGGGATGCTCTGGTTGTTCATCTGTCCCTCTGCTCTGCCGTTCACACATTCCGATCACTTAATGGACACTTCTAGCACCTTTCTCAGCCTTCATCATCACCATTTACATTCCCTTTGTCCAATTATAGCCCCCGCCCTCCCTCACAGTATAAATCTGGTTTGATTTTCTTTGCTCTCAGCCCTGACGAAGGGTCATCTAGACTCAAAACATTGGCTCTATTCTCTCTCCGCAAATGCTGCCAGACCTGCTGAGATTTTCCAACATTTTCTGTTTCTGTGCCAATTATTTGACTGCACTTCCAGCAAGTTATGGCGCAAAATATATTTTGAGTTGAAGCGCGCAAGAAGTCTAAGCGGTAACATCGGCCATGGGATTCCCACTTTCAACCAGTCATTGCTCATTATTGTTGCTTTAACTTTTCTCTTGGTCATGCTGCATCTGACCTGTTAATGCTTACTATTGATCGATTGAATCTCTTCTTAAATGTTGAGGAAATCTAGCCTTCTAGGTTAGGCTTGTTTCTGTGTGAGCAACAGGTTAAGAGAGCAGAAACTGCCACCAAGTTGGTTTTAGTACAGTGTTGATGAGGTAAAGACATGTTGACCACGTTGTGCAGACTGAAGTATAAGGCTATGGAGTTTAAAACACAGCTCAGTGAAAGATGAGACTGAAATTGGATGCGGCCTGGTTCAGCCTATGCTAGCGGCAAGGGATGGGATTGAATCTGATGCCAAGTGTGTACAATTCTTTTCCAGGAGTGGGATAAGATGGATTGAGTTTTCCCAGTGCTTAAATGTAGAAAGTTCTGTTTCATCCAAAAGTTGATGTGAGGTCGGAAAAGTGTTAAACTGTCCATGTGAAAGTGCAACTTTAAGGGACTTTGGGCTGACAGTGCTTGATATAAATCCTGGAACTCCCTCTCTAACAGCACTCTGGATGTATCTACCCCACATGGACTGCAGCTGTTCAAGAAGGCAGCTCACTACCACCTTCTCAAGGGCAATTAGGGATGGGCAATAAATGCTGGCCCAGTCAGTGACTCCCACATCCTGTCAAAAGAATAAAATGAAGTATTTGTCTTATTGCATGACCAACACAAACAGCATTATCAACTGTAAAACAGTCAATGAAATGGAAGAAAATAAGCATGCCCGTGCATTTACAGAGATCAGCAATTGGCAAAGTGACTGCTTAATCCCTCAGGTTTCCAAGCATGGAGAAACCAAAAGGCAGATATTAGAAATCTGAAATGAAAATAGAACATTTGGAAAACACTCAGTTGTTCAGGCAACATCTGCGGAGAAAGATAGGCAGAGTTAAGCATGGAATCATAACATGATATAGCACAGCAGAAGGTCATTCGGCCCATCATGCCAAAGCCCATTCTTCGTAAGAGCTTTCCAATTAGTCCCACTCCCTTCTGAAGCCAAACCCGGCTGTTCATAAATTTCAGGTTACATTTGACCCAAGATAAGCTTCTGATGACATATCTGCTATGTCACTAAAGCTGCCTGCTCCCATTTCTGTAACATTGCCCAACTCTGCCCCGCCTCAGTTTATCTTCTGAAACCCCTTTGTTATCCCTCGATTTGACTATTCTAATCCACTCCCAGTCCTACTCCCAGCTTCCACCCTCCATAAACCTGAGCTCCTCGAAAACTCTGCTGCTCAAATCCTAACGCACATAAAGGGCTGAATAATAGTCGGCACAAGTGACGGGTTCCACAACTGGAAGTCAGCAGCGTTCCGACTTCCCGGTCTGCCATTGGAATGCGCCTGATAATTGCCAACATTTAATGGCAAGGGCAGGTTAGAGGCCTTCACCCTGCATGGTGAGTACTGAAGGGCAGGATGTCTGGTCTCAGAAAAGTATAGGCCGTGACCCAGAACGAGGTCACAGCCAGCACTTTAAAGGGCCCCTTGGCATGAGACAGTGTCCGGAGACCCAGCAGATGAATAATTGTGTGCATTCAGAGTAGAAATGGAAGACAAAGAACAAAGGACAAACAAAATTACAGCACAGACGGAGGAAAGAGGGAGGATGAGGGGAGACCAGATAGAGGTCTACAAAATTATGTGAGGCATAGACAGGGTGGATAGTCAGAGGTTTTTCCCCCAAGGTGGAAGTGTCAATCACAAGCACAGGTTCAAGGTGAGAGGACCCTTCGGTTCTCCAAGCCCGTGCCAATCATGATGCCCTAATTAAACTAAAAGAAAACCTTAATCCTTACTCAGTCCATATCCTCTATTCCCTCCATATTCATGGACCCATCCAAATCCCTCTTAAATGTTGCTAATTTGCCTGCTTCCACCACCTGCCAGATGTGGGAAATTAGGGAGCAATCTAGTCTCCCTGACAACTTTGTCTGCAGGAAGTGTGTCCAGCTGTAGCTCCTCACAAACCGCATTGTTCGGTTGGAGCAGCAGCTGGATGCACTGAGGATCATACAGGGGGTAGAGGGTGTAATAAACACTAGTTACAGGGAGGTTGTCATACCACAGGTTCAGTCAGGTAGATGAGTGACCGCCGGGAGAGACAGGCAGGTACTGCAGGAGTCTCCTGTGGCTATTCCCCTTTCAAACAGGTATACCGTTTAGGATACTGTTGAGGGGGATAGCCTGTCAGGGGGAGATACAAGCAGCAGCCAGGCCTGTGGCATCACACCTGGTTCTGCTGTAGAGCAGGGTCAGGCAAAGAGCAAGTGAACAGTAGTAATAGGGAACTCGCTAGTTAGAGACACAGACAGGCATTTCTGGGGCCGTGATTGAGACTCCAGGATGGTGTGTTACCTCCCTAGTGCCAGGGTCAAGGACGTCTCTGAGCGGTTGCAGGATATTCTTAAGGGGGAGGGTGAGCAGCTAGAAGTCGTTGTACATATTGGTACCAACGACATAGGTAGGAAAAGGGATGAGGTCCTGAAGTGTGAATATAGAGAGTTAGGCAGAAGACTAAAGTGCAGGACCTCGAAGGTAGTAATTTCTGGACTACTACCGGTGCCACGTGCTACTGAGAGTAGGAATAGGAAGATTAGGCAGAGGAATGTGTGGCTAAAGAGCTGGCGCAGAGGGCAGGGATTTAGATTTTTGGATCATTGGGATCTTTTCTGGGGTAGGGCTGACCTGTTCAAGAAGGATAGGTTACACCTGAACTGGAGGGGGACTAACATCCTGACGAGGAGATTTGAGAGAGCCACTCAGGAGGGTTTAAAGTAGTTTGGCAGCGGGTTGGGACCCATAGCAGTAGGGAGACAGAAGAGAAGATTGAGGACAGCACAGAAGTTAAAGAGAGCACGTTAAATAGTAAAGGCAGTGTCAGTAATCCTAGTACCAGACAGATCAGGCAAAAACAAGACAGAGAGCAAGGGAAGTCCAGATTAAACTGCATTTATTTCAATGCAAGAGGCCTGACGGGCAACACAGATGAACTCAGGGCATGGATGGGTACATGGGACTGGGATATTATAGCAATTACTGAAACATGGCTAAGGGAAGGACAGGACTGGCAGCTCAATGTTCTAGGCAATAGCAAAGATAAAACAGAGGTAAGACAGGAGGGGGAGTTGCACTTTTGATCAGGGAAAACATCACGGCATGACTGAGAGAGGATGTATCGGAGGATTTGCCCACTGAGTCTATATGGGTAGAACTGAGAAATAAGAAGGGAGAAATCACTTTGATAGGGTTGTACCATAGGCCCCCAAATAGTCGGCGGGAAATTGAGGAGCAAATATGTAAGGAGATTACAGATAGCTCCAAGAAAAATAGGGTGGTAATAGTTGGAGATTTTAACTTTCCCAATATTGACTGGGACAGCCATAGTATTAGAGACTTGGATAGAGAGAAATTTGTTGTGTATTCAGGAGGAATTTCTCATTCAGTATGTGGATGGCCCAACTAGAGAGGGGCCAAAACTTGACCACCTCTTGGGAAATAAGGAAGGGCAGGTGACAGAAGTGTTAGTGAAAGATCACTTTGGGACCAGTGGCCATAATCCCATTAGTTTTAAGATAGCAATGGAGAATGATAGGTCTGGCCCAAAACTTAAAATTCTAAATTGGGGCAAGGCCAATTTTGATGGTATCAGACAGGAACTTTCAACGTTAATTGGGGGAGTCTGTAGGGAAACAAAGGGACATCTGGTAAGTGGGAGGCTTTCAAAAGTGTGTTAACCAGGGTTCAGGGTAAGCACATTCCTCTTATAGTGAAGGACAAGCCTGGTAGAAGTAGGGAACCCTGGATGACTCGGGATATCGAGACCCTGGTCAAGAAGAAGAAGGAGGCATATGACATGCATAGGCAGCTGAGATCAAGTGGATCTCTTGAAGAGAATAGAGGGTGTAGGAGTAGAGTTAAGAGAGAAATCAGGAGGGCAAAAAGAGGACACGAGATTGTTTTGGCAGATAAGGCAAAGGAGATGGGCACAATTGAAATGTGGAACTTGTTCAAGGAACAGCTGCTACGCGTCCTTGATAAATATGTACCTGTCAGGCAGGGAGGAAGCAGACGTGTGAGGGAACCGTGGTTTACTAAGGAGGTTGAATCTCTTGTGAAGAGGAAGAAGGAGACTGATGTAAAGGTGAGATGTGAAGGCTCAGTTAGGGAGCTTGAGAGTTACAAGTTAGACAGGAAGGACCTAAAGAAAGAGTTAAGAAGAGCCAGGAGGGGACATGAGAAGTCTTTGGCAGGTAGGATCAAGGAAAACCCTAAAGCTTTCTATAGGTATGTCAGGAGTAAAAGAATGACTAGGGTAAGATTAGGGCCAGTCAAGGACAGGAGTGGGAAGTTGTGCGTGGAGTCTGAAGAGATAGGAGAGGCACTAAATGAATATTTTTCATCAGTATTCACACTGGAGAGGGACAGTGTCGAGGGGAGTACTGAGATGCAGGCTGTTGGACTGGATGGGATTGAGGTTCATAAGGAGGAGGTGTTAGCAATTCTGGAAAGGGTAAAGATAGATAAGTCCCCTTTCCGGATGGGTTTTATCCTAGGATTCTCTGGGAGGCTAGAGAGGAGATTGCAGAGCCTTTGGCTTTGATCTTTGGGTCGTCATTGTCTACAGGAACAGTGCCAGAAGACTGGAGGATAGCAAATGTTGTCCCCTTGTTCAAAAAGGGGAGTAGGGACAACCCTGGTAATTATAGACCGGTGAGCCTTACTTCTGTTGTGGGCAAAATATTGGAAAGGATTGTAAGAGATAGGATTTATAATCACCTGGAAAGGAATAATTTGATTAGGGATAGTCAGCACGGTTTTGTGAAGGGTAGGTTGTGCCTCACAAACCTTATTAAGTTCTTTGAGAAGGTGACCAAAGAGGTGGATGAGGGTAAAGCGGTCGATGTGGTGTATATGGATTTCAGCAAAGCGTTTGATAAGGTTCCCCATGGTAAGCTTTTGCAGAAAATACGGACTCATGGGATTGAGGGTGATTTAGTGGTTTGGATCAGGAATTGGCTATCTGTAAGAAAACAGAGGGTGGTGGTTGATGGGAAATATTCATCCTGGAGTTCAGTTACTAGTGGTGTACCGCAAGGATCTGTTTTGGGGT
This sequence comes from Mustelus asterias, assembly GCF_964213995.1. Classification (NCBI taxonomy): domain Eukaryota; kingdom Metazoa; phylum Chordata; class Chondrichthyes; order Carcharhiniformes; family Triakidae; genus Mustelus; species Mustelus asterias. The sequence goes on along the minus strand of NC_135812.1, from coordinate 74,505,580 downwards.
CACTGCTGTTTGTCATTTTTATTAATGACCTGGATGAGGGCATAGAAGGATGGGTTAGTAAATTTGCGGATGACACTAAAGTCGGTGGAGTTGTAGACAGTGCGGAGGGAAGTGGCAGGTTACAGAGGGACATAGATAAGCTGCAGAGCTGGGCTGAGAGGTGGCAAATAGAGTTTAACGCGGAAAAGTGCGAAGTGATTCACTTTGGAAGGAGTAACAGGAATACAGAGTACTGGGCTAATGGTAAGATACTTGGTAGTGTGGATGAACAGAGGGATCTGGGTGTCCATGTGCATAGATCCCTGAAAGTTGGCACCCAGGTTGATAGGGTTGTTAAGAAGGCGTACGGTGTGTTAGCTTTTATTGGTAGAGGGATTGAGTTTTGGAGCCAGGAGGTCATGCTGCAACTGTACAAAACTCTGGTGCGGCCGCACTTGGAGTATTGCGTACAGTTCTGGTCGCCGCATTATAGGAGGGATGTGGAAGTGTTGGAAAGGGTGCAGAGGAGATTTACCAGGATGTTGCCTGGTATGGTGGGAAAATCGTATGAGGAAAGGCTGAGGGGCTTGCGGTTGTTTTCGTCAGAGAGAAGGTTAAGAGGTGACTTAATAGAGGCATACAAGATGATCAGAGGATTAGATAGGGTGGATAGTGAGAGCCTTTTTCCTCGGATGGTGATGGCTAACACTCGGGGGACATAGCTTTAAATTGAGGGGTGATAGATATAGGACAGATGTTAGAGGTAGGTTCTTTACTCAGAGAGTAGTTAGGGCGTGGAATGCCCTGCCTGCAGCAGTAGTGGACTCGTCAACATTAAGAGCATTCAAATGGTTATTGGATAAACATATGGATGATATTGGAATAGTGTAGGTTAGATGGGCTTTAGATTGGTTTCACTGGTCGGCGCAACATCGAGGGCCGAAGGGCCTGTACTGCACTGTAATGTTCTATGTTCTAGAATCCAAAGAGCTTCTACAAATATATAAAGGGCAAAAGAGTAACTAGGGAGAGAGTAGGACTTCTTAAGGATCAACAAGGTCATCTATGTGCGGATCCACAAGAGATGGGTGAGATCCTAAATGAATATTTCTCATCAGTATTCACTTTTGAGTAAAGCATGGATGTTAAGGAACTTGGGGAAATAAATAGTGATGTCTTGAAGAGATATAACAGAGAAGGAGGTGCTGGAAGTCTTAAAGCACATCAAGGTAGATAAATCCCCGGGACCTGATTAAGTGAATCGCAGGACATTGTGGGAGGCTAGGGAGGAAATTGCGAGTCCCCTAACAGAGATATTTGAATCATCGATAGTCACAGGTCAAGTGCCTGAAGATTGGAGGGTGGCAAATGTTGTGCCTTTGTTTAAGAAGGACTGCAGGGAAAAGCCTGGGAATTACAAGCTGGTGAGCCTCACATCTGTAGTGGGTATGTTGTCAGAAGATATTTTGAGAGACAGGATCTACAGGCATTTAGAGATGCAAGGTCTGATTGGGGACAGTCAGCATGGCTTTGTGAGTGGAAAACCATGATTCACAAATTTGATTGAGTTTTTTGAAGGGGTAACCAAGAAGGTAGATGAGGACAGTGCAGTTGATGTTGTCTACATGGCCTTTGACAAGGTACCACATGGTAGGTTGTTGCATAAGGTTAAATCTCATGGGATCCAGGGTGAGGTAGCCAAATGTATACAAAATTGGCTTGATGACAGAAGACAGAGGGTGATTGTAGAGGGTTGTTTTTCAATCTGGAAGCCTGTGACCAGTGGTGTGCCTCAGGGATTGGTGCCGGGTTCACTGTTACTTGTCATTTATATTAATGATTTGGATGAGAATTTAGTAGGCATGGTTAGTAAGTTTGCAGATATCACCAAGATTAGTGGCATAGTGGACAGTGAAGAAGGTTATCTAGGATTGCAGCGGGATCTTGATCAATTGGGCCAGTGGGCTGACGAATGGCAAATGGAATTTAATTCAGATAAATGCAAGGTGATACATTTTGGTCGATCAAACCAAGGCAGAGCTTACTCAGTTAATGGTAGGGCATTGGGGAGAGTTAAAAAACAAAGAGATCTTGGGGTACAGGTTCATAGCTCCTTGAAAGTGGAGTCACAGGTGGACAGAGTGATGAAGAAGGCATTCGGCATGCTTGGTTTCATCGGTCAGAACATTGAGTACAGAAGTTGGGACGTTTTGTTGAAGTTGTACAAGACATTGGTAAGGCCACACTTGGAATACTGTGTACAGTTCTGGTCACCCTATTATAGAAAGGATATTATTGAACTAGAAAGAATGCAGAAAAGATTTAGTAGGATGCTACCGGGACTTGATGGTATGAGTTATAAGGAGAGGCTGGATAGACTGGGACCTTTTCCTCTGGACCGTAGGAGGCTTAGCGGTCATCTTATAGAGGTCTATAAAATAATGAGGGGCACAGATCAGCTAGATAGTCAATATCTTTTTGCAAAGGTAGGAGGGTCTAAAACTAGAAGGCATAGGTTTAAGGTGAGAGGGGAGAGATACAAAAGTATCCAAAGGGGCAATTTTTTCACACAGAGGGTGATGAGTGTCTGGAACAAGCTGCCAGAGGTAGTAGTAGAGGTGGATTCAATTTTGTCTTTTAAAAAGCATTTAGACAGTTACATGGGTAAGCTGGGTATCGAAGGATATGGGCCAAACGCAGGCAATTGGAACTAGCTTAGTGGTTAAAAAAAAGGGCGGTATGGACAACTTGGGCCGAAGAGCCTGTTTCCATGCTGTAAACCTCTATGATTTTATGACTCTATGACCTCCTCTGGCAGCACATTCCAGGCACCCACCACTCTCTGCGTGAAAAACTTCCCCCGCACATCTCCCTGAAACTTTCCCCCTCTCACTTTGAACCTGTGTCCCCTTGTAATTGACATTTCCACCCTGGAGAAAAAGCCTCTGACTATCCATCCTGTCTATGCCTTGTATAATTTTGTAGACCTCTATCCGGTCTCCCCTCATCCTCTGGCTTTCCAGTGAAAACCAACCTAGTTTATTCAACCTCTCCTCATAGCCAACTTCCTCGAGACCAGGCAACATCCTGATGAACCTTCTTTGCACTCTCTCCAAAGTTTCCATGTCCTTCTGGTAGTGTTGTGACCAAAATTGCATGCAATACTCCAAATATGGCCTACCCAAGGTTTTCCCAACTCTTGTACTCAATGCCCCAGCTGATCATGGCAAGCATGCCATATGCTTTCTTAATCACCTTGGGCAGCTGTGTTGCCACTTTTAGAAGCCCAGATTCCTCTGTATGTTAATGTTCCTAAGGGTTCTGCCACTCAGTATAATTCACACCTAAATTTGATCCTCTAAAATGCATCACCTCACATTTGTCCAAATTAAACTCCATTTGCCATTTCTGTGCTCAAGTCTCCAATCCATCGATATCCTGCTGTATCCTCTGACAATCCCCAGTGCTATCAGCAACTCCACCAATCTTCATGTCATCTGCAAACTTACTAATCAGACTCCCCACATTTTCCTCCAGATAATTTGTATATATTACAAACAGAGGTCCCAGCACTGATCCCTGCGGAACACCACTAGTTACAGATCTCCATTCTGAAAAACACCCTTCCACCGTTACTCTGTCTCCTATAACCAAGCCAATTCTGCACCCACCTAGCCAGCCCACACCGAATCCCATGTGATTTTAGTTTTTATACTTGTCTGCCTGTGGGACCTTGTCAAATGCTTTACTGAAGTCCATATGAACTACATCCACAGCCCTTCCCTCATCAATTATCTTTGTCACCTCTTCCTCCGGGTGCTCCGGTTTCCTCCCACAGTCCAAAGATGTGCGGGTTAGGTTGATTGGCCGTGCTAAAATTGCCCCTTAGTGTCCTGGGATGCGTAGATTAGAGGGATTCGCGGGTAAAATATGTAGGGATATCTGGGTGGGATTGTGGTTGGTGCAGACTCGATGGGCCAAATGGCCTCTTTCTGTACTGTAGGGTTTCTATGATGAAAAATCTCAATCAAGTTGGTGAGACATGACCTTCCCCGTACAAAACCATGCTGCCTGACACCAACTAGTATATTTTCTTCCAAATGCGCATATATCCTGTCCTTCAATATCTTCTCCAAAAGCTTCCCTACCATTGACGTCAGGTTCACCAGCCTATAATTTCCTGGATTATCCCTACTTCCTTTCTTACCAAGGGAACAACATCGGCTATTCTCCAGTCCTCTGGAACATCGTTTGTGGTCAAAGAGGATGTGAGGATATCTTCCCTTGCCTTCCGCAGTAACCTGAGATAGATCCCATCCAGCCCAGGTACTTGTCTACCTTAATGCAATTTAGGATATTCAAAACTTCCTCCTTTGATATATTGACGTTCTCTAGAGCATTCACACCTATCCCTGACCTCAACATCCAACATATCCTTCTCCATGGTGAATACTGCTACAAAGTACCCATTAAGGATCTCACCCACTTCCTGTGGCTCTACGCATAATTTCCCTCCATTGTCCTTGAGTGGCCCTACTCTTTTCCTTGCTACCCTCTTGCTCTTAATATATGCATAAAAAGCCTTGGGATTCTCCTTGACCCTGTTTGCTAAAGACATTTCATGGCCCCTTTTAGCCCTCCTAATTCCACATTTAAGTTCCTTCGTACTTGCACTGTATTCCTCAAGGGCTTCGTCAGTTTTTAAATGCCTAGACCTATCACATGCTTCTGTTTTCCTTTTGACTAAGCTTACAATTTCCCTTGTTGGTTCCTGAATCCTGCCATTTCTACCCTTCATTTTTGTGGAGACATGCCTCTCCTGCACTTCAATCAATTGGCCTTTAAAAACCTCCCACATGCCAGAAGTGGATTTGCCCTTCAATAGCCGGTCCCAACCCACATTCCCCAGTTCCTGTCTAATTTGGATGAAATTGACCCTCGCCCAATTAAGCACCCTCACCCGAGAGCCATTCTTGTCCTTATCCATGACTACCTGAAACCTAATGGAATTATGGTCGCTAAGCCCAATGCACCCCACTGAAATATTGATCACCGGCTCATTGCCCAATACCAAGTCTAGCACGGCCCCCTCCCTGGTTGGATTGTCAATGTACTGTATCAAAAAGCCCTCCACCAATGTGCAGTTTCCAGTCTTGCAAGGTCAGGGCATTAAATTGTTAGTTACTCTCTGCAAACCTCGTCACACTTCATAGGTGGCATTCCTTTGAAACATCAATCAGGCCAGAATTTTACATTGCTCGGGCAGGCACATGCCTGACCCAAAAGCGTGGGAAATTGCTCAAGGTGACAGCGGGTCCTGACATCACCGTACACTTGCACAATATTTTGGTCGACAGATGCTGACAATCAAGCAGGCAATTTAGCCCATTAAGGGCCAATTGAACACGATTTTATGTGGTCCGTTTACTTTTACAGTTGGTAGGTGGGTCGATGAGCCAGGCGGCTTCTACGTTTTAGCTGGAACCTCAACCCAGGGTGGGATGAAACGTTCAGGCTGAAATAAAATTTAAAAGCTGTCTGTGGACTGAGTTTTGTGTTTGAATGTGCTGCCTAGACATGTTTTTCCCATTGCAGCTCCACAGTGACTATCCCCCTCAGAGCCCTCTTCCCACCTTCCCCGGCATTGCTGAGCCTCTCACAATACATTTCATGCCAGCTGCCCATTAATTGGCCAGTCAGCATGGAACCACATCCCTGGGCCACTCCCGACTGGAAACCCGGTTTTGCACCCACTTTCAGGCCCACCGAGTGTGTGTGCCCAACGGCTGAAAAACCCATCTCCCACTTCTTGGCATGGAGGAGTTGCACATTTGTTTCATATTTCCAAACATAGGTGTCTCTGCCATCGGAGCGAGGGGAAAGGGGGAGTAGAAGAGCCAAACCTGACCCTAGGTTCAGTGTGGACTCATTCAGCACCCTCCTCAGTGCAATATCAGAGCCACATGATCAGCTCGTGTCAACCCCTGTCAGTGGGAGGAAGCCCAAGCAGACACATGCCACGTGGCAGGAGGTGGCAGAGGTGGGCATCGTCAACAAGACTTGGCCACAGTGCCAGAAAAGGCTGACTAACCAAATGGGCTCAGCCAATGTCAGTATGGCCTTGCATGAGCTATGTTGTTCCAGTGTGCTGCAAGTCTCACTAGTGAAGGTAGGAGATAACTGAGTGTTACTATTCCTCAAAAGCAGGATAATGCCACAAAAACACAGCTGTCCTCGGCCGTGCCGGTGTGCATTTGAAGCAATCGTCCAGTTATAGGGTGGTTGGTTACAGGATGGACATTTGACACATCTACAGAATCTCCAGGCTGGCACACACTGAGCTTGTGATGGGTTGGAGGTGAACCATGGGATTGCTTGAAACTGTTGATGACTGACTGCTCGCTTACAAATTTTTTCAGGAGAAGGAAGCCCACAATACCTGCAAAGAGCCCATTCAGGAGGGAGAGTTCAGAACATGGAATTCCTGACTTCTTTTTTGAAGTACAGGTTATCATGAACCCCAACTCCTCCAGGAGTATAAGCAGAGGCGAGACTGGAGGAAGGCCTGGGTCTGGTGAGATGGTAAAAGGCCTTAGACTGATAGAAAATGGAAGAGGGCTAGTGGAGGTTTAATGGAGGATAGGTATTACCCAATGTGAATATAGTTCACACATTTACTCCATTCCCCAGTTGTGCATCACTTGCAAATTTTAAAATTCTGCCCGATATACCAAAGTCCAGGTCACTTTTATATATCTAGCAAACAGTGGTGCTCATCAACTCTGGGAGCCATCACTGTGTACTTCTGAATCTGGAAAACAACCATTGATCATTATGCCCCCACCTCACCCCCGCTATCTGTCTCATAGCTAATCGAGTGTCCATGCAGTCACTGCCCCTTTAATCATGTGGACTTCAATTTTGCCAGCAATGTTTTTCATTATCAAACCCCTTTCGAGAGTTGAAATACAAACACCAACTGCAATCATGACTCAGTAAATCATGATTTACACATGATTTCCCTTTAACCAAACTATGCCAGCTGCCACTTATTAATCTACATTTTTCCAAACGATCATTTAATTTCATCTAGGATTATTATCTATAGGCTAGAATTTTACACTGCCCCCAACTTCCCTACCTGGGTGGATATGAACTGAGGGGAAGCATAAAATAGCATGGATGAGATTCCCTCTGGAATCCCACTGGTCCTGACCCAGATGTGATTTTTATGGAATGGCAGACAGGCACTGGAATGGGAAGTCTGCCCATGGCCCTATTAAGACCTTTAAGTGGCCACTTTGGGACCTTTTACTGCCCAGCCTCAATGCTAGGCTGGTGTGCACCCGAAGACTAAGGGTGGGAAACTGAAAAATTCTCACGCATAATCTTGTGAGTGCAGGTAGATTTAGAAATCCTACAGTGCAGAAGGAGGCCATTTGGCCCATCAAGTCTGCACCGACTCTCCAACGGAGAATCTTACCCAGGCCCACCCACCGCCCTATCCCCATAGCCCCAAGTATTTACCCCGGTAATCTCCCTAACCTACACATCTTGGGACACTAATTGGCAATTTAGCATGGCCAATCCACCTAAATCTGCACATTTTTGGACTGTGGGAGGAAACGGGAACATCTGGAGGAAACCCAGGCAGACACGGGGAAAACGGGCATACTCCAAACAGACAGTCACCCAGGCTGGAATCGAACCTGGGTCCCTGGCGCTGTGCCACCAAAACCTCAATGCTTGTGGTGGGGGGCATCCTCTGCATCTGTGGGCAGGAGTTGGGGAGGTTTATTTTTACTTCAAAGTGGGGTGCCCTTTAAAGATGGCGCCCCGATATCTGTGAAGCCGGCCTTGCTGCCTCTATCAGGCCCCGTCCCACCAGAGTGATGGCGTAAACCATAACCCCCAATTTTTTTTTTGCTCAAATTGACAGAAGATCTAGTCTAAAAATTCAGCTGTGCATCTGGAGAGATACAGACCGATTTTCAGTCAGGGCCTGACACTGACAAATTATGGGAAAATTCCACCTTTAATCTCAGCCATGGCTGCAGTACCTTTTCTGGCCACACCAGTGCTGTAGCTGGATGGGCTGGAAAGCTGTCCAAGGTGGGACTTTTGTCCAAGTGCTGATGGAAGTCCTGCTTGCCAGTCAGGGCCCAATTGAGCATGAAATGGCAATGGGCATGTCGGTGCCTGTGATGAAGTATCCCTGCCGATTCTCAGGATAATGAACACAGTGCTCACCATCCTGAAAATTCATGTCTGGGATTTTTCCCATCGTTAATGTTCAGCGGCCTAGCTTATAGTTGCTGGGTTTTAGATCTTATGACTCAATCAGAATGCTCCTCCCGTACAGATGCCATTTGATTTAAGATTGTTTGCAGCACTTACTGTAAAGTTTCTTTCTTACCTACTCTTAGCATTGTGCATTGAAGCTCTCCATAGTGTCATAAGTAGGCTTACATTGACACTGCAATGCAGTTACTATGAAAATCCCCTAGTCACCACACTCTAGTGCCTGTTCAGGTACACTGAGGGAGAATATAGCATGGCCAAATAACATAACCAGCATGTCTTTCTGACTGTGAGGAAACCGGAGCACCTGGAGGAAACCCATAAAGACACGAGGAGAAAGTGCAGGCTCCGCACAAACAGTGACTCAAGCCAGGAATTGAACTCAGGTCCCTGGTTAGCACTGCTGCCTCGCAGCAGCACCAATGTGTAACCGTGCCAGATCAACTCCATCCACACTGCGTTTCTGGTACTCTTTAATCATGGTTGGCTCATTTCCAAAGATATAGGCATTTTCCTGTGAAGGACCTTTTCTGGCTGTAGTACTTTTAATGCGTTATTAATGAATGGAGTCATCTGTGCTCAGTTATTTCTGGTTGTTCAATCATATGTAGAGCTTCAGGCAGCATTTCAATTACTGGCAGTGAAAGTCCCACCACCCCTGTGACCTTAGCATGTTCCTTGTGTGTTATGCCACGTGCAGGGATTGACTTCAAGAAATGCTAATAAACTGTACTCACATTTGCAACGCAAACACATGGTTGTTTATTATCTTTCCACATGTAGAAAAGTTTATTCTGTGATACAAATATCTTAGAGGAACAGAGCTAATGAATATTCAAAATAAACCCTCGAGAAACCCATTCCACAAAACGATTGAAAGAGCTAACTAGAGTTCACTTTAATAACGCACATAACTGGAATAATTTTAACCCAATTGCATGGCTGAACTGTTAAATTGCTCACAGCGTATATCCACCCTTAAGGTGGCTGGGTCCCAGCAAAGATTCTGTGGACACAATTTTTATGCAGACTTCTGGACAGGCAGCGGGTGGGCACTTCATTAAAGATGCAAATCTGTGTTGCAACTCCAATTTTAATTTGGACCTGAACAGGAAAAGCTGCTGCGTCTTTCTGCCCAATCTGAAGAGAGTTGCAAGCTGATGTGAAGATGAAGCCAAAATGGTCCATTTCCATTTTTAATTCACTTCGAGGTGCAAGAATCTCCTTCCACAGCCAACAAGAAAGGGGGGGAATCTTCCTGTACCCTGGACTTTACTGTGCCACACCACACCCACCTCAACACCTCCTCCCCACTACTACCACCTTCCTGCGTGAATCTCCAGAAGTCTTCGACTCCATTACATACCTAGGCACTAGGATAATGAGTTCATAGAATCCCTACAGAGCAGCAGGAGGCCATCCAGCCCACCGAGCCTGCATTGACAATCCCACCCAGGCCCTATCCCTGAAACCCCATGTATTTACCCTGCTAATCCCCCTGACACCAAGGGGCAATTTAGCATGGCCAAATGACCTAACCCGCACATCTTCAGACTGTGGGAGGAAACCGGAGCACCCGGAGGAAACCCACGCAGACATGGGGAGAACGTGCAAACTCCACGCAGACAATCACCCAAGGTCGGAATTGAACCCCGGTCCCTGGCGCTGTGAGGCAGCAGTACTAACCACTGTGCCATCGTACCACCCAGTTAAAATAGACAAGGTCCCATTCCTGTAACAGCAAATGAATTTCCAACTTACCTTGTCACCCATTCGTTCAACACCTGCCCCTGAGTTACAGGCAGGGCCGAGGAGAATGATTGGTTTGTTATAGCTTCCTTGCAATTGCACATTTGCAATGCAAGTTTCTCTGAAATGTAACATTGCTCCTTAATCATAGTTAAAAGCAAATATTGTCAATTGTCTGACAGCAACTGCTGAGTTTTTCCAGCATTTTCTGTTTTTGTTTCGGATTCCAGCAACTGCAGCATTTTATCTTTATTATATTGTTAATTGTCTGGTGAGTTGCAGACCTTTCTGGTTCATGGACCTAGCAATCAGCTATTGTACACTTTCATGAATAACTATCTGCTCGAGCAATTTTATCGCACTTACTCTCATTCTAATGCTACCTATTGCTTCAATTAATAATTTTGAAAGTGTACTTAGGAAATATTATGTTAAGATGTTGGGAGATTGGGATGCAGTTAAATGACAGGTGGTGAGAGAATGAGTTGTGTATATAAATCACTTAGACTGCTCTTGGAGGTTCAAATGCTGATTAAATGATGGCTTAATAGTTTCCTTTACAGCTTACATTTATTGTTCTATTAAATAATATTTTGGTTTAATTACAGACATGCTTATTTTTTCTGCTTCCATTTAACGTACACCATTCACACATTGAGATCTATAATTATTTATTTTTCAAATGATCTATTTACTTATGTCTCATCTGCTTTCCATGTTCCAATAGAGGTTAACACAAGTGTGTTTCAATCGGAAACACAAAGCCATGACTTACTACTCTTGTGTATGACAATAGTACATCGATGTCATCTGCCATATTACTGATCACATTTTCTATCCTCAACACAGGGATTTCCAAAACTGGATAATATGGCTTCTCAAGTCTGAGTAATAAAGTCGAAGTAACAAAGGAAGCAGATATTTTCTCAGACAAACGAAAGGCAAGCAAAGCACATCTGTTGATCAGGTTCCATATAATATGACTCGTGATTCCATAGAATCCCTACAGTGCATTCGGCCCATCAAGTCTGCACCGACTCTCCGAAAGACCAGCTCACCCAGGCCTATCCCCATAACCCCATGCATTTACCATGACCAATCCACCTAATCTGCACATCTTTGGACTGTGGGAAGAAACCAGAGCACCCGGAGGAAACCCCAAGCAGACAGGGGAGAATGTGCAAACTCCACACAGACAGTGACCCCAGGCTGGAATCAAACCTAGGTCCCTGGTGCTGTGAGGCTGCAGTGCTAACCACTGTGCCACCATGCCAGTCAATGTGTTGTGAAAGGTTGATATTTTGCTTGAGCAGCTCACTTTTTAAACCTCATTTGCCAATTAAAAGTAAGAAAGATGTGAAGATAGAATGTAGGTCACATTTCAGGAATGCAAATGCAATCCAGCTCCCAAATGAATAAATGTAATAAAGGTCTTGTTACCATATTGGGAATTTTTCAGGAATCTCATATTCCTGGTTTAGAAAATGGAAGCTTGTTCCAAAAACATTGCTAGAAGTTGCTATCACTAATGCTCTGTCTGATACAAGGCACTTTTGCAAAATCCTTTTCGAGTGAGATTTTCTTTATAAATAAGACCAGATGTGAGCCAATGGTGTCATTGTGATACCATTCACTTTTTATTAAAGAGGAATTCAAAGCTTGCTATGCCATTACACCAGAAAATTTTACCCAAAACAGTTGAATAAGTTGAAGTTGGACCCTACTCCATTGTCACTTAGTGATGTTAATTATCTCTTCCTGTCTGATGGTGCAGATAAATAACCTGCTCTAAGATCTCTCTTAGCTGGCTATTTGGTAAAGAAGTGATTATTAAAATTGGATCTTGCCTCCTTAGTTTCCTTCCTCTTTTGCAGTGCTTGGTCACTGCTCAGCACTTTCACAGAAAGAGCCAAAATTAAGAACTTTCAAATATGGAATCGCAAGCGTGAATATGATATTAGTCTGTGAAGGCCTAACAAGTCCATAAAACATCCATCTGAAAGTCCTTTGTCTACTTTTTGTCCACTATCTTAATTGAGGCACTGGCCTATTTAAAATCCACATTTATTGCCCATATTGCCCAGGGGCGGCATGGTGGCACAGTGCTTAGCACTGCTGCCTCACAACCAGGGACCTGGGCTCAATTCCAGCCTTGGGTGACTGTCTGTATGAAGTTTGCACGTTCTCCATGTATCTGTGTGGGTTTCCTCCGGGTGCTCCAGTTTCCTCTCATAGTCCAAAGATGTATAGGTTCGGTGGATTGGCCATGCTAAATTGCCCCTTAGTGTCACAAGATGTGTAGGTTAGGGGGATTAGTGGGTAAATACGTTAAGTTACAGGGATAGGGCTCTGTTGGAAGTTCAGTGCGGACCCGATGGGTCAAATAACCTCCTTCTGCATTGGAGGGATTCTATGATTCTACATAGGCTCAATGCATTCCTGCAGGATCATTCTTTCTGGGCATTTGACAGAGAGCTCAACATACTTTCAACGAAGTCTAATTATTTTTCTGGAATGATAATATAAATTTTCCATTAGAAGGCAGCATAAAAATTGCAGGCTGGGCATTGTGCCCTCCTGAGTTGAGCGTGGACAATGCCGAACAAATCATCTGAGACGTATATCATTAACCTTGCGGAATGAACTGCCTACATGTAACCCACAAGAGGTTGGGAGTTTTCTGTTTTGCTGGCTGGAATGGGTAGCTTTTAAAGGGGGAGTGAGGCGTCTGTTCATTTGAAGGTGTGACAATATTTCACCAGCGTATCAGGAATGGCATGGCAGAGCACCCAGGTTTCCTGATTCAGCAAGGCTGCAAGAAATAGCACACGATACTCCAAGAAAGAAGTTGAGAATGCAATGGAGGAAATGACGTCCTGTGCCAATGTTGTTTTGCACTTCAACTCAAAAGCTCAAGCCTGCAGCAGGTCCCTGGGAGGACCAAGCTGTCATGAAACAATGGATTTTTTTCACAATATTGCACCCTTTGAGTTTCATAAATTGTTTGTAGATCTCCCTCAACATGGAACACCAGGTTGAATATCATGACCCACTGCCGGTATGTTGGAACACAGTAAGCGTTTTAACAACACCAGGTTAAAGTCCAACAGGTTTATTTGGTAGCAAATACCATTAGCTTTCGGAGCGCTGCTCCTTCGTCAGATGGAGTGGAAATCTGCTGGGACTACAGAGCTGCCAGCCAACCAGATTAGCCAGCAGTTTCCAAGAATGGGAAATTCTGTCCCTGAGGGGCAGAAGGTGGCACAGTGGTTAGCACTGCTGCCTCACAGGGACCTGGGTTCGATTCCCGGCTTGGGTCACTGTCTGTGTGGAGTTTGCACATTCTCCCTGTGTCTGATGGGTTTCCTCCGGGTGCTCTGGTTTCCTGCAAATATGCGGGTTAGGTGGATTGATCATGCTAAGATTACCCCTTCGTGTCAGGGGGACTAGCAGGGTAAATGCATGGGGTTATGGGGATTGGGCCTGGGTGGGATTGTGGTTGGTGCAGACTCGATGGGCCGAATGGCCTCCTTTTGCACGGTATGATTCTATGAAGTCCCATTCTGACCCAATTAAGGCTGCCCACAACATATCATTGCTGTGGCACAGCCAGATTTCACATTAACAAGGTTCGGATTGACTCGAGTTCGGGGTTGGGTAACCTAGGCCACATTACACTATTGCTCTAGCCATACATTCCAGTTACCAAGCTGCTGGCTCATGGCTAATCACACAGCTGGTGTAAACAGCTGGATGTGATATTTGCTCACACAAATCAATGTGAAACTTGGAGCATTTAAGATAATTATTCCAATGGTTTTGACCAAAATGCTTTCATCCAGAGAACACCAGACGGTTATTAAACAGAATCTAAAACTTATGTTTTATGGAATATACAGCTGGGAATTTCCCTTCCCAATTGATTGCGACTAGTTAAACTGAGAGATCAATGGAGAAGGATGCTACTCATTGGGGAAGAGTTCGGGGGTGGGGACGATGGTGGGAAGTGTTCAGGGGTTGGGTGGGGGGGGGGGGGGGGGGGACGATGGGAAGAGTGGGGGTGGGTTGCTTTGCTCACTGGAGCCCTGACCCACTTTCTGATCTGAGGCTCTCTTCACATCACAAAGCAGCTCACCCAGGAAGAAACACCAGTTCAATTTTGTCAAATCCCAATTTAAAAATCAGTAATATCAACACCAGTAATACAGGAGTTCCATTTAATGTATACAAGATTAGTTTGGACAAGTTTTACTCATGCCCTTCTGTCGTAGAATTGTTTTTATTTATTCGTGGGACATGGGCGTTGCTGGCTAGGCCAGCATTTATTGCCCATCCCCTTAAGGATGGCCCATCCCCTTGGTAGTGAGCTGCCTTCTTGAATCGCTGCAGTCCACGCGCTGTGGGTTGGCCCATAATGCCATTAGGAAGGAAATTCCATGATTTTTACTCAGTGACTATGAAGGCTGTTTGGTTTTTTTTGCCATTGTCTTTTCTGGTGTCTAGGTCAATGCCAGGTGGCCCATCCGGTATCATTCCTTTTTATTGACTTTAGAGTCATAGATTCATACAGTGCAGAAGAGACCCTTCGGCCCATCGAGTCTGCACCGACACACGAGAAACACCTGACCTCCCACGTAATCCCATCTACCAGCATTTGGCCCATAGCCCTGAATGTTATGACATGCCAAGTGCTCATCCAGGTACATTTTAAAGGATGAGGCAACACGCCTCTACCAGCTAACTTAGTAGCTTACTAGGCCATTTCAGAGGGGAGCTGAGAGTCAATCATGTTGCTGTGGCTCTGGAGTCTCAGATTAATAATCTAACGATAATACCACTAGGCCATCGCCTAGTGGGGGCTGTCTCTTTAAGACGGCACAGCAGAAGAGGGTCACCTGGCTTGAGAGACCAATTACACTAGAGAGTGGAGTCCGCTCTCTTGCAGAATCATCGAGCAGCCATGTAGTAAGCATGTAAGAGCAGAGGCTTTGCCTCAAGGCAGCCTTGGCTGCAAGCCCCCTGTAGCTGATTCCTCTATCAATAAATATCTTTAGTTCCTAATGAAATCTGAAATGTTTTGATGTCATTCAAGGGGCTCCAGGCTATCGTACCTTCATTTCCAGGTTTTACTGGTGTTTCCTTCTGGGTCCTCAGTGCAGAGATGCATTCTGATGCAATGTTGTATCTGGGTTTTGAGGCAGCACTGGAGGTGGCAGCGAGGAATCTCAAATATGACACTCCACAAGATGCGAAGGATGGTTCTCACCGAATGCCTCTCAACACAGATAGAAGGTTTCATCTTATATGTCTCCATGGCTTCCGCCATGGGGAAATCTCTGGACCTTTACAACCACTTTGCAGGGCTTACCATATGGCAACCACAGGCAACAGCAGTAACTGCTGCAAGGAGGGGGATATCCATCAATTGAATAAGTAATGACCTACTACAGTACCGATGGGAGGATAGAAATCCCCACTTGGCTTTGAATTGAATTATTATAGTCACATGTATTGGGATACAGTGAGAAGTATTGCTTATTGCAAGCTATACAGACAAAACACACTGTTCATAGAGTACATGGGGAGAAGGAAAGGAGCGCGTGCAGAATGTAGTGTTACAGTCATAGGTAGGGTATAGAGAAAGATCAGTTTCATATATGATGGGTCCATTCAAAAGTCTGATGGCACTGCAGGAAAGAAGCAGTTCTTGAGTCAGTTGGCACATGATCCCAAACTTTTGTATCTTTTTCCTGATGCAAGAGTATATGTCCGGGATGCATGGGGTTTTTGATTACGCTGGCTGCTTTTCCACGGCAGCAGGAGTCAATGGATGGGAGGTTGGTTTGTGTGATGGTCTGGCCTGCGTTCACAACTTTTTGGTAAGTTGGGTTGGTAAGGTGGCAGTGAACCCGAGTTTTCTACATTCCTCTTTTTGATTCTGCCCAATTTTATCCCACCCGTCCCACCACACAAAACATAGATTTTATTTAAAGCTTAGAATCATAAAAGTATCCTACACAGAAGTTTATCTTCTTCAGCGCATCCCATTAAGCAATCAGTCTTATGCATGTGGCGGGAGGCAAACCAACTTGTCAGTCTTCACAGAGCTGAATCCTACAACAGAAGTACAAAAAGAGTAATTTAACCTCTGTACTACTTGGCTGCTCTCTCAGGTTACTTATTTTAAAAGGATTGGAGCTACGTGGATAAATCCAACTGTGAGATGAAACCTATCGAATTAATCCCAACTGAAGAATGACAATAGGAATGATTATTGTTCTCTCCTGTTTCATCTTTTATAGATCAGCAACATTCTAATGCATGTACAGTGGATATCTTTGGATGCTTCTCAGGCATCCCATTTAGCTGCTAGGATAGCTCCAACATAATTTCCATAGATGCCTTCTCATATTTCTAAAGATATGCTTTGGAGTATTGTAACACTATACAGCTGAATCCAGATAAATACAGATGCATTTTTCTCTGAAATGATGGGCAGGACTTTATGGCCTCGCTCGTCCCAAAACTGTAAAATCCCACCCGAGGTCCGCCCCTCGCCTGCTCCGATTCCCATGGCGGGCGGGGCGGAAACATTCCGGCCCATGTTCTTTAAGCAGATTTTCTACATAAAAGCAGAAAATAGGAACAGCCTATAGTTACTTCACTTGAGCTAATCAAGATACAGTTACTGGTACTGACAATATTTACATTTCAGTCAGCGTGCTGATGTCTTCAGAGATCATTGCAATCTCAGACACTTTCTTTTTCATAATTAAACTAACGTACAAACAGATGAATTAAGTGTAGGAGTAACTCATCCAGCTTGCTCCAATCAATAAAATCATGACAGATCTAATTGTAACCACCTGCATACCCCCCATAACTTTGCTTATCAAGAATCTATCCATCTCTGCCTTAAAAATATTCATGATGTGGAGATGCCGGTGTTGGACTGGGGTAAACACAGTAAGAAGTCTAACACCAGGTTAAAGTCCAACAGCTATTGGACTTTAACCTGGTGTTGTTAGACTTCTTACTGTGTTTAAAAATATTCAACAATTCTGCCTTTTGAGGAAAAGAGTTTCAAAGATTCACAACCCTCAGACAAAAAAATCCTCATCTCTGTCCTAAATGGGTGACCACTTATTTCTAAACAATGATCCCGAGTTCTAGATTCTCCTACAATAGGAAACATTCTCTCCACATCCACTGCCAATATCACTCGGGATCTTATATACTTCAGTCAAGGCACCTCTTACTCTTCTGAACTCCAGTGGACACAAGCCACTCAGATAACCCACCCATTCCAGATATTAGTTTCGTAAATCTTCTCTGAACTGCTTCTCATGTTTTTACATTTTTCCTTAAATAAGGAGACCAATATTGTACATAGTACTCAAGATGCGGTCTCACCAATGCCCTGTATAACTGAAACATAGTAAGAAGTTTAACAACACCAGGTTAAAGTCCAACAGGTTTATTTGGTAGCAAAAGCCACACAAGCTTTCGAAGCTCTAAGCCCCTTCTTCAGGTGAGTGGGAATTCTGTTCACAAACAGAGCTTATAAAGTCACAGACTCAATTTACATGAATAATGGTTGGAATGCGAATACTTACAACTAATCAAGTCTTTAAGAAACAAAACAATGGGAGTGGAGAGGGCATCAAGACAGGCTAAAAAGATGTGTATTGTCTCCAGACAAGTTTCACTGGCTGTCTTGTCTGGAGACAATACACATCTTTTTAGCCTGTCTTGATGCCCTCTCCACTCCCATTGTTTTGTTTCTTAAAGACTTGATTAGTTGTAAGTATTCGCATTCCAACCATTATTCATGTAAATTGAGTCTGTGTCTTTATAAGCTCTGTTTGTGAACAGAATTCCCACTCACCTGAAGAAGGGGCTTAGAGCTTCGAAAGCTTGTGTGGCTTTTGCTACCAAATAAACCTGTTGGACTTTAACCTGGTGTTGTTAAACTTCTTACTGTGTTTACCCCAGTCCAACGCCGGCATCTCCACATCATAACTGAAACATAACCACCTTACTTTTGTATTCAATTCTCCTCGCAATAAATGACAAATTCATAGCATCATAGACTCCTTACAGTGCAGAAGGAAGCCATTCAGCTCATCGAGTTTGCACCAACTCTCTCTGACAGAGTACCATACACAGGCCCTTTCCCTCCCACTCTATCCCTGTAACCCCATACATTTTCCATGGCTAATCTATCTAACCTACACATCTTTGGACACTAAGGGGCAATATAACATGGCCAATCCACCCAACCTGCACATCTTTGGACTGTGGGAGGAAACTGGAGCACCTGAAGGAAACCCACACAGAACGTGCAAACTCCACACAGACACAAACTCAAAGGCCAGAACTGAACCTGGGTACCTGGCATTGTGAGGAAGTGGTGCTAACACTGTGCCACCTTGCTGCCCTTCTATTAGCTTTCTTAATTTCTTGCTGCAGTTTCGTACTAAGCTTTGAGATTCATGCACTAGGACACCCAAATTCCTCTGCATGTCAGAGCTCTGCAATCCTACAGCATTTAGATAATATGCTTCTTTTTTATTGGTCATGCTTTCACAATTCGGAACAACTATGTAATGGTTCACCTGACCCCAGCACAACGAGGGTCATCATTGCTGTCATGTCTTCAGCACTTGTCTATCTGTCAGCATTTCCACTGACATTATGTACTCCCTAATCGCTTCTAATTAGAAATGCCAAAAGGCTGAAGGTGGTGAGGCTGGTGGGGCAGGAAGGATAGATGCTAGAGATTCAATAAGGCATAATATGGCAGAATTTAGCAATGACATTCTGAGTACAGAATGTTAGTCTGAGGAACAAAACAATTTTACTTTTGCCTTTAACCGTTAAGGCAATATGTTGATCAAGTTCTGGGTGATACCAATACCACCATCAAGTTCGCGGGCGACACTACAGTGGTAAGCCTGATCACTAATAACAATGAGTTAGCCTATAGGGAAGAGGTCCAACATCTGGTGACGTGGAGTGCTGGAAACAACCTGACCCTCAACGCTAAGACCAAAGAACTCATTGTGGACTTCAGGAAGTCCAGAGGCAGCACACAGTATCAATGGGATAGTGGAAGGGTCTGCAGCTTCAAATTCCTGGGTGTCCACATCATGGTGGACCTCTCATGGTCCCTCAACTCCTCCTTCGTGAAGGCTCAGGAGCACCTATACTTCCTGAGGAGGCTAAAGAGAGCCAACCTGTTCCCCTAGCTTCTCTCAAACTTCTGCTGGTGCACAATAGGGAGCATCTTGTCAAACTGCATTAGGGTGTGGGACGGCAGTTGCTCCATTTCTGACTGGAAAGCTCTGCAGCGGGGAGTCAAAACTTCCCAATACATCATTGGCACCGAGCTACCAGCCATCCAGGACATTTATCACAAACGCTGTCTGCGGAGATCTCTCAGCTTTACTGGAGATCCCACCCATCCCAGCTATAGACTGTTTGCCCTCCTGCCACCTGGGAGGTGCTACAGATGCATTTGAGCCCATATGACCAAGCTTAGGAACAGCTTCTTCCCCAGAGCTGTTACCCAGCTGAACTCTGCCCTTGAACATATTCTCAGGCGATGGGTATTGTACAATATGCATGTATACACTTAATGACTATTGGCACTATTTTATAATAACTACTTGCATTTGCTTTTTTCTTTGTATCTTGGGAGCCTGCAAGCTCCCTTTTCATTGTATTTGTGCACTATACAATGACAATAAAGTTGAATTGAATTGAAGCAAAGCACCACAAATGCCTCAATGCAGACCAGGGGTAACCAGCTGAGAGTGATGTTTACATTGTGACATATTAAGATACTTATCCTGTGGAGACAGGAGTTCTATCAACTCTACAGGAATCACTATTACCCTCTGTCCCATTCTCTGTGCCTGCTTTCCTAGGACTTGCCAAGGGCCACTCGTGACTCTTCGGAACTTCAAAGTCATATTGACCTCAAAACATTGGCTGGGATCTTCTGCCCCCCGCCACTCCATGCCATGTTATCCAGCAATGGAGATGTCCTACCATTGGCTACCAGCAGGGTCTTCCAGTCCCGCTGATGTCAATGGCCATTTGCATTTCTTGCCCGACACACTGCCAGGGAACCTGGCATGAGAGGTTGGGAGGTTGAGGGGGGGTGGTCACCCTTGGTGGGACCAGAAGATCCCACTGGTGGGAAGGGCTGGAGGTTTCTCCCTCCACAAATGCTGCCAGACTTGCTGAGTTTTTCCAGCACTTTGTTTTTATTAGAAGTGGCCAACTAAGCCCCTTTCAAAGGCCTCTTGGCTCATTAAAAGAAGTTGACTGGAATTTTCTAGTCAGCCACCAGGCGCTCAGAGGCATTAGGGAGCAGGGTAGAGATGACTTCCAAGAGGCAGGCTGCAGGACTAGTGCTCCAGGCAGGCTTTGGGACCTTCCCCACCTCCCTAGGCTTCAGCTGGAGCCATAGGTTGCCCTGTGGGGTGTTGGGGAGCTTCCGACACACAAAGTTGGGCCGTCTGCTGATTCCATTTGTTTATTTAAAACCTTAAAAAGTTGTAGAGATGTCACTTCAAAATGGAGGTCCGCTCACTTACCTCCTTCAGTGCTGGAAAATCTCCAATTGGTCCTCCAGCTGGCTGCCACCCTTCATTGGATGGCCAATCTTCCATCTGGCCACTATTGGGCTAATTGAGGGTAAAATTACAACTGGCTGGCAGGTCCCTTCCCCTCCCCTGCCCAACAATGCAGTTCAACACACAGCACCTGGAACAGAAGGTGACAACTCCAAACTAGCCCTAAATACAAGTGGATGATGCATATGTCATGAAAGCATGATAAAATATAGCATGACCAATCCACCTAATCTGCACATCTTTGGACTGTCGGAGGAAACCAGAACATCCGGAGGAAACCCACGCAGACACGGGGAGAACGTGTCTGTGAAAATGATGCAGGACATATAAAGTTGCAGATGTACCAAATATTAAATATATAGCAGAAGATTGCAGCAAAAATGCAAGGTTGCCCTAGTTTCTTGAAGAGAAATTGTATGTTATATGCATGTGCATCAGTACTCTTGTAACATATAATTAATCTTTCTAATTTGTTTACAGTGATGTGGAAACACCTCCTCTCATAGAAACATAGATTCCCTACAGTGCAGAAGGAGGCCTTCAGCCCATCAAGTCTGCAGCTACGACAATCTCACCCAGGCCCTATCCCTGTAATCCTACATATTTCATAGATCATAGAAACCCTACAGTGTAGAAAGAGGCCATTCGGCCCATCGAGTCTACACCAACCACAATCCCACCTGGGCCCTACCCCCATATCCCGACATATTTACCCGCTAATCCCTCTAACCTACCCATCTCAAGACACTAAGGGGCAATTTTAGCACGGCCAATCAACCTAACCCGCACATCTTTGGACTGTGGGAGGAAACCGGAGCACCCGGAGGAAACCCACGCAGACACGAGGAGAATGTGCAAACTCCACACAGACATTGACCCAAGCCGGGAATCGAACCCAGGTCCCTGGAGCTGTGAACCAGCAGTGCTAACCACTGTGCTACCATGCCGCCCCTTGTAACATATACCCCACATTTACCCCACTAATCCCTCTAACCTACACATCCCAGGACTAAGGGGCAATTTATCATGGCCAATGCACCTAACCTGCACATCTTTGGAGTGTGGGAGGAAACCAAAGTACCCGGAGGAAACCCACGCAGATACAGGGAGAAAGTGCAAACTCCACACAGTGATCCAACCCGGGAATCAAACTCAGACCCCTGGAGCAGTGAGGCAGCAGTGCTAACCACTGTGCCGCCATGCCGTGCCTCTCATGGATATCTTTTTCCTTCTCTACCTCCTTCTCATAGAAACATAGAAAACAACAGCACAAAACAGGCCCTTCGGCCCCACAAGTTGTGCCGAACATATCCCTACCTTTTAGGCCTACCTATAACCCTCCATCCTATTAAGTCCCATGTACTCATCCAGGAGTCTCTTAAAAGACCCTATTGAGTTTGCCTCCACCACCACTGACGGCAGCCGATTCCACTCACCCACCACCCTCTGTGAAAAACTTCCCCCCAACATTTCCCCTGTACCTACCCCCCAGCACCTTAAACCTGTGTCCTCTTGTAGCAGCCATTTCCACCCTGGGAAAAAGCCTCTGAGAGTCCACCTGATCTATGCCTCTAAACATCATATATACCTCTATTAGGTCTCCTCTCATCCTACGTCTCTCCAAGGAGAAAAGACAGAGCTCCCTCAGCCTATCCTCATAAGGCATGCCACTCAATCCAGGCAACATCCTTGGAAATCTCCTCTGCACCCTTTCAATCTTTTCCACATCCTTCCTGTAATGAGGCGACCAGAACTGAGCACAGTACTCCAAGTAGGGTCTGACGAGGGTCTTATATAGCTGCATCATTATCCCCGGACTCCTAAACTCAATCCCTCGATAGATAAAGGCCAGCACACCATACGCCTTCTTAACCACCTCCTCCACCTGCGGGGTCCTCTCAGGGACAAATCTTCACACTTTATTCCTCTTTGCAACTCTCAGATGTCACTCTCACTCTTCTCCATTTCCCAAATCTCACTCAGTTAGTTTGTGCTGCCATTCATCCCGAATTCTCAAGACGACCGCAAGATGAGGAATACTCTCCCCCTGGTCTGATGCAGGACTCAGTCTATCTGGGACAGGAACCAGAGCGGGGAGCAGGGTGCGGGGATGCACTTGTGTTTATTTTTGTCCGTACACACAGATCAGCGCATTTGCAATGTCCAATTAAACTGCAACTGGCATAAAAAGGGCCTGAGACATAAATATCGCAGCCTTCCTCGTTTAGGTGAGACATTCGCTTCTGGATTTTCTGCACAGTGCTGCCAATTTTTTTAGACTTGCCGTTACTATTCAAGGACTTTTAGATTCAATACCATGAAAGCAAACACTTCAAATCATTCTTTGCATGGATGCTACTAAAGAATCTTCTCACCAATTTGACACCGCACCTTTAATATGTTCCTGCCTGATGTCAACCATAAAAATCATAGAATCCCTACAGTGCAGAAGAGGCCCTGAGCTAGTCCCAATTTCCTGCATTTGGCCCATATCCCTCTATACGCATCTTACCCATGTAACTGTCTAAACGCTTGTTAAAAAACAAAATTGTACCCGCCTCTACTACCAACTCTGGCAGCTTGTTCCAGTCACTCACCACCAAAACATTGCCCCTCTGGACACTTTTGTATCTCTCCCCTTAAACCAATGCCCTCTGGTTTTAGACTCCCCTGCCTTTGGGAAAAGATATTGGCTATGTAGTTGATCTATGCCCCTCATTTTATAGCCTTCTATAAGATCATCCCAAACCTCCTACGTTCCAGAGGAAAAAAGTCCCAATCTACCCAGCCTCTCCTTATAAGTCAAACCATCAAGTCCTGGTAGCATCCTAATAAATATTTTCTGCACTCTTTCTAGTTTAATAATATTCTTTCTATAATAGGGTGACCAGAACTGTACACGGTATTCCAAGTGTGGCCTTACCAATGTCTTGTACAACTTAACAAGACGTCCCAACTCCTGTATTCAATGTTCTGACCAATGAAACCAAGCATGCCAAATGCCTTCTTCACCACTCTGTCCACCTGTGACTCCACTTTCAAGGAGCTATACCCCTGTATCCCTAGATTTCTTTGTTCTATAACTCTCCCCAACGCCCTACCATTAACTAAGTCCTGCCCTGGTTCAATCTACCAAAGTTCATCACCTTGCATTTATCCAAATTAAACTCCATCTGCCATTCATCAGCCCACTGGCCCAATTGATCAAGATCCCATTGCAATCATTGTCCACTATGCCACCAATCTTGGTGTCATCTGCAAACTTACTAACCATGCCTCCTAAATTCTCATCCAAATCATTAATATAAATGACAAATAACAGTGGACCCAGCACCAATCCCTGAGGCACATCACTGGTCACAGGCCTCCAGTTTGAAAAACAACCCTCTACAACCACCCTCTGTCTTCTGTCATCAAGCCAATTTTGTATCCATTTAGCTACCTCACCCTGGATCCTGTGAGATTTAACCTTATGCGACAACCTACCATGTGGTACCTTGTCAAAGTCCATGTAAACAACATCAACTGCACTGCCTTCATCTACCTTCTTGGTTACCCCTCCAAAAAAACTCAATCAAATTTGAGAGACATGATTTTCTACTCTCAAAGCCATGCTGACTATCTCTAATCAGTCTTTGTGTCTCTAAATGCCTGCAGACCCTGGCTCTCAAAATACTTTCTAACAACTTACCCACTCCAGATGTGAGGCTCACCAGCCTGTAGTTTCCAGGCTTTTCCCTGCAGCCCTTCTTTAACAAAGGCACAACATTTGCCACCCTCCAATCTTCAGGCACCTCACCTGTGACTATTGATGATTCAAATA
This sequence comes from Mustelus asterias, assembly GCF_964213995.1. Lineage (NCBI taxonomy): Eukaryota > Metazoa > Chordata > Chondrichthyes > Carcharhiniformes > Triakidae > Mustelus > Mustelus asterias. The sequence continues at coordinate 74,481,082 of NC_135812.1, read as the reverse complement.
TCTCTGCTAGGGCACCTGCAATTTCCTCCCTAGCCTCCCACAGTGTCCTGGGATATACTTCATCAGCTCCTGGGGATTTATCTACCTTGATGCGCTTTAAGACTCCTTCTCTGTTGTACGTACACTCCTCAAGACATCACTATTTATTTCCCCAGTTCCCTAACATCCATGCTTTTCTCAAAAGTGAATACTGATGAGAAATATTCATTTAAGATCTCACCCATCTCTTGTGGATCCACACATAGATGACCTTGTTGATCCTTAAGAAGTCCTACTCTCTCCCTAGTTATTCTTTTGTCCTTCATGTATTTGTAAAAGCTCTTTAGATTCTCCTTTGCCTTATCTGCCAAAGCAATCCCGTGTCCCTTCTTGCCCTCCTGATTTCTCTCTTAACTCTACTCCTACACCCTCTCTACTCTTCAAGAGATCCACTTGATCCCAGCTGCCTATGCATTTCATATATCTCCTTCTTCTTCTTGATTAGAGCCTCAATATCCTGAGTCATCCAGGATTCCCTACTTCTACCAGCCTTGCCCTTCAATCTAAGAGGAATGTGTTTACCCTGAATCCTGGTTAACACACTTTTGAAAGCCTCCCACTTACCAGACGTCCCTTTGCCTTCTCACAGACTTCCCCAATTAACTGTTGAAAGTTCCTGCCTGATACCATCAAAATTAGCCTTACCCCAATTTAGAATTTTAACTTTTGGGTCAGACCTATCATTCTCCATAGCTATCTTAAAACTAATGGAATTATGGTCACTGGTCCCAAAGTGATCTCTCACTAACACTTCCATCACCTGCCCTTCCCTATGTCCCCAAGAGGAGGTCAAGCTTTGCCCCCTCTCTAGACGGGCCATCCACATACTGAAATGAGAAATTCTTTCTGAATACACGCAACAAATTTCTCCCCATCCAACCCTCTAATACTACAGTTGTCCCAGTCAATGTTGGGAAAGTTAAAATCCCACACTATTACCACCCTATTTTTCTTGGAGCTATCTGTAATCTCCTTACATATTTGCTCCTCAATTTCCCACCGACTATTTGGGGGCCTATAGTACAACCCTATCAAAGTGATTTCCCCCTTCTTATTTCTCAGTTCAATCCACATAGACTCAGTGGGCAAACCCTCAGATATGTCCCCTCAGTACTGCCATGATGAGTTCCCTAATCAAGAGTGCAACTCCTCCTCTCTTACCTCCTGTTCTATCTTTCCTTTAGCATCTGTACCCTGGAACATTAAGCTGCCATGTTTCAGTAATTGCTATAATATCCCAGTCCCATGTACCCATCCATGCCCGGAGTTCATTTGCCTTGCCTGTCAGGCCTCTTGCGTTGAAATAAATGCAGTTTAATCTGGACTTTCCTTGTCCCCTGTCTTGCCTTTGCCTGATCTGTCTAGTACTAGGTTTACGGACACGGCCTTTGCTATTTAATGTGTTCTCTTTAACTTCTGTGCTGTCCTCAACCTTCTCTTGTGTCTCCCTACTGTTTTGGGTCCCACCCCCCTGCCAAACTAGTTTAAACCCTCCCAAGTGGCTCTAGCAAATCTCCCCACCAGGATATTAGCTCCCCCTCCAGTTCAGACTCCATGGGCCAATAGGCCTCTTCTGAACTGTAGTGATTCTACAAATGCAACTGGGGAGAGGGGGTTGGTGAAGCACCTAGTTAGAGTTGTAGTGGGGGCAATGTGAATTTAAGGAAACAATTATTGGAAGCAGTCAAGGATGCAATATTTGGCATAAGTAGCTGAGGAAAGCTGCATCAAATGAAATTTGTTTGGGTTATTTTGAGATGGGTTTGTTAGGCAATTATTAATTCCATTCCTTACAGCAAACTCCTGTCCATCCCAAACCCAGGAACAATAATGCAGAAGAACATGCATGTGTATAGTTTCTTGGAAACAAATCGGGAAATCTGTTCCTTTTCAAAAAAATACTTCAATTATTAATTTCATAATTACCCAAATTAATTTGTTCATGGCTCAGTCTGATGTTGATGATATTCATCCAGCAGTAAGGATACTTCAGTTGTAAGCAATAACAGAACATACTTCCCAAAGTAAACCAAAGAAAACAGCTGAATTATAAAAAACACACTTCATTGCACAACACTCAAACTATACCCTGAACCACACAAACCCCCCTCTGCTTTCTATTTATACCCGGGTCAGCTGACCACCACATCATTTTGCCATTGGTTATATTGTCAACCAGGTCAGCTGACCCTCACAGTATGTTACCATTGGTTACATTATAACAGATTCCAATGTTATCATTAGTAATCCAACATTATCATTGGTTACATTATGAATGAATATGCAATCCTGCTTCTCCAACAGGTAATACTTGACCTGAGTTGGTTTGTCATATTTAAGCTGGTTCACAAAATGGCAGCACAGTGCTTCACGAACAGAATTTAAGCACAGGTATTGCTTCCACTAATCAGTTTAGATAAATTCCTGGTAACTCTGAAAGGAACTGTTTAAACTGAAAATGGAAGTAGGCCGGGATTCTCCCAAAAATTCCTAAGTGCTGAATTTGCGTAAAAACTGGAGTAAACCCCTCAATCTTTTCAGCGGGATTTTCAAAATGAATCTCCCACACGCTGAGCATCACAGAACGCCCGAGTGTGAATCATGATAAAAATCTGTGTGCGGGGCCTATTCCCGCCGGAGAGGCCGGCAGCATTGCGCTGAGTGGGCCAATGCGCATGCGACAATCTGCCAGTGCTGGGATCGGTGCATGTGCAGTAGCCCCGCACTACTGGCCTCCTAATCACTGGCCAGCACAGCAACCCCCCCATCGCTGCCCCTCCAACCACTCCCCCCACCCCCTGATTGCTGGCCTTCCAAACGTCTCCGGGCCAGCCTCGACACCCCACCCACCACCGGCCTGCCTTGATCTCCATCCGCCCCCCACCCCCCCCTCCCAATTTCCCCCTTCCCCCCCCCCCCTGTAGCTCCAACCCCCCTCCCGCTCCTGGCAGCTCCGAACCCCCCAGTAGGCAGACTACCCCTTCCCCGATCGCTCTCTACCCTCCCTCTGTCACTGATCAAGTGCAGAATGGCAGCGGGACCGCCCACCCACACCAATCTCCCCCCCACATACCCAGTCCCTCTCTGGCCCTGCCCCCTTGGCACTGCCCAATATGCAGTACCAAGGTGCCCCTTGGGAATTGCCATTTTGCCCCTTGGGCAGTGCCAGGTGGCCAGGCTGGTACTGCCAAGCTGGCAATGCCCAGGGGGCACCCGCCTTACCCATGACCTCCGGGGGGACTCCATGACCCCCCTTTACTCCAGCGGGGTAGGGCCAACTGCTCCTCGTTAGTGAGGAGCTGTTGTAAACACCACTAGAATGAATCACTCCTGGCGGGGTGTAGTGGCTAACAGGCCTGGAGACTTCAGTCACAGGCCCGCTAATGATATTTAAATGGGGATTTCAATATTCAAATCGCACGGAGCGGACGATGTCGGAAATCTGGTAGTCGGAGACGCTGGAGCAGTGCAATGGGCTGGGAGAATCGCCTCCAATATCTTATAAAAATTACAATCTGTGCCTTGACAGGAATTGGCTTTATGCATTGCATTCTCCTCATGGTTGACCATCTACTTGTGGGCAATGTATATTCAGGGCTTTGTACTCCAATCTTGATACACTGCTCTGTAAGCCTCAATTCTATTAAATGGAGAGAGAGAAATATGAAGGTCAGTTACCCCAGACTTCCGGATTTCATGAACATTGAAGAAACAACACCAACTGAGGGATAGTACATAGAATTGGAGGGTTTAAGCACATTGAAATAGCAAAGTAACCCCAGAAATCTTATCCGATTATCTGAACGTATAGCTTGACTGTAGAATGCTTTTATATTTTATTTTCCTTACATTAATGCATTTCCTGGTGGACTGTATGCTTTCCAAGTCCTGTTTTGGCTACAAAGGGATTTTTTAATTGTTTCTGACAAATATTATTAAATCCAGAGAAGCTGGAAGACTTGTAGAATAAAGGATAAACATGTGACCCTCTCTACTGGCCTTGTTCAGCGAAATAATGCAAGATCTGGCAGCACCAGTAAAATGGAAAAGATTGTTATGCAGTTGTGTCATTTTCAGACAATTTGAAGATTCTCTTGATCCAATAATCCAGTTCATGTTCAGGTTCTGTACAAATCTGACACTTTCAGTTGAGAAATCTTCAAGTGTGTAACGTGGGATCACCCATACGTTCACAAGAGTCTCTGCTAATTATTCAAATGTGCACAGTTTCTGAGTGGGACTGTCGATAGAGTCACAGAATCATTAAACCATACAGAAGGAGGCAGTTCAGTCCATCCCATCCATACTGGCTCTCCATCGCACAATTCAGTCAGTTCCATTTTCCTTCTCTATCTCCAGAGCCATGTAGATTTATTCCCCTCAAGAGCCCATCCAATTTCCTTTTGAAATCACAGATCATCACCACATTCACGAACAGTGAGTTCCAAGTTACTGCTACTCTTTGCTTTTAAAGATTCTTCCTCACAACCCCCACCCCGACATGTCTTGCCTAAAGCCTTAAATCTACATCCCCCAGAACTTGTTCTTTCAATGAACAGGAACCATCTTTCCTTGTCTACCCTATCAAAAACTGTCCTGTAACTTTCTTTTACATTACTGTCCAATCTCCTCTCAACCTCCTTCATTCCAAACAGAACAACATGGTCGCTCAGATTATTCAATGTACTGTAAATAATTCAGATTGACTTCAATATTCATGACCAAAAAACGTGGTGCTAATGTCTCCACACTGAAGCGGAGAAACTAGATGATCTAAAGGGGGGTGGGGAGGGGGCGGGTGGAAATCTTGTGAAAGAGACTTGGGGCCTCAGCCACCAGCTGGAGAGACAGCAAGAGCCACGCACCATAGAATCATAGAATCCCTACAGTGCAGAAGGAGACCATTCAGCCCATCGAGCCTGAACTGACAACAATCCCACCCAGGTTCCATCCCCATAACCCCACATATTTACTCCACTAATCCCCCTGACACTAAGGGGAAATTTCAGCATGGCCAATCCACCTAACCACATCTTTAGAGTGTGGGAGGAAACCAGAGCATCCAGAGGAAACCCATGTAGACACAAGGAAAAAGTGCAAACTCCACACAGTGATCCCAGACTGGAATTGAATCCGGGTCCCTGCGCTGTGAGGCAGCTGTGCATTTTTCAGATGGCTCACCCTATCTTGTCCCGCTCAGGCACTTGGCCAGCCAGCATCGGGCATTCCTCTGAGATGAAGGACCCTGGAGATTTATGTCCTGCCCAGCGAGAGCAGTCAGCCAATTGGAGCCTGGCAGTTCTCCTGTACTCAGCAGCATCCTCAGGGAAGGAGTAGTTGCTGCTGGTACTGCACCCATCCGAGCCCCCAGGATCGAGGCGGGATGAACGCACAGGGAAGCGGTGGCATTAAGAGGATCGCAGGATGAGGATTATGGGGAACAGGGCCGGCAACAAGAGCACAGGTTGGCTCTCAGAGGACCTACCTTCCTGATGCCAGGTCCTACAACCAGGCACCGGGCGCCTTTGAACAAAGGATTACCCCCGCCCTCTTCACACACACACACACACACGTTGACACAAGGAACCCATACAGGGTTTTCTCGTCAAGCCCATGCATGGTGAGTTCCCTGCCTGCTGCTGGATTAATAATACTGGTGGCAGCAGGATGAGGACCGTAGTTATTAATTACCCACAAGGCGTCAACTCATGGGGGAAAGCAGGAGGCAATCTATGGGCCTTCTCACCGTGGTTGAGGGTGGAGGTGGAAATGTTGAAGGCCCCCCACCCCAATAAATGCCCACGTCACAGAGCCCAGCATGGGGAGGGCGCAATGTTCCACCCTACATCTTCGGGTTGACACAATAAAGCACCATTGCAAGAAGGAGCATGTGGCAGCAAGGCCTTCAGCAGCCAATGATGACCCCTGATGCCCCCATGGCAACCAAAGTTGCCTTGCTCAAATAAAACTGCACTCCTATTTAAAAACTCACAATAGATCAGCAAAAGATGCAAATCATCAGCAACGATGCAAAGCCAAAAAGAAGTAAAGTAATCTTAGTAGCATCAGTGCATTTGCACACGATGTTACGAATCAAAGTAACTTTTTTTGCTCCAGTGCCTCTTTTTCTTGGAATTTCTGAAGTTATTTTAATTTCATTATAATTACTTTCTTTATCCTAGTTATTTATCTTGAGTCAGTACAGACATGTTATACAAAGTACCAATTAATGGATTAAATGGACTTAAAATGTTTATCTGTTTTTTAAAATTCTTTCATGGGGTCAGGACATCAGTGGAAAGACCAGTCATCCCTAAATGTCCTTGAGAAGGTAATGATGAGTTGCCTACTTGAACTGTTGCAGTCATAGAAACTAGAAGCAGGAGTAGGCCATTCGGCCCTTTGAGCCTGCTCTGCCATTCCTTTTGATCATGGCTGATCATCCAAATCAATATCCTGATCCCCCCTTCCCCCATATCCCTTTAGCCCCAGGAGCTATAACTAATTTCTTCTTGAAATCACACAATGTTTTGGCCTCAACTGCTTTCTGTGGTCATGTATTCCACTGATTCACCACCCTCTGGGTGAAAAAATGTCTCCTCACCTCGATCCTAAAAGGTTTACCCCTTATCCTCAAACTATGATCCCTAGTTCTGGACTCAGGCACCATTGGGAACATTCTTTCTGAATCTATGATCCCCTCTCACCTCTTCTAAACGCCAATGAATATAATTCTAATTGACTTAATCTCTCCTCATAGGACAAACCTGCCATCCCAGGAATCAGCCTGGTAAACCTTTGCTGTACTCCTTCTATAGCAAGGACATCCTTCCTCAGATAAGGACACCAAAACCGCACACAATACTCCAGGTGTGGCCTCATCAACACCGTATACAATTGCAGTAAAACATCCCTATTCCTATACTCAAGTCATTGTGGCTTGGTTAGAACCACAGTGTTGATCAGGAGTTCCAGAATTTTGACCCATTGGCAGTGATGGGCAAATGATATATTTCCAACTGATGATGCTGTGTGGCTTGGAGCGGAACTTGCAAATGGAGGTGTCCCCATGTGTCTGCTTCCCTTGATCTATTAAAAAGTTCATTTATTAGTCACAAGTAGGCTTAGATTAACACTGCAATGAAGTCACTGTGAAAATCTGCTAGTCGCCACACTCTGGCGCCTGTTCAGATAGTGAGGGAGAATTTAGCAGGGCCAATACACCGAACCAGCACGTCTTTCAGACTGTGGGAGGAAACCCACGCAGACATGGGGAGAACATGCAGATTCCACACAGACAGCCACCTGAGCCGGGAATCAAACCCAGGTCCCTGGCACTGTGAGGCAGCAGTGCTAACCACTGTGCCACCATTTAGGTGACAGAGGTTCAATCTAACCAACCTGTTGTGGAACATTTTCATTTTTAATTAGCTTTTGTCTAATAAAACTTCATCACTTGAAGCAGGATGCGTCATAAAAAATGAGAGAGTTTTTTTTTAAAATAAGGCATTGTACCATTAGTAAAAGAATACTGAACACCATTCAATAAACATTACAAGATAATAACGGATAGGAAACATGATTCATAATTTGTCACACTTGCTCGAAACTATCTAACAACATAAGATTTGCTGCAAAGGCAGGATGAACTTTGTTGACCCCTGTGTCTGGCAATCTTTAAGAATCTGTGCTGCATCAACAAGGAATTATTTGCTGTCAAGAATCTGAAAATGGATGGAAAGATTAGTTCACAGATGGATAACATTGAAAAAACACATCAGACTGCTCTAGAAAATGACTAAATGCCAAAAATACATCAAATAAGATAATTGTCTGAATTCTGGAGAGGGCAGGTTAACCAGTTGGTACAAAAGTAATAACAAGCAATCTGTCACTTGGCAGTGTTGTAATGGAAACTATTGCTCTTCTTCTGAAAGGGGAGGAAATGAAAAGAAAAACTGCTGAAAGACTAGAGGCATGGAGTGCATCCACTTATTTTGAGAGGCGAGAGATAGCAGGGGCATTGCTACTCTTGTTTAATAATTCATCAGAAAAAGGTGTAGCGCCAGAGGGCTGATGAATAGCCAACGTAAATCCTACATTTAAGAAATGGGACAGAACATACCAAGAGAATTACTCCGCACCAGTGCTAGCAAAAATAATGGAACCCTCACTAATGCAGAGAATGGGAGAACATCCAGAAACGGCAAAATACTCGGACCTCACCCGGGATTCTCGACACCACCACACTGAATGGAGTTTTGGCTGAGCGCCAAATTCTCCGGTTTCACTGGCAGTGGGGTAGGAAAGGACGAGATCGAAAGAATTCCGTCCATAATAATGGGTTCCCCGGTGGCAGAGTTTGCAAACAGTGGGAAGCCCTGTTGACAGTGGTGGGATTGGAAGACTGGGCAGCACAGTGGCACAGCGGTTAACACTGCTGCCTCACAGTGCCAGGGACACGGGTTCAATTCCGGCCTCAGGTCACTGCCGGTGTGGAGTTTGCACATTCTCTCCCTGTCTGCGTGGGTTTCCTCCGGGTGCTCCGGTTTCCTCCCACAGTCCAAAGAGGTGCGGGTTAGGTTGATTGGCCATTCTAAATTGACCCTTAGTCATGGGGATTAGCAGGGTAAATACATGGTTATGGGGATAGGGCCTGGGTGGGATTGTCGTCGGTGCAGGGTCAATGGGCCGAATGGCCTCCTTCTGCACTGTAGGGATTCTATTGGGGGGGGGAGGGGGGAGGGGGGGGGGGGGCGGAGCAGGGAATCCTGCCCATAATAAATAACCAGCAGCAATCAGCATGCATTTCGAAAGGGAAAATCCTGTCTAACCAACCTTATTGCACTTTTGAGGTGGTAACAGACAGATTAGACATCAGACTTTCTAAATCATGATTTCTCATTAGGTTCCCAAGAAATTCAAACTCTCTCTTCTTGATCTTGGCTAACAGAGTTCTTTTAGCCTCAGATTTCACCAGCACTTCTTCATTGGTAGTGTGACTTGTCTGAGATATCTTAATCATTCACCTCAAAAACCGTAACTCTACAGCCTCAATTCTTCTCCACATTGCTTCACTGATTTTCCAACATTCGCTTTCATGTATCCCAACTGGTGTGATGGAGCATTGCAGGATTCGCAGCTTTGTTTTCATGGATAATTCTGAGTTAGTCCTCGAATCTTTTTTTAATGTTTTGAAATTGCATTTTTGACTGTTCCAATCCTTTGTCTTATTTCTTGGACGCACTTTCTGTCTGATGTTAACATAATTCCTAAATTTGTCCACCCCTGTGACCCTTAGTCATGGGGATTGGCAGTGTAAATACATGGTTATGGGGATAGGGCCTGGGTGGGATTGTTGTCGGTGCAGGGTTTTCTTTTTGGATCTTTTTGACACTCCGTTTTCTTACGATTAAAGTTCAACCCTTCTTCTCAATATCACATGCTGCCCAAAATCATGAAGAGTTCTTCTTCAGAGTCAGCAATAAGAATAGTGTTATCGGTGTACCTTGCTATAACCTCCAATTAACAATCCTAGAAAGGTCCTTAATCTCTAAGAATATTTTCACCATACAAACAGAATAAATCTGGGGAGAAAACACATGCCTGTCTGACACCCCTCTTTTAATCTTCACAAACACGTTCTCAACTTTTTCAGCTGCAGTTCATTCCCAATACAGATTTTCTGTGACTCTAAGGTCTTTGCCATCAAGGTCAAAAGACTCTAATGTGCTCATCAGTTCTTCATATTCCATCTCATCAATGCCTGACCATAAACATGAATACATCTTTCTTTAATCCCTTTCTGATAGAATGGGTACCACAACGATAGCATTTCTCGCTCCTCTGCCTTCTACAACACCACACCGTAGGTCTGAAATTTCTGGCTTTATCTTGCTCCTGGCCCTACTCGAAGGAGGATCTTAGTACCATGACCCATCAGACTGATGGTGCATTGGGATTCACATTCAATGGAACGCAATAAGTACTGATTTACTTAAATCTTCTGGAATTTCTCTCGTGTTGTAGACTTCATTAAAGATGAGAGTCAGTTTGTCTATTCCAAAGTCTTCTAAACTTTTAATGTGTTTGGTGACTATTTCACCTGGGCCTTTGGTTTTTCTTCTTATTTATTGCTGATCCTACTTCATCCTATATGATCTTTGGGTGACCCATGGCTGGAATTCTCCGTCCATTCCTGCCCCAACGCCACCAGCAAGGGTGGCGAACCTGGAGCTCAGCCAAATCTCTGTTCACTGCAGTGGGACCAAAGTATCTGGCTGGTGTGAACGGCTGGAAAATCCTGCCCCATGTGTTTCTTAATTGTTGGCTTTTCTTCTTGTCTATTTTCCTCAAAGAAGTCTTGTATATATTCAGTCTATCTTATAAGCAGTTTGTCTTTCTCCTTGATAGTTTCCCCATCTTTCCCATTGATGCATCCGCCAGATGTACAACCAACTTTTCCTGTGATTTCCCTGCTGCATTCTTCTCGAGTTTCTGCTTTTACATGGTTCATCCCTTTCACGGATTTGTTCAACAATTTTGCCTTTTCTTCAACACATTTTTGTTTGATCCTTTTATCCAATTCTTGGCATTTTCGTTGATCCATTTTCCTCACCTTCCTTCTGTGCTCCATTAAGTTTATTCATCAGTGTCACAAGTCGGCTTCCATTAACACTGCAATCAGGTTACTGTGAAAATCCCCTAGTCGCCACACTCCGGGGCCTGTTCGGGTACACTGAGGGAGAATTTAGCGTGGCCAATTGGACTGGGAGGAAACGGGAACACCTGGAGGAAACCCACACAAACATGGGGAGAACGTGCAAACTCCACACAGACAGTGACCCAAGCCGGGAATCGAACCCGGGACCCTGTGAGGCAGCAGTGCTAACCACTGTGCTGTCCTCTATTTTTGTTGATTTCTCTTTTCTTCAGCTAGGGAGGGGGTGGGGGGTGTGCTGCGTGGGGAGGGGATTGCTTTTTAATGACTCTAACACTGATGCTTTGAACATTTCCCATGGTGAATGGTTTCCTTGGTCTTGAAATTCCACTTCAATTTTTTCCCTGTATCTCTTTAAAGTCCCTATTTTTTTTCCAACTTCCTCAGCTTTTGATGTACGATTCTGATGGTGCAAACTACAGGTACACACTTGCTTCTGCAATCAAATTCTGGGCAAGCCTTGTCTGATTGAACTGCGTTTTGGAATCTGCAATAAGTCACATCGTCAATTTGATTTCTGGTGAAGTCACCAGGACTCTTCCAAGTGTATTTCCTTATTGGATGCTCCTTGGCCTAGTATTTAGAACAACCTGATCAATTGCGACACACCAATCAATCTACATTTTGCCTCTTCCATTGGGATCACAAAGGTTGCGATATTAAGTGATTTATACTTTTGTTAAACATTAGAAATAAGGCATAGTTTTAAGTGGGTTTAATTTATTGTTTCTGCAGAAGGAAGGGTAAAATCTATAGTTAGATTAATTCTGGGCAAAAGTGTTTGTATGTGTGGGGGTTGGTTCATTTCCAACTGTGTTTCTAATGTGCGTAGAGAGAGCTACGGCATGAAGAGTAAATAAACCAACAGCAGTGTGCTGATGTTGCTTAGCAACTGGAGGCCATTTTACAGTAGGAAGGCTTTTTGTTTTTAGTCTAGCTTAATTTATTGGCAGGTGGAGACAGGACACTGAGGAGTGAACATCTCTCAACTCTGTCAGAAGTCAGGATGGGAGCTGCAAACCAGCAGGCTTCCTGGCGTACCAGTTACTGTCCAGGGAATTGGGACAGAAATAATTTCATAAGATAAGTGAAGCTAAGAGAACAAAGACCAAGGAATTGATCAGAAGAATTCAAGGAATTCGCTCAGGCATGAAAAGAAGCAGACACTCCAGGAAGCGTGCAAAACGCGCAGACCTGAAGGGGAGAGTGAAACAAGGTGGTCCCAAGACCCTCCCCCCCCAGCTTACTGCTTGCAAATGTCCAATCTCTGGAAAACAAGCTCGACAAACTTCGAGCCAGACTCACTTTCCAGAGAGAACTGAGGGACTGCTGTGTACTGTTTCACGGAGACCTGGCTCACTACTGCTTCACCAGACAGTGTCCTATAGCCAGAAGGCTTCTCAATCCATCGAATGGACCATACAGCAGCCTCAGCAATGCTAGGGGGAGGTAGGGTCTGCTTCCTAATCAACACCTCGTGGTGCCTAGATGTAACACTGGCAACTTTCTTCTCCCCAGACCTAGAATACCTGATGCTAAAATGCCACCCCTACTACCTTCCGCAGGAGTTTACCTCCGTTATCCTGATGGCAGTTTACATCCCACCCCGTGCGGATGTGAAGATCGCGCTGGACGAAATATACACCACCATGAATAGCCTTGAGACGAAACATCCCGAGGCCTTGTTCATTGTGGCCGGGGACTTCATTCAGGCCAAGCTCAAGAGCGTACTACCAAGTTACCACCAACACGTCTCCTGTTCCACCAGAGACCCAAACATCCTAGACAACTGCTACACAAATATCAAATATGTCTACCGCTCTATCGTCTGCCCTCACTTTGGCAAATCAGACCACAAGGCTATGCTCCTGCTCCTGGCTTACAAGCAAAAACTGAAGCGGGAGAATCCATCAAAGAAAGTCGTGCAATGTTGGTCTGAGGAATCGGATGATCTCCTGCGGGGCTGCTTGGAGTCAGTGGACTGGTCAGTATTTAAAAAGTCTGTGACCAGCCTGAACGAGTTCACCACTACAGTAACTGACTTCATTAGTAAGTGTGTAGAAGTCTGTGTGCCAAAGAAGCAAATCTGTGCGTTTCCCAACCGGAAACCATGGATGAACAGGGATACTTACTGCTTGCTGAAGTCCAGGTCTGAGGCGTTCAAGTCAGGCGACCCTGACCTATACAAGAAAGCCAGATATGATCTAAGGAGATCAATCAAAGATGCCAAAAGACAGTACCGGACCAAGCTAGAGTCCCAGACTAGCCATACCAACCCCTGCCAACTATGGCAAGGTCTGCAAGACATAACAGGCTACAAGATGAAGGCATGTAAAATCGCCAGCTCCAACGCACCCCTCCCTGATGAGTTCAATGCATTCTAAGCATGTTTTGAGCAAGAGGTCAACAAGAGTATGCCTCCACCCTGGAAGCCGTGGATGAACCTGTATCTGGGGTCACCATTGCAGATGTCAGAGCAGCTTTCTCAAAGGTCAAACCATGGAAAGCGACTGGCCCGGATGGGGTACCCAGATGAGCGCTCAGATCCTGCGTGGATCAGCTGGCGGGGGTATTTGCAGACATCTTCAACCTCTCTTTCCAACAATCGGAGGTCCCTAACTGCTTCAAGAAGATGACCATCATCCCGGTACCTAAGAAAAGTCAAGCAGCGTGCCTTAATGACTATCGGTCGGTGGCTCTGACATCCATCATTATGAAGTACTTCAAAAGGTCAGTCATGGCACGAATCAATTCCAGCCTCCAGGGCTACCTGGATCCACTACAGTTTGCCTACTGCTGCAACAAATCCACAGGAGGCGCCATCTCCCTGGCCCTGCACTCAACCCTGGAACACCTAGATAATAAAGACACCTATGTCAGACTCCTATTTATTGAATACAGCTCAGCCTTCAACACCACTATTCCCACGAAACTCCTCTCCAAACTCCATGGCCTGGGCCTCAACACCTCCCTCTGCGACTGGATCTTGAACTTCCTAACTCACAGACCACAAATCGGTAAGAATAGGCAACAACACCTCCTCCACGATCATCCCCAACACCGGTGCCCCACAAGGCTGTGTTCTCAGCCCCCTACTATACTCCTTATACATCTATGACTATGTGGCCAAGTTCCCCTCTGATTCGATTTTCAAGTTTGCTGACGACACCGCCACAGTGGGTTGGACCTCAAACAATGACAAGGCAGCGTACAGGAATGAGATAGAGAATCTGGTGAACTGATGCAGCAACAATAATCTCTCCCTCAATGTCAACAAAATGAAGGAGATTGTCATTGACTTCAGGAAGCATAAAGGAGAACATGCACCTGTCTACATCAATGGGGATAAAGTAGAAAGGGTTGCGAGCTTCAAGTTTTTAGGTGTCCAGATCCCCCCCTCCACTGCCGACACTATAGTTAAGAAAGCCCACCAATGCCTCTACTTTCTCAGAAGACTAAGGAAATTTGGCATGTCAGCTACAACTCTCACCAACCTTTACAGATGCACCATAGAAAGCATTCTTTCTGGTTGTATCACAGCTTGCTTTGGCTCCTGCTCTGCCCAAGACCGCAAGGAACTACAAAAGGCCGTGAATGTAAGCCAATCCATTGCGCAAACCAGCCTCCCATCCATTGACTCTGTCTACACTTTCCGCTGCCTCGGAAAAGCAGCCAGCATAATTAAGGACGCTATGCACTCCAGACATTTTCTCTTCCACCTTCTTCCGTCAGAAAAAAGATACAAAAGTCTGACTCAAGAACAGCTTCTTCCCTGCTGCTGTTAGACTTTTGAACGGACTTACCTTGCATTAAGTTGATCCTTCTCTACACCCAAGCTATGACTGTAACACTACATTCTGCACTCTCTCGTTTCCTTCTCTATGAATGATATGCTTTGGCTGTATAGTGCACAAGAAATAATACTTTTCACTGTCTGTTAATACATGTGACAATAAATCAAATCAAAAAAGTAAATGAAGTATTCTGAATTAAAGAGACAATTGCAGTAACCAGATTTAAAGTGGAAAATTTTTATACAGTTTGGGAATCAAGAGTTAAAGCAATTGTGAACTATTTGGACAGCAGTCAAGATAAAAAAAATCCTACAGGGGTTGGTGTAAAACCTAGACTGGATTCACTGTTAAAAGTGGAGTGGAAGATTTATTTAAAAGTTTCATTTGGAATACGTGGACTGTATTTCAGAATGAACACTGCTAAGGGAAAGCATTATGGTGAGAGACAATTTCAAAGCATGTTTTGGGAGTGGAGTTTGGAAACTCTCATGTGTCAAATATTTGGGGAGATTCAGAGGAGAAATCCATAGGCAATAACTTGGATTCAGAGCAGAGTGCGTGTGTTTGACCACAGTCACCTTGTATGATTAAAAGGGACTTTGTTACTGAGATCATTGTAGCTTAAGATGTACTTTGTAATCTGTGTAAATCTTAAAACCTGTGTGCAATTGTTAAGGTAAGGGGGGAGTAAAGGAGTATTGTACCATAATCCAATTTGTTCATGGTTAATATTGTTCTTGTTGTTAAAACTAATTCGAGGTCATGTGATTCTATTCCTCCATGTTTTGTAAGAAACAACGAAAATTACAGTCCTTTGAGCCAGTGTTCCATTCTGGGATCTTCCCATCCAATTATAACATTAACTGGGATTGTAACACTTGAAAAAACCAGAAGGATTGCAAAGCTCCTCTAATAACACAGAATGCGATGTTTCCACTAACTTCACACCAGCAAAAGAAGATCAAAAGCACCTCATCTGGTTCGCCCTTTAAAATAGCACCTGTGCTGGGATTAGAGTCCTTTGTACAGCTGAATGTAACCTCAGAGTGATGATGAAAGGGCGTGAACTGGACCCAAAATGATGGATTGTGCGCTAAGGACAGTGTTTGAGCCTGTTTGGCATCACGCTCTGCCTATGCTGGATTCTTCTGGCACACGTGGGCCATATCAGAAGCGGCATGAAGAATACCGGTGAATTTTGCTTTGCAGTTTGTTGCCCTCACAGAGCCGACATCAGCATCTCTACAGACCCAAATGTCACAGCCATTGGACAAAATATTACGCCGGTGCGAACCTCTGGTCCCACTGACGGTGCAGCCTGGCTGTGGGTTTCCCGGCGGCGTAAGGTTGGAACCAATGGGAAATCTCATTGAAAGCAGCGGGACCAGTAGATCCCAGCACCGGCAAACAGCGCACCGCCTCCCATCCTGAGAATAACGTGGCAGGAAGGCCGGAGAGAATCCCACCCATTATCTACAAATTCATCCCACTGACTAGTGTTCAAACCAGATTACATCTTATAAATAACATGCCAAAACAAAATTTGTACAGGGTGAGTTGCAGCCAGTGTCCTACTTACATTCAACGTGCCCGTGCTTACTATGATCATGTTTCAGGTTGCTCAGGTTGTGATTCTCCCACAGGGCTGCTGCATATTGGTCTGGTGCCAACAACAATGAAATCCAACCCAGATCTACAGTCATTGCTCAGAATGTTCCCCCAGTCTTTATACCGGCATCTTTCAACTAGCACACGACACGTTTGTGAGGCAGTTGATATGCCATGAACGCAGAAGCTACTAGTCAGCTAAAATAGACTCACTATTCAGCCAATTAAGCTCTTAATTCTGATCATGACTATTCGGTCGACATTTTTATTGAACAACTAAAAAAAGTGACGATAAACTTTGTTTACTATTTAAAAAATCTTTTCACTTTATCATTCTGGTTTAAAGGTATGGTTAAGTGCGTCTGCTCTCAAAAGCCGTGCACAGACCCACTTTGCTCACGGACTGTTCCAATCCTCTTCCCGCACTTAATGGTGCACTAAGGCAGACTTTTGTTTGTTTCCATAGCTAGTTATTCCTGGAACAGGTCGCTAGTCTGACTCCCAGAATAAGACTGGTGTAATCACTAACTGGTGTGTTTTGCAGGCAAACCTGAGTTTAACAGGCTGCTTTATAAACTGAGGTTTAAGTTTATTTATTGGTGTCACAAGCACACTTACATTAACACTGCAATGAAGTTACTGTGAAAATCCCCTAGCAGCCAAACTCCGGCACCTGTTCGGGTACACTGAGGAAGAATTTAGCATGGCCAATAGCACCTAACCTGCATGTCTTTTGGACCGTAGGAGGAAACCAGAGCACTGGAAGAAACCCATGCAGACTTTGGGAAAATGAGCAGATTCCACACAGACTGTGACCTAATCCGGGAATCAAACCTGTGAGGCAGCGGTGCTAAGCACTGTGCCACCCCCTGTAATGTATGTAAAAGAGCATGTTCTTTGCAAATTCTCAATTAATTCACAACTACCTACAACTAAATATTTTACTACCTTGACATGCTAGAACAAGTCAATTATCAATGGAAACATTTAGATTGTTCTCACATAAGCAAATTGTCTATTGTAATTGCGTTATCATTTTTAAGTATTGGCTTTGAAAGAACATAGTCATTTTAACATCAGACTTCAAACCCTAAATGTTGTGTGTTATTTTGCTATCAAAAGGTTGGTAGGACAGAAATTCCACCCACTGCTAACGTCTCTCCATCACAGCGATGGGCTCAGTGAAATAATATGGTCAGTGCCATCATCTGGAATGGTGCAGCAGAGGTGTCCATCAGAGTGGACACCCTTAGGTCAACAAGGAGAGGGTACTTAACCAAAAAAATGTCTAAATCGCACAATGCCTGGGATAGTTCAGCATTTGCCTTTACGACTTTAGGCCCAAGCCAAAAATGGAAAGAACATGTGTTCTCAGCAGATCCCACAGGCCCTGTCAAAGAACTTCAGGGCACTTCTGAAAGAAATTCCAGGGAAATTTCAGAAATGCTCCGGAAACATCCCAAAGTTTAAGAGATCCAGATTTCAACCCAATGTCAGCATCACCAATGCAATTACCCAAAATAATGTACCAAAAATAGTCGTACCATTCCTGGCCCGTTGTCCTGAGTACATAGAATGCTTTTATTTTATTAACAAGGACCTTGCCCTGATTCATCTGAGGCACCAGAGAAATAAAACAAATGGGTGTTAACCCATTTCACTGAGGATAGCCGAGGAGCAGAGGTACATCACATATGTTCCAATGAAGCCTGCCAGAAATAGTGTACTCATATACCCAAGCATTCAAACATTTGAGCTGCAGACTATCCCATGAGGCTGCATAGTAAATTCCATTGATAAAGACACACCCTCGGAGAGGACGTAGGATCACAGGCACGGCTAGCGCGTTGTGAATTTCCACGTTTTGTTTTGTTCAGTGTCAACTGAAGGTGAAAGCTAACTTTGTCATTAATGCCCTTGTAATTTATGCTGGATTTTGAAGCACGCTGTTTTAAATCCAATTCCCACAGCCGTTTTCACATTGATAAATCCTGCCCTTCTACATCTTCCCTCACGCACTGATGTCCTTGTCAATGTCAATATTTGCTTAGCTGGGTCATAGAATCCCTACAGTGCAGAAGGAGGTCATTCAGCCCATCGAGCCTGCACCAACTACAATCCCACCCAGGCCCTATCCCTGTAACCCCAGATATTTACCCCACTAATCCCTCTAACCTACGCATCCCGGGACACTAAGGGGTAATTTAGCATAGCCAATCAACCTAACCCACACATCTTTGGACAGTGGGAGGAAACTGGAGCACCCGGAGGAAACCCACGCAGACACAAGGAGAACGTGCAGACTCCATACAGACAGTGACCCAAGCCAGGAATCAAACCCAGGTCCTTGGAGCTGTGATGCAGCAGTGCTAACCACTGTGCCAAAGATAATTACCCCATCTTTTCTCATTCCAAACGCTTGTGAAAATTAGCACGTGCTCTTCGATTAATGTGTAAGAGAATGTTGATTTTGATTTGATATCATTCTGCATCAGCTGCCGCATGGATTTACATCTCTGAGCATAAACTCACGTTGCTTGTTCCCTATTTCTCCCTTTTTCCTCTATTTTTGACCCTGGTCTATGCTGGATATGGTTTTGCTGACATGATCTGCTCTTATCTCATATACTGAGATAGTATATGTGTGCTGGTAGCTATTCCACACTGGAGGCTTCAGAGATTTGTCAAAACGTGTCCTCCCACAATGTGCACAATAGCACTGCTGCCTCATAGCACCAGGGACCCAGGTTCGATTCCCGGCTTGGGTCACTGTCTGTGCAGAGTCTGCACGTTCTCCCTGTGTTTGCGAGGGTTTCTTCCGGGTGCTCTGGTTTCCTCCCACAGTCTGAAAAGCATGCTGGTTAGGTGCTAAATTCTCCCTCAGTGTACCCGAACAGGCGCCGGAATATGGCAACTAGGGGATTTTCACAGTAACTTCATTGCAGTGTTAATGTAAACCTACTTGTGACACTAATAATTAAACTTTAAACTTAAACTTTGAATTACAGGCTGCTGGACACTTATCATTTGTGACAACTCCCCTTCCAAAAGACATTGAGGCTAATTACAGTGTCACCACAACTGACCAGATTGAGATCAGTTCACTTACAGACAAGGGATCCTAGCAGGCTGTTCAATTACACCTGAAAGTGCTGGTCCCAAGTATACCATCAGGATGTTTTGTATGTGCCCAATTACTACACACAGGAACATAGGAGCAGAGTTGGCCATTTAGTCCTTCTAGCCTGCTCCAGCATTTAATAAGATCGTGGCTGATCTGATTGTGGCCTTAACTCCATATTCCTGCATAGCAAAAGATCAAAGAACAATACAACACAGGAACAGGCCTTTCAGCCCACTAAGCCTGTGCCAATACATGGTTTCTATTCCCCTGTTTGTCTCCCCTTCGTGTGTCTATCAAGATATACCTTGAATGTTGTTAATGTGTCTGCTTCCACCACCTCCTCCACTGGCAGTGCATTCCAGGCACCCACCACCCTCTATGTGAAAAACTTTCCCCACACGTCTCCCAAACTTACTACCTCTCACCTTAAACCTGTACTCTCCTGTAGTCCCTTCCACCCTGGGAAAAAGCCTCTGACTATTTACCCTATCTATGCTGCTTATAATTCTGAAGATCCCCAATGACCCTTGACTATAGAGTGTCCTCATGTTAATTTCCTACGCAAGATGTACTTTATTACGACGATGAACGATGCAAACCTTTGAGAGCCACGCTTCTATTTTAACCAAGCTTTTGATCATATTCTCTCATTAATACTACACTTTACAGAGCACGTATAGAATCAGTGCACAGCGGGTTCCAATTTATGGAATCAACTTTTTAAGTTAAACTGGTGCTTGGTAACTGGAGTTAATGTTTGGCGTTATCCCAGAGTGAGGTACAATGAGACTCGAAACCAAAACCAGAAAGTGCTGGAAGCAGTCAGCAAGACTTCCCACTTCTGTGGAGAGAAGTAAATATTTTGGTTCTAATGCAAGTTTATGCCTGAAGCATTCATGTGCTCAACCACAGGTCCTGCCTACTTGATGAGTATCTCCTGCATTTGCTTCTGTTTTTGTTTCCAGCCTCCATTATATTTGATTTTTGTTTGAGAGTGTGGGGAATCCATTTAGATCTGGTGCCGAGTTGGGCTTTCATTCCATTTTAGGGTGCATTTACCCCATTTGTAGGGTGGAATTTAATCCAGGCGATGGGGATAGCGAGAGCCCCACTTCCCCTCCTTCGGAGGAAGGCCACCAGGGTAACCAAGCATCTGGGATTTTCTGGGACTGTCCTGTAATTTAGTGTTCTGTCCCAGGTTCCAGGTCAGGCCTTTTCCAGGATGCACTGTGTCCTGGATTTCTTACCTCTTCATGTGAATGCCTTGGACTAGGCAAGTTGCTGCTGTGGGTTTGACCATTTCCAGAGGCTGTTCTGTGGGGATGGGGGAGTTCTGAACCAGCAGTTTCAGACTGGGAGAACGTCACCCGACTGAGGCTGTGGACTAACACATCTGAGGCAAGGATCAATCCCCACCCCCTTCCACAGTCTTGGCAATTCCCCTTCCCCTCCGCACAGTCTCACTACATCAAATGCCATTCAGGCACTTGGTGAACAGCGGTGGTCCTATTCAGGGATCAAGGGGGGGTGCGGGGGGCAGGGGGAGGGGGGGGGGGGGGGTGGTGGGGAGGTGGGTGGCAATCCTGACACTCCCAAGAGCTTTTGGTCAATTAGAAGCTGGCAGGTTATCGTTGCTGTCAGCGCCTCTGGTCAGGTGGTGCGAGGTGCCGGTACTGCATTCACCTGAGACCCAGGATCAGTGAGCCCCCCCCCCCCTCCAGGATGACAGGTGAGTGAGAGTGGAATGGGGCTCGGGGGGATGGGGTTTGCTGGCTGGGGGTACACAGGCGGACAGGAAGAGGGGGAAAGAGTGGCTCTCAATGCCAGCACCCCACACCCCCGCCCCACCTTCCCAATGTCAGACCCCTCGATCAGGCATTTAGTGTATTACATCAAGAGATTCCCCCCTCCTGCCCATCACTGCCCTCCAGGATTCTGCAAGAAAACCCAACAGGGGTTCGCTTTTCAGACTTCCAGGATAACGACTCTCCCATTGTCATTGGTTGAATACCAACTGGTGTGGGATGAGACCTTTAGGTGGGCGTTAAATGCATATTTGAGAACCTCAATAGGAACATAATGTGTAAATGCCACCCAAAAGCCTTACAGCCCCAGACCATAATCAAAGTTGGTGGCCTCTCCATCCCTCACTTTCTAGACCAATTAAATGCCCCCCCCCCCGCCCCCCGCCACCTCGAACTCCTCAGTGAAGGGCATTCATTCCACCCAAAATGAAGGCCCTGACTTGTTCTCTGCTAAAATAGCATTCAGGGCTCACTGTCTGTCATAGGACCTTTATTGCATATTAAAAGATGCCTACTGCCTGGAGCAGACTGCATTTAGCTGCCCAGTTGTAAGCAAATGTTTCAAAATGGCGGCAGCTGAAAGAGATACGGAAGAACATTAAGTACTAAACCACCACTTTAACAGCATCATTGGCGCATTTACACAAATCGGGACAAATTAAAATCAGCCCCCAAACTCTTGTGGAACAATGTGGGATGTTTAACTATATTAAAGGTGCTATCTAAATACAACTTGTTGTTCTTTATCCCAGTGCTTTATTTGTAAATCATTAAAACGCAGTGCTATTTGTCTTCACATAGTGAAACCATTGCTATAGAAAAATGAATCGTGCTACAAGCGTCTTGGATGCACATCGTTATAAGTGTATCAACATTGGGACGATCGAGTTGCCGTTTTGAATTTATCTTATCAAACATTGTCTTGGATTTTCCCTGCAGCAAGTATTCATTTTTGGGCAATCCTGGAGCAAAGCAGCTTGAAGCAATGAGATAGGGAGGTCAATCGGTGAAAGCCTGCCCTTGAACTGGCCCAATAATGTTTTCCTGCCTCCCTCCCTGAGCAGGAATGTCAGCTGCACAGCCTTTGACTGTCACCACGGAGTTAAACGATGGCAGGGCTTGGGATCCCAGCTGCTTATCCTTATATCAAGCATTGTTACAAAACAAATATGGGGAGAGGGTGCAAAATGGAGAGGAACCAGGTGGCAGTAGGCAGGAAGATCTGACAGGAGTGTGATAGTCACCTCACAGGCGATTGTGGCAAAATTCTGGATCCAGGGCTTTCTTAAGCATTCCACTGCACATCATTTCAGGACCTTTGCTACTTTTAACAAAAACTCTGTGCCTTCCTGCAGCATCACAATGAGTTTCCTTCATTGGAGACCCTTCCTCTGCAGTCTGGCAGCAGCAGAGGGGCAAATGGCCACTGGACCTACCTCCTCAGGGCCCAAGGCGCCGGGCCAGGGTGTCAGTGCCAGGGTGCCAACGGGCAGTGCGCTGTTGGCACTGTCAAGATGCTTAGCCTGAAGGGAGGCTGAGAGGAGGTTCTGACAGAGAAAGGGGGCCTGAGTGGAGAGGTCTGAGAGGGAAGATGGCCTGAATGGAAGATCTGATGGAGAAAGGGGGGCAGAGTTGGGAGTCTGAGGGGGAGGAGGGGAGCTGAGTGGGGTTCTGATGGAGAAAGGGGGCCTGAGTGGGGGATCTGAGGTGGGGGGGAAGGGTGCTGAGCTGGGGATCTGATGGAGAAGGTGGGCCTGAGTGGGGGGGGTCTGAGGTGGAGGGGGTCTGAGGTCGAGGGGAGCTGGGTGGGGGATCTGATGAAGAAGGTGGGCCTGAGTGGGGGGGTCTGAGGGGAAGGGGGCCTGAGTGGGGGGGTCTGATGGAGAAAGTGGGCCTGAGTTGGGGGCCTGAGGGAAGCTGAGTGGGGTTCTGAAGGAGAAGGATGGGACTGAGTGGGGGGGGGGGGGGTGTCTGAGGGGAAGGGGGGGGTGAGTGGGGGATCTGATGGATAAAGGGGGCCTGAGCTGGGGGTCTGAGGGAAGGAGGGGAGCTGAGTGGGGCGGTTAGGTCATGTCACCCACATACCAGCATGGTGTGGGGGGAGTTACCCATTATTTGTGGATGGTGGGGAAGGATGTCCCTCTTTGATGAGGGATTGGTTGTGCTCCACTGGTCGGTGTGGAGCCACCATTTATGTTTGTGTGAGAGGGAGTCCTATCTCCGAGTGTGGAGATTGGGTCACCATTGAAAATGGTCTCGGAACAGCGGGGTTGGCCGGCGGGTTGCCCAATATGAATAAATTAACATCTATCAGTTGGGAGAATCCCACCTGATAGACGCTGCTAGCACCAGTGGGAAACCCTCCATGTTTCCCGCTGCTGTGGGCACAAAGTCCCAATTTGAGAGAATCGCAGCCGAGGTCCAACTAAGGGAAAATGTGAGGCAATTTAATACATAATTTACTACACTGGTATAGAGAAACTGTTAGATGTGTGGCATGCTACAGTAGAGTTTTCAAAAAGCCTCCCTTCTATGTTTGTAGCTTATTATGTCCTCCACAAGGGCTTTGGCCCCATTTTTGAAATTCGGCAGCTGAGGTAAATTGACTGCAGAAGCTCGGAAAAAAAATATCCCAAAGAAAATTGAAACAAACATATTATTTAATTGCACCACCCTTAAATCTCCAGATACTTTCTTGCAGCTGTTTTCTAGAATTTTCTCCACCCTTTTCTATGGCTAATCTCCAAATTGGTTTCTTCAGACTGACACCCTAAATAGGTCATTATTGGGTACAGGTATTTGTATACAATGCCTAAATAGAAACACAATAAAGATGGACGTTTTAATTAAGTTTAAACACATGCTTTGTTTTTTTTTTGCGACGTCCTGGATTTTGCCAGGCAGCTCGAGCCCTCGACACAAATACAATAGGTTTTTCCCTGCTGCAATATAGGGATTGGACTGAGTACAGATAGAAGAGATGGCAGACTCATTCAGCATGGAAAACGTCCAAAGGAAAGTATATTATGTCTTCAAGAAAGCTTCAACAGGATGCACCTTAGGAACAAGCAGTCTTGTTAGCGTAGGCCAAGTTTGGAGCCAGGGTTACAAAATCCTAATTCAATTCGATCTTTGCAGTCTGATGAGGACTCCCAAATGATGCTGGTCAAAGAAAACGCCCCCAAAACTGGACAGATATCGACTGAGTCCCAAGTCAGCTGTAAGTGAATTTCGGTCTGTAAGCTGTTTTCGGTTTTAAAAGAAAATTCAACATTATAGTGTCCAGAAATCAATCGAAATACAAAGTGGATGATGCCAAAACTCTGCTGTATGCCAATAATTGATTGGGGAATGTATCAAAGATACATGTACAAATATTAGAGGACCTGATATTATTTTGCTGGCATTTACCTAATGTGCTGAGTGATTTTTCCATCAGCCAGCACTTGAACTCCTGATAGTTTCCTGGATGATGCCCCACTGAGGAATCAATTTAGTCTCCCTAATGCTGTGGATTCTCTCCAAGGCTCAATAAAATGTTAGTGTGGGCATGGATTACTGGAAGGAGGCTGTTGTAAATGACTTCTTATGCCTTAGCGAAAAAAAATAACTGGGAAAAATCTTACATTTAGACAAGTGTCTGTCAAGAACTCAGTAAATTTCAAGCTATACACACATTCACTCAGTTCATTGTATATGGCTGGCTTGACCATTTTCATTTTACACTGCACAGTCACAAATAATTCATCAGCCTAAAGGTCTAAAAAGAACTATCTACACATTATCAGCTGAGGCTCAGTTGATAGCACTGAGTCCTAAGGTTCTGGGTTCAATTTCTACTTCTGCTGAAGCACAAAAACCAAGGCTGACACTTCTGTGCAGTGCTGAGGGAGTGCTGTATTGTCAGAGGATCAATACTGAGGGAGTGCTGCACTGTCAGAGGGTCAGTACTGAGGGAGTGCTGCGCTGTCAGAGGATCAGTACTGAGAGAGTGCTGCACTGTCAGAGGGTCAGTACTGAGGGAGTGCTGCGCTGTCAGAGGTTCAGTATTGAGGGAGTGCTGCGCTGTCAGAGGATCAGTACTGAGGGAGTGTTGTATTGTCAGAGGGTCAGTAGTGAGGGAGTGCCATACAGTCAGAAGATCAGTTCTGAGGGAGTGCTATATTGTCAGAGGATCAGTACTGAGGGAGCGCCATACTATCTGAGGATCAGTACTGAGGGAGTGCTGCACTGTCAGAGGATCAGTACTGAGGGAGCACTACACTGTCGGAGGATCAGTTCTGAGGGAGTGCCCTACTGTCAGAGGATCAGGACTGAGGGAGCACTACACTGTCAGAGGATCAGTTCTGAGGGAGTGCCCTACTGTCTGAGGATCAGTACTGAGGGAGCGCTGCACTGTCAGAGTGTAGATGAGAATGTAATCCAGGGTTCCATCTGCCTGCTCAGGCACTATCTTGATGAACAACAGAAGACTTGTATCCAGAATCCTGGCTAATACCTAGGTGTCAATCAACATCACAATAGCAGATTTTCTGGTCATTATCACATCACTGTTTGTGGGAGATTGCAGTGTGCAAATTTACCGCTACATTTCCTGCATTGCAACAGTGATTACAGTTCAAAAGTACTTCACAGTCTGTAAAGACATCCAGTAGTCGTGCAAATGCTACATAAATGCAAATGTTGCTTTTCATATGTAAATGCTTTGAATGTAGCATTTATCTACATATATGCTACATTCAAACATGGTGGCATAGTGGTTAGCACTGCAGCCTCACAGCGCCAGGAACCTGGGTTCAATTCCCGGCTTGGGTTACTGTCTGTGTGGAGTTTGCACATTCTCCCCGAGTCTGTGTGGGTTTCCTCCAGGTTCTCCAGTTTCATAGAACATAGAACATTACAGCGCAGTACAGGCCCTTCGGCCCTCGATGTTACGCCGACCAGTGGAACCAATCTAAAGCCCCTCTAATCTACACTATTCCAATATCATCCATATGTTTATCCAATAACCATTTGAATGCGCTTAATGTTGACGAATCCACTACTGCTGCAGGCAGGGCATTCCACGCCCTTACTACTCTCTGAGTAAAAAACCTACCTCTGACATCTGTCCTATATCTCTCACCCCTCAATTTAAAGCCATGTCCCCTCGTGCCAGCCAGAGAGGAAAAAGGTTCTCACTGTCCACCCTATCTAACCCTCTGATCATCTTGTATGCCTCTATTAAGTCACCTCTTAACCTTCTTCTCTCTAACGAAAACAACCTCAAGCCCCTCAGCCTTTCCTCATATGATTTTCCCACCATACCAGGCAACATCCTGGTAAATCTCCTCTGCACCGTTTCCAACACTTCCACATCTTTCCTATAATACGGTGACCAGAACTGTACGCAATACTCCAAATGCGGCCGCACCAGAGTTTTGTACAGTTGCAGCATGACCTCCTGGCTCCGAAACTCAATCCCTCTACCAATAAAAGCTAACACACCGTACGTCTTCTTAACAACCCTATCAACCTGGGTGCCAACTTTCAGGGATCTATGCACATGGACACCCAGATCCCTCTGTTCATCCACACTACCAAGTATCTTACCATTAGCCCAGTACTCTGTATTCCTGTTACTCCTTCCAAAGTGAATCACCTCACACTTTTCCACATTAAACTCCATTTGCCACCTCTCAGCCCAGCTCTGCAGCTTATCTATGTCCCTCTGTAACCTGCCACTTCCCTCCGCACTGTCTACAACTCCACCGACTTTAGTGTCATCCGCAAATTTACTAATCCATCCTTCCACGCCCTCATCCAGGTCATTAATAAAAATGACAAACAGCAGTGGCCCCAAAACAGATCCTTGCGGTACACCACTAGTAACTGAACTCCAGGATGAATATTTCCCATCAACCACCACCCTCTGTTTTCTTACAGCTAGCCAATTCCTGATCCAAACCACTAAATCACCCTCAATCCCATGTGTCCGTATTTTCTGAAAAAGCTTACCATGGGGAACCTTATCAAACGCTTTGCTGAAATCCATATACACCACATCGACCGCTTTACCCTCATCCACCTCTTTGGTCACCTTCTCAAAGAACTCAATAAGGTTTGTGAGGCACGACCTACCCTTCACAAAACCGTGCTGACTATCCCTAATCAAATTATTCCTTTCTAGGTGATTATAAATCCTATCTCTTATAATTCTTTCCAATACTTTGCCCACAACAGAAGTAAGGCTCACCGGTCTATAATTACCAGGGTTGTCCCTACTCCCCTTTTTGAACAAGGGGACAACATTTGCTATCCTCCAGTCTTCTGGCACTGTTCTTGTAGACAATGACGACACAAAGTTTCCTCCCACAGTTCAAAGATGTGCAGATTAGGTTGATTGGGCGTGCTAAAATTGCCCCTTTGTGTCAGGGGGATTAGCAGGATAAATAATTAGGGTTACAGGGATAGGACCTGAGTGGGATTGTTGTCGGTGCAGGTTTGATGGACCAAATGGCCTCCTTCTGCACTATAGGGATTCTATGATCTATCTTACTGCAAAATGTCTTACTTTGTTACAGATGCAAAGTCTGTTCTTAAGTTTCACCTGACTGGCTCAAATATTTATAAAACAGCAACAAATGACAAATTGAACAATGTGGAAAAAGGCTTTCCAAAAGAAACCAAGTCAATTATATTTCTAGTTTTCTGCCTGATCACCTGGCCTGTCCCTGAGGGGGAGAGAAATCTAGAGAATATTCTTTCAGCAATCAGCCTACCTTTGACTCCAGAATGTGTCTGCTTCCAATTCCATCACTTCTTCTTCAGAATAGTCACCTGAGCAATGATTAAAGGGAAAACTCAGAGCAGACATGAATGTTTACTTGGGTATCTAAGTAATACACCAGTGTTTCAGACCCCAGCCTATCAGAAAATCTAAGTTGTTTGTAGTGGACTGCTTTATTATGTTGTAAATTACAGTTATCAGGCAGCCATAATACTTAATGGTGTTTTTAAAGCTACTGGGTTTTTCACAATTTGTCAAACTTAAATTATATCTACCATTATTGTAGAAGTAAGCACTCTTTTTATCCGTTTGTCTTTGTTTTGTAATTACACTGATTGAACAAACACAAGGCATTATTTCCCAACACTTTACACGGGTCAGCAATATTGAGCTGCCTTCTTCTCGATTATCAGAGTTTTAATCTCCCACAAATTGCTATTCTTTCTGATGCAGTATATTCTTGTCTGTTTACTAATATCATTCAAATGGTTCCTAAAATCCTCTCGCTTCCCTTTATGGGGGCAGATAAAAAGAATGAAGAGGATCATTTGAATCACTTTAGTACATAAATTTATCCATACAAGAAGACCTAAAGGCATCTCAATTATAGCATTCAACTGTTTCTTATCATAGAATCATAGAATCCCTACAGTGCAGAAAAAGACCATTCAACCCATCGCATCTGCAATGACTCTCCAAAAGAATATTTTACCCAGGCCCTATCCCCATAACCCCATGCATTTACCCTATTAATATCCCTAACCTATACATCTTGAGACTCAAAGGGGCAATTTAGCATGGCCAATCAACCTAACCTACATATCTTTGGACTGTGGGAGGAAACCGGAGCACCCAGGGAAACCCACGCAGACACGGGGAGAATGTACAAACACCGCACAGACTGGAATTGAACTCAGGTCCCTGGCGCTGTGAGGCAGCAGCACTAACTACTATGTCACCGTGCCACTCAAGGTGGAACAGTCTCAACAGACTTAAAGTCTGACTTTATTCCACGATCGTGGGTGAAATTGTCCTGTCCCACCTGCTGCGGGAATCATAGAGGAGGGGGTGCGGGCCTTGCAAAGATCCGTTGACCTCCAGTGGGATTTTCCAGTTTTGGGAAGAGCACGGCCAGAAAATCCCGCCCATTGTTTGGATGTCCACTCCAAGTTTTGACCTCTCTCTTGGCCTCCTTGACTTTCATCAGTTAAAACTCACGTTTCCTTGTCCTCCTGTCAACAATAATTTACATTATTATCATTCCTTTTATGGTAAAAAAAATCAAAGGACATTAAATATTCCTCACATCACCTTCATTCTCTTGTTTGGGAAATCCTTTCTGGAATATTGCCCACCGTTCTGGGCTCCACATTATAGGAAGGAGATGAACACATTCAGAGAGTGCAGAAAAGGTTTACAAGAATGCTTCCAGGGACTTTGAAGTTTTGTATCATCCACAAACTTTGAATTTGATCCCTACACACCGAAATCTAGATCATTAATATATATCAGGAAAAGCAAGAGTCCCAATACCGAACCCTGGGGAACACCACTACAAACCTTCCTCCAACCCAAAAAATACCTATTGACCATTACTCTCTGCTTCCTATTATTCCACCAATTTAGTATCCACTTTGCTACAATCTCTTTTGCTCCCTGAGCTATAACTTTCCTCACAAGTATGTTGTTGGCACTGTATCGAATGTCTCCTGAAAGTTCATATACACCACATGTACACCACATCAACAGCATTACCCTCATCAACCCTTTCTGTTACCTTCTTATATAACTCCAGCAAGTTAAACACAATTTCTCTTTCAGAAATCCATGCTGGCTCTTCTTAATCGACCCACATTTTTCCATGTGACTACTAATTCTATCCCAAATAATTGTTTTGAGAACCTTGTCCACTATTGATGTTAAACTGACTGGTCTGTAATTGCTGGAGATATCCTTACAACCTTTTTTGAACAAGGGCATAACATTTGCAATTCTCCAGTCCTCTGGCACCTCCCTTGAATCTAGGGAAAACTGGAAGATATGGCCAGCGGCCCTGCAATTTCCACACTTGTTTCCTTCATGCTGCTGGAGGATTTGCACCTCCAATTGTCAGGGTCTGCCTCCCTGCCCTCACACATTGAAAAACATTCTTACTGGCTCTGGGAGGGCCTCAACGTGGAAATGCCGCCTCCTTCTGCCTACAGCCTCAGCAGTCGTCACCTCTTCACTTGGCATTGCTGAGGCTGCAAAGCTATTGGCCCTCTGATTGGGCCTGCAACTCAAGATGCAGGCCTCCATCCTTAATCACCGGTAAAACGCCCTCCCCAGTCTCACTGTTCGCGGGCCCAGGATGCACATTTGGCCCTGGCGGCAGGACCCATGGCGTGCCAGTAACATTTTCTCTTCCTTGATGGTGCAGACTTGATGGGCTGAATGGCCTCCTCTCCCCTGTATGTTAGAATGCAACCGGTGACAACTTTGTATCGGATGTCATGTGACCAATGGTAACAAGCTGTAAGAGTCAGCTGACCCAGTAAACCATGGAACCAATTGCAGAATGATGTGATGGTCAGCTGGCCAGCTCACTCACTATAAATACGAACCTGTTGGGAATTGTGGGGAACTTGGATTGGCCCAGGGCAAGGCCCCAAGTTTGGAGTAATGAAGTTTCTTTATTAAACCTTTTCTTTGATTTATAAGTTGAAGTAAGTTTTGTTATATTTTTGTTGTCTGCATTTGAAGAGTTCCTTCTGAAGAAACACTGTAGGGATTCTATGATTCAGTTACTGCCTAACCTGCTGAATAGAATCATAGATTCTACAGTGCGGAAGGAGGCCATTTGGCCCATCAAGCCTGCACCGACAAAAATCACACCCAGGTCATATCCCCATAACCCCACATTTTTACAGTCCTAATCCCCATAACATCAAGGGCCAATTTAGCATGGCCAATTAACCTAACCTACACAACTTTGGACTGTGGGAGGAAACCGAAGCACCCGGAGGAAACCCATGCAGACACGGGGAGAATGTGCAAACTCCACACTGACAGTCACCCAAGGCCGGAATTGAACCTAGGTCCCTGCTGCTGTGAAGCAGCAGTGCTAACCACTGTGCCACCACGCCGCACCATTTCCAGCACTTTCAATTTATTTTACATTGTAACCAAAAAACACTATTGCTTTGTGGAAAACCTTTAACTCTGAGGTTCATCTGCTGTTTGCACAAAAATTAACAGGAATAATAGGGCAGCATGGTGGCACAGTGGTTAGCACTACTGTCTCACAGTGCCAGGGAGCTGGGTTTGATTCCTGGCTTGGGTAACTGTGTGGAGTATGCACATTCTCCCCATGTCTGCGTAGGTTTCCTTTGGATGCTCTGATTTCTTTCCACAGTCCAAAGATGTGCGGGAGGTTAATTGGCCATGCTAAATTGCCCTTTAGTGTCCCAAGATGTGTAGGTTAGGGGAATTAGTTGGGTAAATGCATGGGATTATGGGGATAGGGCCTGGGTAAGATGCTCTGTCTGAGAGTCGGTGTGGACCCGATGGGCTGAATGTCCTCCTTCTGCACTGTAGGGATCCATACCTTCTTACCAGATAAAGAAAGGACATGTTTTTTCTTATTCACTCATTTGATGTGGGCATTGCCGGCTGGGTGAGTCTTTATTTCCCATCCCTAATTAACCTTCAACTGAGTGGCTTCCTGGGCCATTTAAGAGTCAACTACATTGTTGCGGATCTGGAATCACATGTAGGCCAGACAAGGTAAGGACGGCAGATTTCCTTTCCTAAAAGACCAGATAGTTTTTATGGCAATGGTTTCATGATCATCATTAGACATCTAATTCCTGATTTTTATTGAATTTGATCACATGCTGTGGTGGGATTCAAACCCGGGTCCCCAGAACATTACCCTGGGTCATTGGGTTAATAGTCCATTGACAATACCATGATACCATCACCTCCCCATAAAGCAGACAATCGCATTCTACAATTCGGTGGTGGCTAGTTTGTTGACTTTTAATTGTTTTTAATTATTTTCCGTCTGCACACTACATTCTTGTATTAATCGCCATGGGGATGTTCGCTGATGATTGCATAATGTTCAGTACCATTCGCGACTCCTCAGATACTGAAGCAGTCCGTGTTCAAATGCAACAAGATCTGGACAATATCCAGGCTTGGGCTGACAAGTGACAAGCAACATTCACACCACACAAATGCCAGGCAATGACCATCACCAGTAAGAGACACTCTAACCACTGCCCTTTGACATTCAATGGTGTAACCATCACTGAATCCCCCATTGTCAACATCCTTGGGGTTACCATTGACCAGAAACTCAACTGGACTCACCACATAAACACAGTGGCTACAAGAACAAGTCAGAGGCCAGAAATACTGTGGTGAGTAACTCACCTCCTGACTCCCCAAAGCCTATCCATCATCTATAAGGCACAAGTCAAGAGTATGATGTAATACCCCCCACTTGCCTGGATGGGTGCAGGGACCTGGGTGACTGTGGGGAATTTGCACATTCTCCCCATGTCTGTGTGGGTTTCCTCTGGATGCTCCAGTTTCCTTCCACAGTCCGAAGGTGTGCAGGTTGGATGGATTGGCCGTGCTAAATTGTCCCTTAGTGTCCGAAGGATGTGTAGGTTAGATTATGATGTGGAGATGCCGGCGTTGGACTGGGGTAAACACCGTAAGAGTTTTAACAACACCAGGTTAAAGTCCAACAGGTTTATTTGGGAGAAAATGCCATTAGCTTTCAGAGCCCTGCTCCTTCGCCACGGCTCTGAAAGCTAATGGCATTTGCTACCAAATAAACCTGTTGGACTTTAACCTGGTGTTGTTAAAACTCTTACTAGGTTAGATTAGCCATGGTAGATCCATGGGGTTATGGGGTTGGGCAGATGAGGGGGGGGGTGTGGGTGGGATACTCTTTCGGAGAGTCAGTGCAAAGTGGATGGGCTGAATGGTCTCTTTCTGCACTGTAGGAATTCTATGGAACTTCTGATCAGAATCACAAGTATTGGGTGCACATTAGCTAATATTAATGGACTGCAAAATCAATGAATTAACGAAACCAAAATGTGATAAAATGTTTTCCCTTCGTTTAACTACTAGAAGTTTATTTATCCTATAGCTGAAAATGAACTTTTCTTTAAAATTTCCTTTGAATCTCCTTAGTGTGGTGTTACTAATTTCCCTGTTACAGGTTTTTATTATCAGTGAGCCTGCAGCAAGTGTGAGATGATAAGGATTCCACAGTGAAACAAATTGCCTCTTCTTCCTTTCAGAGGGTGTGGGGGTAATGGGAGAGTTGTGGCTGCAGCAAACCTGCTGCAAATTTCAACCCTGCATCCAGTCAGTGATTTAATGAGCAGACATTTCATAAATCAATGCCAATTGCAGTTTGTTCAAGCCACCCTGACCTACTGTGTGACCTCTGTGAGGTCGAGAGTATAAATGGGATTTCAGTGTGTGCTTTACGTTTCCCAAATCTGATTGGACAGGTCCAATCCCAATATTTTTATAACTAATAAACAAAACATTAAAAGGAAATGAAAACAAAAGCTTTATTTTAAAGCCCGTTTGATTTTTCTCCTGGACATCACTTGTAACACTGTTCAGGAAATTAATCTTTAACTTCTTTCATTCAAGTCTTTATGCCTGACTGCTAGATTCTCCACTTCCATTGTCTTTAGGTGAAAATTCTGAACTTGATTAGAACTGAAAGTGTGAACTTCTAGTGATCTTCCTTAACCGCAAGATCGGGGGATGCTTGGGCCCAGTTGTTGTTGTATGTTCAGTAAGTCCCACAAAGAGGAACTGAGTCTTATATGGTTGAACATTAAGTGTTGATTGATAAGACATACTTATGAACATATATCCAGGGTACATCCCAAGCAATGAGCGAACTCCATGCTTGCTTT
Organism: Mustelus asterias; assembly: GCF_964213995.1. NCBI lineage: Eukaryota > Metazoa > Chordata > Chondrichthyes > Carcharhiniformes > Triakidae > Mustelus > Mustelus asterias. Next base: position 74,447,284 of record NC_135812.1, on the reverse strand, counting down.
TACACAGGGTCTCTGTCCAGTGCACAACCGACTGTAATCTCAGGTCATGTGTCTCAGTACAGTACACTGTTTCCCAGTCCCACATCAATCCTTGCTATGCCAGATACTCTTATATTGGGAGCTGCATCTTCTGATTATCATAGAATAATCATAGAACCACAGAATCGCTACAGTACAGAAGGAGTCCATTTGGCCCATCAATCCTGCACCAAGAACAATCCCATCCAGGCCCTATCTCTGTAACCCCATGTATTTACCTTGCTAATCTTCCTATAGGGCAATTTAGCATGGCCAATCAACCTAGCCCACACATCTGGTTAGCACTGCTGCTTCACAGCGCCAGAGACCCAGGTTGGATTCCTGACTTGGGTCACTGTCTGTGTGGAGTTAGCACATTCTCCCCGTGTCTGCATGGGTGTCCTCCGGGTGCGCCAGTTTCCTCCCACTGTCCAAAAATGTGCGGGTTCGGTGGATTGGCCATGCTAACTTGCCCCTTAGTGTCAGAGGGACTAGCTAGGGTAAGTGCATGGGGTTATGGGGATAAGATGTGGGTGGAATTGTGGTCGGTACAGATTCGATGGGCCAAATTGTCTTCTTCTGTACTGTAGGATTCTATGGATCTTTTTGCAGTGTGGGAGGAAACCGGAGCACTCAGAGGAAACACACGCAGACACAGGGAGAATGTGTAAACTCCACACAGTCACCCGAGGCCAGAATTGAATCCAGGTCCCTGGAGTTGTGAGGCAGTAATGCTAACCACCGTGCCAATTATTAGGGAGCCAGACTACTGATTTGCTTTCAGCACTCCTGTTGCTCCTCATGCCAACGCCATTCCTATTTTGTTCGGTCACGGTTGTGCTGAATAAAACTGCTAAAGTCTAAGGAAAGTCTTTGCTTTAACATGTACCCAGGCTACGATTGTGTGCCTACAATAAGACAGACACTAAGGCACGTCTGATATGTGCAACATTAGCACTTAAATCTGTTTAACATTTGGGTAACCAGCCATATGGTCCATCAGGAAAGGAAAAACAAATCAAGAGCAGCTTTTGTGCCAACTCCTCAGTTTTTCACATGAGATTATGTTTGCACAGCACAGAAGGGAAATCAGATCCTTGAATATTTTCTTGTGTTCATCAACCTTTTGATATTTTGCATTGTAGCATTTTATTCCAAAGTTAATATATAATGGGCCGGTCTCGTTGGGGAGTGGAGGGGGTTGATGGTGAATTTTCAGTGTCTGAAAAGATGTGTCTGCCATCGTTAGCCCTCTGAAACTGACCACGACTTCAGGATATCTCACATGCACAGTTTAACTCAGAAATGCTGAAGTTTCAGTCTGTCATTCAGGGCCTTGACACAGGCTGTGTTGTGGAAGCGACCCCACAAGGGGCAATTGCTGAAATCAGCAAGAATTTCGATTTACCCAAACAGCAGCCCTTCCCCCCCATCCCACCCACTCGACATTGCCTTTTTAAACCCTTTAACTGTTACCCCTGGTTCAGCCAGGTGAGTTTTTAACAGCAATAGGATTAATAAAATGTAACGACCAACAGAACTGGCCCTAAACAAAATACTTGGAGAGTGCTGTCAAATGATTTATTAGCAGATTTTTAAAAAACTAAATCGACCTTCATCCCATTTGTATGTCCCAATCTTTAATTTTCGTCATTTAAAGATTTTGAAAAGTGATTTTATTTTACTGTTCTTTGTTTCCTGTTTGGGTAACTGTGAAAATTATAGAATCCCAATAGTGCAGAAGGAGGCCATTCAGCCCATCGAGCCTGCGCTGACAACTATCCCACTCAGGCCTTATCCCCATAACCTCACGTATTTACCCTGCTAATCCCTCTGACTGACTAAGGGGCAATTTAGCATGGCCAATCCACCTAACCCGCACATCTTTGGTTTGTGGGAGGAAATCGGAGCACCCGGAGGAAACTCACGCAGGCACGGGGAGAAAACGCAAACTCTACACAGACAGTCACCCAAGGCCGGAATTGAACCCGGGTCCCTGGCGCTCTGACAACATGTCACCCCTTTAAAATCTTTTAATGTTATTGGCTAGTCGGACAGCCTGATGACATCACTGCTGCTCTACATTGGGAATGACCAAGATAAAGAACAACTCAACCAGTTACATGGAGTGGCACAGATACAAGAGTAAGCAGAGCCTGCCTAGTAGCAATAGAGTGAACAGTTTGGCATCAGTACATAGTGTTGATGATTTTCCTGTGAGTGACTGGAATCTTCTTCTGATGAATAATGTGAAAACAGGCAAGGTAGCACCCATTACAATGGTGTTATTTGTCAATGGCAAAGCTTTAAGAACGGAAGTAGACACAGGAGTGTCTGCTGCAGACCTACAGATATTTCTGAGAAGGCTTCAGCCTCTGAGTTTGAAGAACACGTCAACTAAATAGGCTGTCTACACAGAGAGGCCATTAAGATAGCGGGGATGACCGAAACACTGGTGAGTTATGCGCAACAATATTTCCAACTTCCATTAATCGGGTAGTTAGGACCAAGTCTAATGGGGTGTGATTGGCTTCAAGAATTTAAACTAAACTGGTTGGAAATGTTCAAACCTAAGGGAAGAGGCTTGCACGAAGTAATGTGGAACTATTGGGACACTTTTCAAGATGAACTTGGGAAAATTAAAGACCTAAAGGCAAAAATTCACATAGACCCAGGAACTATTCCAAACCTTTTCAGGCTAGACCTGTGCCCTACACTTTGTTGTAGAAAGTTGAAACCAAGCTATAAAGACTAGAAAAACTAGGTACAGTGGAGCCCCGTTATAACACGATGGTTGGGGTCCATAAAAGCAGGGTCGCGAAAAAAGCGGGGTCGCGCTAAATTTGCCAACTATTAGCGGAAAAAAAAGGGTCCAATGACACCATCACGTTATATGCGAATTCACGCTAAATCGGGGCACGTTAAATCGGGGCTCCACTGTATAATTTAGCCAGTTCAGTTTGCAGAATGGGCAACCCCCATAGTGCCTGTGGTAAAATCAGTCAAAACAGCCCACGTCTGTGGAGACAATAAATTAACATTAAATCAAGCAGCAAAACTGGACAAATAACTTATCACTAAAGTAGAGGATTTATATGCGAGAGTGGTTGGATGACTGTCATATATGAAATTAAATATGAGCCATGCATTTCAACAGTTGGAGTTGGATGATGCTTCCAAAGGTTACATGACTATTGACACTCACAAGGGATTATATCAATATATATGCTTACCTTTCAGTGTTTCATCAGCTTGCGTCATATTTGAAAGAACCACAGAAGGTTTATTACTGCATGTTGTTTTATATTTGGATGACATATTGATGACTGGTGCAACTGAAGAAGAATGCTTGAAGAATCTAGGAGAAGTTCTGAGAAGATTTCAGGAGGTGGGAGTTCACCTAAAAAGAGAAAAGTGCACTTTGCAGGCCAGAGAAATGGCTTACCTCGGCTACCGTGTCGATGCCCAGGGATTACATCCTATGGAGGACAAGGTAAGGGCAATCAAGGAGGCACCAGCCCCGAAGAATGCCCCAGAGCTTAAACTATTCCTGGGGATGGTTAATTATTATGGGTGTTTCCTGCTAAATCTGTTAACATTACTGGCTCCCTTCCACGTGCTGCTGAAGAAACACCAGAAACAGTTGAGGAAAGCACCAGAGAGAGCAGCATTTTGTAAGGTCAAGCAGCTCTTATCTCTTGTCTATCGGTACATTTTGAGCCTTCCAAAAGGTTAGTGCTAACGTGTGATGAATTCCCATACAACATGGGGGCAGTTTAATCTTACAGAATGGATAATGGGTCTGAGAGGCCTATTGCACACATGTCGAGAACCCTTTCAGAAGCTGAGAAAGGCTATTCGCAGATAAAAAAAGAAAGACTGTTATGTATGGAGTGGAAAGATTCCACCAGTATGTCTACAGAAGTGGGGCGGCATGGTGGTACAGTGGTTAGTACTGCTGCCTCACACGCCAGGAACCCGGGTTCAATTCCAGCCTCGGGTCACTGTTTGTGTGGAGTTTGCACATTCTTCCCCGTGTCTGCGTGGGTTTCCTCCGGATGCTCCGGTTTCCTCCCACAGTCCAAAGATGTGCAGGTTAGGTTGATTGGCCATGCTAAATTGCCCCTAGTGTTATGGGATTAGCAGGATAAATATATGGGGCTACAGGAATAGGGCCTGGGTGGGAATGTGATCGGTGGAGACTCGATGGGCCAAATGGCCTCCTTTTGCACTGTAGGGCTTCTGTGATTCTATGAAGACATTTTACTGTTGTAACGGACTACTAATCGGTGCTTGAATGAGTGTGCTGCCATGGTTTCACAGCCATATATTTCAATATGTAGTCTTCCAAATATCCTACTAATTGGGTGTGTAATCTATCATTTGGTATTCCCTTTCCCATAATAACTTGGGGAAAAGCAACAAAGTGGCCTGATTTTTTCCTTTTCTTCACGTGGGACTATTGGATTTCCATTACACAATGAGCATAGAGGGACGTGAATGGGAGGAACTCATGCCCCTAATAAACCCTCCTCAACCCCTGATTTTACACTCATATGCTTAAATGTGAAGAAAAATTTGACTTACTGCCTTACAGGCAGCCACTTCTCCCAACCCGATTTTCCTGTATTCACGGCTTCCAGATGACTCCACAGCCCTGGGCACAAGCACAGTAAAACCTGCCCGAGGGCATTTTCCACACCATTAAACTGCTGGATTCACTCCAGCTTTAATTCTAGTGTCAAAGTTCAAATTGCCACCCATGGTCAAGAAATTTCTGCAAGCAGTCAATATAAAAATATTCTGATGACTCATGAAGCACAATAGCCACTTGGTACAAAATGCTTGTCCGCAAATCACCATCTGAGTTACATGGGCGTTATTAACGTAGGAAAGCAAGCACTGTGGAACATCAAACTGTCAACAAAAGAAATTATCTTTAGTCAGAACCACGCTAATTTCTCTGTTGCAATGCAAGCACAATGAGACAATTCATTGAGCGTTTAACTGATAATCTAGCGAATAGCTTAATCCGATAAACTTTAAGAGATTCAGCAACTCATGGAGTACAGTTTTCAATGAACGCTGACTGATCAGAACACCTGAGCATTGCTGCAGTCTATGGATTTATAATTTCTAGTATCATTCCCCAGTGTAACCACTGTGCATATTTGGAAGGTTTTTATTTTGTAATGAGATCACGATGATTAATATCACAAATGGTTTTGTGTCACAAATTTCGACAAATCGTATCTCGACCCATTCTGAGATTGGAAGCGGCATTGCAAAGGTATAACAGTAATATATGAATGTAGTGTGGAATCTTTCCAATTTATTTAGTGCTCCCAAGGGAAGTGGCTAACTTCAGGTAAACCTCCCACGAAGACAAAGTTGTGAGAGATTTTCCTTGACATCTGAAGGCAATCATGTGACGATTTCAGAATATCTACTGAACACGGCATTCTTTATCATTCATCCCTGACTGGGAATAATAAGATTGAAGCAAATGTCTTCATTTTATGACCCTCATTAATAAGCACCCCTGCAAAAAGACTTTCATTTTAACTTTTCCTGTGTGTATTTAATGGTAACTATTTCATAAAAGGGTCTGCAGTCTAAGAGAGAAAACTCCAGCTATTATATCGCCAGTATAAGGAAAGCGACCATTTTTATATGAGTATTCTGACATTTTACTGAGGCTTGCATTCCTGAAAAATAATGTATTTATTCATCACTGACAGAGGCGTTATTATGTAACATCCTATTCTGATGATCTCATGGACTTTTCATTGCATTTTGGGTTTATATGCTTCTAGATAATTCTAATTTTAATATCCTGTCAGATGTTTGGAATTTCATCCCATACTGCCCCCATTGAAAATGTTTCAGGCAAGCATCCCTCAGAAGATGCATATTACTGATGTACCAGCATGGCAGGATCTTTGCAGTTACATTGGCTTAGATTCCCTGTTAGCAATGAAGAAATGCTGATATCAAAAAAAGCTGGCTGCAAAGTTCAAACTATTTGTGTGGTGCGGATTTCTCCTTTCCCCCCATCTTAATTTGAATCTGCCGCCAAGGCAAGTGGGACTTCCAGGCGTACAGCAACTTAGATGTCCTTCAAGCAGGATAAATAGTCAATTACACTGAGGTATTCATACAGACAGCAAACTGGAAATTTAAAAGCATTGATTATAACTTTTTTATTTCATTTTACGGAGAGTGAAAAAAAGATTCAAACAGACGTGTAGGGATGTGGTAGAAACTGAAATCTTTTAAACAAACTTTAAATTATCATTAAAAATATGTGGGTTTTCAAAATCATAATAGAGAATTTATTCATTTCATATGCATAAAATTAGTTTTTCAGGATTGATGAGGTTGTTTAGCTTAAATATGCTACTATAAACTCAGTTATATCTGAGGGGCAGCACGGTAGCACAGTGGTTAGCACTGCTGCCTCACAGCGTCAGGGACCTGGGTTCGATTCCTGGCTTGGGTCACTGCCTGTGTGGATGATCTCCCCATGTCTGCGTGGGTTTCCGTTGGGTGCTCCAGTTTTCTCCCACAGTCTGAAAGACGTGCCTGTTAGGTACATTGGCTTTGCTAAATTCCCCCTCAGTGTACCTGAACAGGCGCCGGAGTGTGGCGACTAGGGGATTTTCACAGTAACTTCACTGCAATGTTAATGTAAGCCTACTTGTGACACTAATTAATAAACTTCAACCTCTTCTCAAAGGTTTTTATAATCACACACATAGTGGAAGTTCTCACCAGTTTATTGATTCCAAATTAATTATAGTTGGGCGAAGTATAGAATCACTGATAGTGACTTCTGGAATTTTATATTTAACTGATCTGATTTGATTTGATTTATTATTGTCACGTATTAACATACAGAGAAAAGTATTGTTTCTTGCGCGCTATACAGACAAAACATACCGTTCATAGAGAAAGAAATGACAGAGTGGAGAATGTGGTGTTACAGTCATAGCTAGGGTGTAGAAAAGGATCAATTTAATGCAAGGTAAGTCCATTCAAAAGTCTGACAGCAGCAAGGAAGAAGCTGTTCTTGAGTCAGTTGGTACGTGACCTCAGACCTTTGTATCTTTTTCCCGATGGAAGAAGGTGGAAGAGAGAATGTCCAGGGTGCACGGGGTCCTTAATTATGCTGGCTGCTTTTCTGAGTCAGCGGGAAGTGTAGACAGAGTCAATGGATGGGAGGGTGGTTTGCGTGATGGATTGGGCTACATTCACAACCTTTTGTAGTTTCTTGCGGTCTTGGGCAGAGCAGGAGCCATACCAAGCTGATCATGCGCAAACTCAAAAGTTGCTGTCCATTTTAGAGGTTTAATGCCAATTAATACTGAGTGCGGGATTTTCCAGCCCTTCGCGGCAGTGGGGTCCTTTGGTTCTCCAAGAATCCCCTGTGGTACCGTAGACCTTGGCGGGATAGGAAGACCTTGATGGCGGCTAATGTTGAATCACCTCCACCATCAGAAAACATGAGAGCGCTGAAAAATCCTTACTTGACAGTTTTTCTGTCATTCCTACCGCAAAATCCTGTCCCTGCATTGGAATATCTGGAGCAAGATTCTCCAGCCTCCCAACCACGTGTTTCCCACCAGCAGGAGGTAGCGAATTGTTTGCCAGTGGCAGGATTCTCTGGTCCCGCTATTGTCAATGGGAATTCCCATTGATATCACCCCACACTGGCGGGAATCCCATGGGTGGGGGTGCGCTGCCGGCGGGACAGGAGAATCCCATCAACGTGAACAGCCGGAGAATTCCGGCCCTGATGTAAAACATCCATTTTGACACAGGTGTGAGGACAATTTTCTTTGTCAAAGGATTCTAATAAAAAACATGAGACGGAGATTCATTAACCAACTCTGTGTATTGTAAGTGAAACATTATTGTTCATTATTACTTCTTTAAATTGCATATCAGTTATTTTCTGAGTAAGTCTCATTGTCACATCTTGGGAGAGGCTCCTTTGAATAATTTGTAACCCAGCCAATCACTGCTGTTGCATCATAAGTTTCCTCCATTCAAACAATGTCTAATCTTCATTTGTCATAGAGCATCCTGAGATCGCAAAAAAAGCAACATAAATCCATCAGTCATTCATGAACTAGACAGCTAATTTTGAAAAATAAAAGAAAAATCTATCCCACTGTGAAAATATCTTCTTCTTTGCAAACTCAACCAATAGGGAAACCTTTTCAATTATCGTTCTCATCCTTCATCGCACCAAATCTCAGATTTAACCACAATGAATAGAAATGCAAATTTATTTTTTATATACTTTTCCAATTCAATCAAATCAAGTCCAATTCAGAGTCTCAACAAGTTGAGACATTTCCGATCCAAGCTGATAAGACAGGGTATGCGACCCTTTACCCTGTCTTGGGCCTGATCTACATGAGCCAAGCTGATTGGAGGAGGGGGAGGTTTCCTCCTCCAAGGCTTGATCTCATTTGCATCTTAGCCAAAAGGCCGAGATGCCGCTTTTAAAAATTGCTTCATATGAATATGAAGCTTAAATGCAACCCAATGACCTCGACCAAGCGCAGCATCCAATCCATACTACACTTGATCTTAGCCAAAAGGCCGAGAAGCGATGTGTCACATCTACTGTATACGAGGCATTTCATAAACTAACCTTGAAATTTGTTTACCCCTTCAGGTAATTGGTGTAACACATTCACATGTGTCTGGTTTTTGGATGAACATACAAATTAGGAACACGAGTAGACTGCGTGGTCCCTCCAGCCTGCTACGCCGTTCAGTAAGATCATGGCTGCTCTGATTGTAATTTCAATTCCATATTCCTGTCTACCGCCAATAACCTTTCATCCTCTTGCCAGTCAAGCATCCATTTATCTCTGCCTTAAAAGCATTCAGACTCTGCTTCCGCTGCCTTTTGATGAAGAGATTTCCAAAGGCTCATGACTCAGAGAAAAATAACTCCTCATCTCTGTCTAAAATGGACAATCCCTTATTTTTAAGCAATGGCTAATATAGTTTCATATAAACCCCACAGTGCAGAAGGAGGCCATTCGGCCCATCGAGTCTGCACCAACCACAATCCCACCCAGGCCCTACCCCCACATATTTTACCCACTAATCCCTCTAACCTATGCATCTCAGGACTCTAAGGGGCAATTTTTAACCTGGCCAATCAACCTAACCCGCACATCTTTGGACTGTGGGAGGAAACCGGAGCACCTGGAGGAAACCCACGCAGACACGAGGAGAATGTGCAAACTCCACACAGACAGTGACCCGAGCCGGGAATCGAACCCGGGACCCTGGAGCTGTGAAGCAGCAGTGCTAGCCACTGTGCTACTGTGCCGCCCCATACAGTGATGGACATCCTAGGCTAGTGAGTGGGCGCATGAACGACCTCCTTCATCTCAATAGGCTGGAAGATTGAAATGTTCACAAAACATGACCCCATGAATAAGTATAAGTACATTTAATACAGGCCAAATATTTCATAACAAGTTATAGCAAATGCTTAGTCATTAATATATTAATATCATCAACTTCAAATGGTTAAAAACAAAAGTAATATTTACACTTTGGATGCAGAGGGAGCGCACGGTTCTCACAGTCAATGTGAGCAATCAGCACTCACCTCATTTCACTTGCCCTTGCTTTATGCACGTATCACTTCAGCCATACCAGTAGGAAAAAAATTTCGCGGACAGAAATCAGTGGAATGTGGCAGCCCTGCGCATGGGTAACGGTCAACAAAATGTCACATGGGACGCACTCTGAACCCAGATGGGCCGCACTCTGAACCCAGATGGGCCGCACTCAGAACCCGGATGGGCCGCACTCTGAACCCGGATGGGCCGCACTCAGAACGCTGGCTCGGGTCACTGTCTGTGTGGAGTTTGCACATTCTCCTCGTGTCTGCGTGGGTTTCCTCCGGGTGCTCCGGTTTCCTCCCACAGTCCAAAGATATGCGGGTTAGGTTGATTGGCCAGGTTAAAAATTGCCCCTTAGAGTCCTGAGATGCGTAGGTTAGAGGGATTAGCGGGTAAATATGTGGGGGTAGGGCCTGGGTGGGATTGTGGTCGGTGCAGACTCGATGGGCCGAATGGCCTCCTTCTGCACTGTAGGGTTTCTATGATTCTATGATTCTATGAGAAGGGCCGCACTCTGAACCCGGATGGGCCACACTCTGAACCCGGATGGGCCACACTCAGAACGCAGAAGGGCTGCAGGTTGCCCACCAATAATTTAATGTTTTTAATTCTAAACATCTATCTATTTAAATGACCTATGCATATTGCACTCTCCTTATTTGGGCATCACCACGATAACAACATTGTCAGTTTGGAAGCTGCTCAGTTCTACCATTAGATGGAGCTTCACCTGCTAAACTGCCATTATATAGTTTTAGAGTCTTTACACCCCCAAGAGAGAACCAAACTCTCCAACTACAAAATATAAAAAGGCATGTAAATCTATCTCTGCTTACTTTCCCCATCTCATCCATCCTCTATATAAATTATCCATCTATATTATTCCAACTCCATACAATTTTATGCCTTTTCCCTTCTTTCATTAACATTTAAATCAGCCACGCAGAGATCAGTGGTAAATGTGATATTTAGAATAGAATAGAATCCCTACAGTGCAGAAGGAGGCCATTCGGCCCATCGAGCCTGCACCGACAACAATCCCACCCAGTCCCTATTCCTACTTCAGACTGGGTTTTCACCAAGTCGGAATGACATGGGAACCCTTTAAAAATGGCTGGCGGGTCCAGATTCAGGGATTCCCGTCCCCATTCCACAACCTGGTGGCTTCATTGCAGGAATAGGCATGTTCCATTTCTCCGCAATTCTCATTGGAGCTGTGCCATGTTTTTAAAGAGTCCTACATGATTCGCGGCCCCTCAGAGAGAGTTGTGAATCCCAGTCTGCATGAGGGGCCTTTTAAAAGGCAAGTTGCAAAGGTCCTCCCATATCCCCTGTACCAAGCTCTGTCCTTCCACCTAACCCTGTGGCCACTCATGTTCCTATGCAAACTATGGCACTTCCATGACCATTGAACCACTATATAGAGTCTATAACCAAAAAAACTCAATAGTGTATATTGGGATGTGTGAAAAGAAAGCTTTAAAAATAAATAATTGATGTAGGGGCCATAGGCAAGCGTGAAAGGGCAGAACGTGGCCTGGGGGGCATGAGGGGCCATTGGGAGTGGTTGGAAGAGCAGAATTTGGGATACGGGGCATGAGGAGTAGCTGAGGGCAGGAGATGGCATGGCTAGGGATTGTTTGGCAGGTGAGGCAGTGTGAGGGGTGAGGGCTGGAAGGTCTAAAGCTAATTTATTAGTCACAAGTAAGGCTTACATTAACACGGCAATGAAGTTACTGTGAAATTCCCCTAGTTGCCACACACCGGCACCTGGTCAAGTCGATGCACCTAACCCGCATATCTTTCAGATTGTGGGAGGAAACCAGAGCACCCGGAGAAAACCCACGCAGACACGGGGAGAACATGCAAACTCCACCCAAGCTGGGAATTGAACCCAGGCCTCTGGCACTGTGAGGCAGCAGTGCTAACCACTGTGCCACCGTGCCACCTTATGTATTTTCGTTCCAGCTGCGACAAAGTCCCACAGCACCAAGGGGGGTTCTTTGAAACAGTTCGCCTCCACATGCAGCAGGCCCTCAGCCTCCAAAGCCCCTTGCTTGGTTGGCTGGCCCGATTACAGCCCAACCCGCCCGCTCCAGCAACCAAGATCCCGCCTTTGTGGTCACTCTATCCCGAGGCGGATGGAGCCGAGCTGGGCCGAGCCGAGATTTTTCCTGATTCCGAGGTTGAAAATCCATCCACCCACACACTCTCACGAAGGGAAAAACAAAAAAACCCACAAATTTGGGCCAAATTTAGACATTTATGAATATATTTAAAATGGCCAAGTTGAGACTGCAGTATCTGTTAACACTTAACACTTCCTGTTACTTCACAACAGCTTTCCTAAGCTTAACCAGATGTGATAGGAATGTGAGGTATTACATTTTTAAAATCTGTAACATATGCCAACCAACGTTAATTCGGTTCCACAAAATGACACAAATTGGAGCAAAGCAGCTGTGCTTTGAAATGAACAAAAGGCTGCCTGGATTATCACAACCATACTCCTACACAGCTAGGTCACCGAGGATTAGAAATAAATGTTCTAGCAGTTGTAAATCAGTGAGCATTTAACAGTCATTTATAATAATGAGTGCAGCCTTATCAAAGAGCCATGCATGTTTTTTATGCATTCATTTTTAAACAGTATGCATTTCAACAATGATGGTTGGAGTAAACTCACTTTATTTATTATTTATTTAGAGAGAAGTGGCCTTCTTTTATTTGGCAACTTTCACAATCTCAGGAAGTCGTAAATACAGCCAATTATCTACTTCTGGAGAAGCATCACCATTCATGCCATTGAGGCCAAAAAAAAACTCACTGAGGGATATTCAGTGGTCTGTTATCACAGAATCCCGACAGTGAAGAAGAAGCCATTCGGCCCATCAGGTCACTGACTCTCTGACAGAGTATCTTATCCAGGCCCGCTCCCCCGCCCTATCCCGCAACATTTCCCATGGTCAATCCACCTAACCTGCACATCTTTGGACTGTGGGAGGAAACCGGAGCACCCGGAGGAAACCCAGGCATACACTTGATTTGATTTGATTTATTGTCACATGTATTAGTACACAGTGAAAAGTATTGTTTCTTGCACACAGACAAAGCATACCGTTCATAGAGAAGGAAATGAGAGAGTGCAGGATGTAGTGTTACAGTTATAGCTTGGGTGTAGAGAAAGATCAACTTAATGCGAGGTAGGTCCATTCAAAAGTCTAATGGCAGCAGGAAAAAAGCTGTTCTTGAGTCGGTTGGTACGTGACCTCAGACTTTTGTATCTTTTCCCCGACAGAAGGTGGAGGAGAGCATGTCCGGGGTGCATGGGGGTCCTTAATTATGCTGACTGCTTTGCCGAGGCAGCGGGAAGTGTAGACTGAGTCAATGGATGGGAGGCTGGTTTGCATGATGGATTGGGCTACATTCACAACCTTTTGTAGTTTCTTGTGGTCTTAGGCAGAGCAGGAGCCATGCCAAGCTGTGATACAACCAGAAAGAATGCTTTCTATGGTGCATCTGCAAAGGTTGGTGAGCGTCATGGTTGGCATGCCAAATTTCCTTAGTCTTCTGAGAAAGTAGAGGTGTTGGTGGGCTTTCTTAACTATAATGTCAGCATGGGGGGACCAAGACAGGTTGTTGGTGATCTAGACACCTAAAAACTTGAAGCTTTCGACCATTTCTACTCTCTCCCCATTGATGTATACAGGGGCATGTTCTCCTCTACACTTCCTGACGGACAGTCACCCAAAGCAGGAATTGAACCCAGGTCCTTGGCGCTGTGAAGCAGCAGTGCTAACCCACTGTGCCACCGTGCAGCCCTATGTTCCAGGAGAATGTCATTATTCATACCCTGGAACTTCCTCAACACCATTTATATGAAAAATACATGGCAATTTCAGCCTCTCTATACCTATCTTGACAACAAGAACCCAAGTCTAACTTTCAGTGAAGCACAATGGCGCCAAATCAAGCCAATGGAAATGGAAGAAGATACCAAGACAGTAGAAATAGCAGCTGGATAGCTTAATGGAAAGTATGTAGCGAAGAAGAAGAAAAGTGTTGCTCTTTTCATTATTTCGTATCAACTAATTATATTTTTGAGTGTTGCTGAATAATGACACGTTGTCTTACACAAACCAGGACATTCGCAAGAACGCCAACTGTACAGGGAACAACAATTTATACTTCATGAGAAGAGAGTACTGATTAGTTGTAAAGTGGATTCTGATTGATAGAGTCATTGCTTTGAAGAATGCACTAGTTAACTGATGACTGACAGTTAACTGCCAAGCTTTGACTCTGATTAGTCAAGGAATTGTCCCGGGGAATGAACCGGAGGATGGCTATTACCTATTTGGTCTTGTTGAAATAGGGTCAACACACAGGACAGAATTTTCATTCTCTGCTCAGAGTGTTGCTGAGGCGAGTAAAACCAGTGTGCAGCTCGCAGGCTGCACAGCCGACAACCACCTTCACACCAACTGGTAATATAACCCTTTCCTGGTTCTGAGGTTGTGGTTGTGGCAAATCTCAGTGAGGACATCCTTATTGAAGCACAGACCTCTGACACACTGTTCATTGCAGAGCTTCAGGTAGGAAAATTGCTCCCTTAACCGCGGGGCAGACATGATTTCCTGCTGAGAGCCTTACCTCCTCCCCTTCCTCCTCTTCCTCCTCTTCCAGCAAGCCGTCATGTTCTCCATGACCTTTTGTCATGACCTCAAGTCTGGGGGCAACTGGTTCATGCACAGCTCTTGAAGTCAGCAAAGCAAAATCTCCTTTGATACTTCCCACATGACTGCCTGTAAACTTTTAAAATTTGAAACAATAGAAATCACCAAACATTTGTAGAATGATAGCAACAGTCAGAAAAAAGTCAACCAGCAACAACCCAGCAGAGAGTTGATAATTCTTTTAACAGTGCTGTGGGTGATTCTTTTTGCTGCTGAATGTGTGTTTCACTGTGCACAGTTAAAAGAGGATGTTAAGTCCCAAACAGGTACAGCTGACCTCAAATCAGTATTGCAGGCTGATTACTATCGTGACCAGCCTTCTCTGCATTATACCACCCTCACCAATATGGCATCATGACCAGCCCGCTCTGTATACTTCTACCTTACCAATATGGCATCATGACCAGCCTGCTCGGTATACTTCCACCCTCATCAATATGGCATCATGACCAGCCTGCTCTGTATACTTCCGCCCTCACCAATATGGCATCTAGTGTGATTTGCCTCAAAAGTATGCACGCGCACAAATGTCACTTTGGAACTCTAAGTGCCCTAATAGTGCCCGAAAAAAACAGATGCTCAGCTGTCCAATTTCTCAGCTAACATATTTTATTCTGTTAAAGAGAATGTCAAAATTGCAATGCATTAAATTACCTTGTAGAGGCAGTATTTATTATAGGCTCTTGCCTGGTAAAGTTATGCACTTTCTGATGCTTGGCACTATTACTAAGTCAGGTTAGAGAAATCTGTATTTTAGTGAACTTCGTGAACATATGATAGTATATAAAAGTTATTAACAGCTGAATCATTTTGGAGTTACAATAACGGGACCAACTCCAAGTTGATTGAATTTTAATTATACTTTCCATACATACGTTTATCATCAATAACAGTTTATATTTTCTGTTCTCTGTGCATGTATTAAAAAGTATTTTAAAATACTGATTTAACAACACTGAGCATATCACAGTTCGTACATCAAGCCTATTTTATAACTATTACAGCTAAGCTAATGAACTAATGGATTAAAAAATACAGAGTTGAACAACAGAGTACTGCAAACAAAGATCCTGACACATGCAGGATATTTTTCCAGTGTATAAACAGAGTCAATATGGTGAAATATGTAATAAAAACAGAAAATGTTGGATAAACTCAGCAGATCTGGCAGCATCTGTGGAGAGAGAAACATAATTAACTTTTCAAGTCCATGGTACGGAACTGTAGCAAGAAGCAAGGGACTCGAAACATTAACCGTGTTTCTCTCACCACAGATATTGCCAGACCTGCTGAGTTTATCCAGAATTTTCTGTTTTTATTTCAGATCTGCAGCATTTTGGTTTATTATTGCTGAAATATGTAATTCATTATACAAAGGAACATATTATATTCTTTTCATGGAACCATAGAAATTTCTCTACACCCTAGCTATGACTGTAACACTATATTCTGCACCCTCTCCTTTCCTGCTCCCCTATGTACTCTATGAACCGTATTCTTTGTCTGTATAATGTGCACGAAACAATACTTTTCATTGTATCCCAATACATGTGACAATAATAAATCAAATCAAATTAGAATCTCCACAGTGCAGAAGGAGGCCATTTATTTGTTGATGATTGATTTTACTATATCAAACTTGTTCAAGAGCATGGCGTGGATTTTAATTTTCTTTTGATCTATTTCAAGCCTTACCAGTTTCTACTTTTCTCTGCTGGGTGTATTTACTGGTTAGACGGATAACAATAATATTGTTGGAGAGGCAATGGCCTAGTGGTATCATCACTAGACTATTAATCCAGAAACTCAGCTAATGTACTGGGGATCTGGGTTTGAATCCTGCCATGGCAGATGGTGGAATTTCAATGTAATAAAAAACAATCTGGAATTAAGAATCTACTGACGACCATGAAACCATTGTTGATTGTCAGAAAAACCCATCTGGTTCACTAATGTCGTTTAAGGAAGGAAATCTGCTGTCCTTACACGATCTGGCCTACATGTGACTCCAGAGCCACAGCAATGTGGTTGACTCTCAACTGCCCTCCGAGGGCAACTAGGGATGGGCAATAAATGCTGGCCAGTCCCATAAATTAATAAAAATAAAATCATCATATCTTCATTTTTTTGATTACACACGTGCCGCAAACACATCTGTACATTTCCTTCTTGGTATGAAAATGAGTGTAAGAGTGTTGGAATGTTATATCAATCTCCGGACAGAATGAGATCTATGTGTGAACTCATGCTTAATCAGAAATCATTACACAGCTTGCCTGCTGATGACTAACATTGTTCCTTGCTTCTAAAAGTTATTTTGTGCAACATTCTTGCGTTAAAACTTTCCATGAACACTTTTACATATGCTTGTGATGATCAGCCATTATTGTGCTAGATGCCTTACATACATTACAGATTGCATAATGGATGCACTGAAGTGGTCACGGGATGATTATCAGTGACATCAGATATTGTGAGACTGAAACTTGAGGAGTTTACAACCAACATCTGAGCCCACTATTAAACTGTGCCATTGTAGTGACCTTCTGATATTGATTATGGTTTCTGAGGTAGATTATTTTTTGCAAGCGGTTTTCTTGCCAAATGCCAGTGTAGAGGTTGGTGTGGTCTGAGTGCTTGTTGATATTCGCGTAACAGGATGAATAATTAATTGCAGCATGTTTATCAAAGGATAATCTGCCATTGATCACCAAGCTCTTGTCTAATACGGCATCTTCTAGATTCCAGAGTGCCCCTGTTGATATTCTCATTGGCTCACTGAGCAGGTGATTAAGGAAAGAGATAAAAAGGAGACTATTGTGAACTATAAACCAGTGAGTTTAATCTCTGCAGTGAAGGTGGCCACAAACAGACAATTGGAACATACAGGATGGCTATCCAAAATACCTTTCGAAAGCAGCGGTCAGGTTTGAACAAACACACCCAGTTTTGGAAGAGGTCAGCAGATTGATCAGCAGGTCCCAGTAAACGATTTTCCTGTAATTGATTTCAATGCGATGCAGCAATTAAAAGGGATGAGGAGTGGAACTAGTTAAATTGCTTTTGCAGACAGCAAAAAGGCTTGTTGAGGCTGAATGGCTTCCTAATAATTGTATGAAAACCAAAAGAAAACAATTATATGAATTAGACCCCGTGACCCTAAGGAGACGGGACATGTTGTACGTTAGTGCCTTTTAAGAACAGAAAAATATGAGGCATCCATATATAGCAGCATATCCTCTGCGAGTCGTGCCAAGTAAGAACTTGCTCTGCTGCAATATTCATTCATCACATTTGAAAATGCATTATTTCCAGTATTACAATACAACCAGAAAATATAATTACCATGCTTAGACATTTTTCGTACAACAAATATAAGTAGATTAGTTCAAAGAGATGGATCAAATGTCCTGTTGCTTGTGACTGCCTACTGCATCAAGTTAAGAGATATCCCTTAACAGGAAGGTAAGCAGCTTTAAGAGCGGGATTCTCTGATCTTGATCATTTCTGCCCTGCTGCCAGCGAGAACGGAGAATTTGGCACTCAGCCAAAACTTCATTCACTGCAGCAGCGCCAGAGAATCCCAGCCGTGGGCGAGATCGGAGAATCCCGGCGTAAAATGTCACTTCTCCTTTGAAGGTTACTAAGCATAACATTCAGCTGTTACCAGATAGCAAAGGTTGCTATTGTTTGTAGACTGTGGTATTTTTAACTTCTCTAGTGAGAAAGGTACAAGGTTATTTTGGGAGAATGTTTTCATGCACCTTTGATCACTCTGTAGGGTTGCCTTTTTTTTGTTGTTTACACATGGTGATAACTTGTTCTTTTCACGCACTAAGGAATGCTACCTAACCAATGGCAGCTTCAGCATGCCTTCAAGTATCACATAGCATCTTCAAGCAACAGTGCAAATGTGGCAAATGTAAATCTCAAAAGTTATTAAAAGAAAAGCCAACACTTGTGTCGATCTCTTATGTATGAATCATTTGTCAAACTCCCTGGTTCATCTGAACCGCTTGGCTATATTTTTGCATTGTAACTCAGTACGTATTTGCTATCGACAGAGTATTTTTTCAAATAAAATCTGCCAAATTTCCTTTTTGATTGAAAAAAGCTTATACTTTGGCTTAAATAAATTCAGTTATGATTATTATTTTCTATCCTGAGAACTGACCGTCCTTTCAGCTGGCTTGTGATCATTTACTCATGATCAAAAGTACTCAGATATTTAAGGCAGCATTTAGCCCAGACACTGGGAGTCTCACCCGCCGACTAGATAGCTGGTGAAAGCCCAGCGTCACCTCCTGTTGGGGAAGACCCATTGTATGAAGTGTCAGTGGCGTGCCTTCCCAGGCATCAAGGACACCGGCGGACAGAAATCCCTTGCCTGAGGGCTGTCAGCCAATGAGGCCAGCAGTTCTCCAATGCAGGCAGTGTCACTGGAAACAGTGGTACTTGCCAGCAACGGACCTAATTGTAACCCAGGATCAGCAAGCGACCCAGGCCACAGGTGAGTGAGGACATGATTGGGATCACAAGCATGGAGGGGGGGGAAGGGGGGTGGGGGCACAGTGTGGGTGGCAGAGAGTCAGAAGAAAAGGTGTAGGTGGCTTTTAGCAGCTTAACCCTTCCCAAGGCTATATCTTTTGTTCAAGCACTGACTTCCTGACAATGAGAAACACCATGTCTCCCCCCCTCTTAACCCGCCTCCCTCCCTCCCACACAATCCCCCCACCCCACCCCCCTCCCCAACCCCAACTTGAGAATCCGTAAGCAAATATGACAGGGTTTGCTTTCTGGGCTCCCTGTGTGGTGACTGCCTCACCCGCCATTGGTGGGATTGTTGTCGGTGCAGGCTCGATGGGCTGAATGGCCTCCTTCTGCACTGTAGATTCTATGATTCTAGGTGAGTGGTGACAAGAGGAAGAGAAAACAAGGGAGAAAATCCTTTTGATTGGTGCTATCCACGAATGTTTTGTTGTTTTTAAGCAGTTCTGATCTACTATCTCATACGCCAGTGTTTCTCAGAAACACTCCTGCCCTCCCTTTTCCTTTCAAACTTGCATAATTTTGCAGGGACATTTTTTAAATTTCTTAAATGCTTTTCAGACCACGCTTTAACATTCCGAAGGCTGCTCGCTTCCAGTGTGAAATCTCTAGACAATACGTAGCAACGGGCAATGCCCTAACATCACACCTGTAAATAAAAGTTGCCAAACTCTCCCTGGCTGGGCAGCACTGATCCTCCCACCTGTCTCCCAACACACATATTATTGAAAAACTGCACTTTATATCACCTCCTATTATCGCATCGGAGTGCTCTGGTATTCATCAAATCTAAAATAACGACTCCCTGTGTTTTGCATGCAGAAGCGCTGATATGTTAGAGGGCAGTGTTATTCTGGCAGATTTCTACTACTTGTGTACATTTTCATTCAATTTCTGGTGAGGTTTCCTTACAGAGGCTAGCAGAGATTTTATTTTTGTGATGTGGGGGGCAGAGAATGATGGAACATTGGTTTACAAAGACTTTCGGTCCATTTCAGACAATTTGGAATGAATGAGGTATGTTTTATTCATTTGGTGGCATCTAGTTGAGACAGCATTTATTATTTATTAGTCACAAGTAGGCTTACATTAACACTGCAATGAAGTTACTGTGGAAATCCCCTCGTCGCCACACTCTGGCACCTGTTCGTGTACACTGAGACCAATGCACCGAACCAGCATGTTTTTAGTCTGTGGGAGGAAACCGGAACAGCCGGAGGAAACCCACGGGGAGAATCGCACAGACAGTGACCCAAGCCAAGAATGGGTCCCTGGCGCTATGAGGCAGCAGTGCTAACCACTGTGCCACCGTGCTGCCCTAACTGCTGATATGGGGAAATCTGAGCCAAAATGCATTGTTCCATGTACATCATTGAATGAATGAGCTCAGGATGAATCTTGAGGATCCATCGCCTCATACTAGCATATAAAATCGATGGGCAGGAATAGACCAGTTGGCCCATCAAACATGTCCCACACCCCATCCCACCATTGCTTCCTCTGCATACCCACCCCCACAAAAAGGCTGAACTATAGGCCCAATTTTGTAACTCTGTACAATAGATGGCTTTTCAGTGATTTAAAACTTTGCCCATATAAGCAAAAAGATTGGGCGTTAAGTCTGTGGAAATGATTCTCTTAGCATGAAGTAAAGTGTTCTGTCCCACTCTGGCCACAGTGAGACAATGGTGACAAATAGGAGACTGTTCAGAGAAGTACCATGTGTCTATTATTATAACACTGAGTTATAAGAAAAGATAGGAGATGCTTCAGCTTTTTTGGCCCTGAAATGAAAGATAGTAGATAATTCGGAACAGGTCAGAGCAGAGCTTCAACTTCAATGGCAACTGTAGAAAATTAAAACATACGTTCAAACTAGTGAAGGGAAAATTTTGGATTCGGGTCAGGAAGATTTTGATAAAAAGAGCAATCAGAAATGAAAAGGACTTCTGTGTGAAGTAGTTGATGTGAAAAGACTCGCATCCTTTAGGAACCAGGATCACAGAATTGTTGTGGTGCAGAAGGAGGCCATTCTGCCCATTGTATCTGTACTGGCTCTGCAAATGAACTTAGTGTTATTTTCCCGCCTTCTCCTCTCATCTGAAAAGGAAGAATTTAGTGTCATAGAATCTTATAATGCAGGAGGAGGCCATTGAGTCTGC
This sequence comes from Mustelus asterias, assembly GCF_964213995.1. Taxonomy (NCBI): domain Eukaryota; kingdom Metazoa; phylum Chordata; class Chondrichthyes; order Carcharhiniformes; family Triakidae; genus Mustelus; species Mustelus asterias. The sequence goes on along the minus strand of NC_135812.1, from coordinate 74,426,161 downwards.
ACCGACCACAATCCCACCCAGGCCATACCCCCACATATTTACCCGCTAATCCCTCTAACCTACACATCCCAGGACTCTAAGGGGCAATTTCTAACCTGGCCAATCAACCTAACCCGCACATCTTTGGACTGTGGGAGGAAACCGGAGCACCCGGAGGAAACCCACGCAGACACAAGGAGAATGTGCAAACTCCACACAGACAGTGACCCGAGAATCGAACCCAGGACCCTGGAGCTGTGAAGCAGCAATGCTAACCACTGTGCTACCGTGCCATCCCTGAGCAAGGAGGTCATGATGGAGGGTTATCTTTTCATGCTTTAATCTTTCAACAGAATCTCCATAGAAGCTACCAACAACAGATCACAAAACAGCCCCAACATCTTAGAAGGATTAACTGTGGAACTACAGTTTAAATGAATAGCAATTTCATATTCACCATTTAAGTGCAATGACAAATATTAGTACATTTGACATGAAAGCACAAGTCTCTTATCATTCATACTTATGAGAACAATCGAGTTCCAACAGCTCTTAAAAAGAATCACTGGGTTCTATTCACAAAGAGTGGTTATATTCACTGAAGTACAAATATTTTTATTTGAGAAACGTATCCTGCCAAAACCTCCATCAAACATCATGATTCATTTTGCAGTGTGATTCTCCACCCTGTTACCACAATGTTTTGTGTAGTCTGCACCTCAGTCTCTATGTTTGGCTGGGCATTGATTGTTTCTATGGTCTACATTAGGGGTTCCCAAACAGCTGGCTGGTGACCCCCATTGGGGTTGTGAGTCTAAGGTCTTGGGGTTGTGAGCTCTGAAGCAACTATGGCAGCTGTGGAACTCTGACTGAGTGGCCTATTGGACTGGTCTCTGAGGGCTGATTGCTCTGACAAAAGAAGGCCTGTGAAATGGTAGGTGAGCTTTTTTTTGGGGACTAAATCGGTTGTTTCATCAGCTGCGCACAACGCTTTACTCCCCCTTCTTACCCCCGCTCAACATCTAAAGCCTCTCTTCCGACTGAATTTTCACTCCAGAGTCCCACGCAGCCTGAGGCATTAAAATGGGGTCACTCTTCTGTTATTGTGAGTTTATTTAGGGATTTGTTGGCTTCTCACTCTCAAAGAGGTCTTTCTGGAGGCAAATGGTCTTTTTTTCAAATATATTTATTTACCAGTAACTATTTACACAGGTTAAATGAAACCAAGTCATAGCTGGAGCAGCTCTCTGACATGCTTCACACGCATCTCCTGTCAGTGAACGACATCGCTGGGCGTACTTCCCACCTGTGGACCTTTTTCCTGCCACAGAGGGAACATTGTAAAATGTCGATTGGCACCATTTCAGGGCGTTTCCCTGGTCGCTGCTTTGCTGTACATTCAGCTCCTTGTGCACATGCTCAGTAGCTATTATTAGAGTTAACCCTTTACTCTATAATGTCCCCCCAATCTTCATCCCCACACTAGTATACACACATTCTCCTACCACAGTGGTTAGCACTGCTACCTCACAGTGCCAGGGATCTGGGTTCGATTCCAAACTTGGGTCACAGTCTGTGCGGAGTCTGCACATTCTCCCCGTGTCTGCGTGGGTTTCCTCCAGGTGCTCCGGTTTCGTCCCACAGTCCAAAAGATGTGTTGGCTAGGTGCACTGGCTGCGCTAAATTCTCCCTCAATGTACCCAAACAGGCAACGAGGGGATATTCACAGTAACTTCACTGCAGTATGAGTGTAATCTGACTTGTGGACACTAATAAATAAACTTTAAAACTTTTAATGCTGTAACAAATGAAGTATTATGCAATGCCTTAACCATGAACAAATCAGATAGTCAAAGACACAGATGAAGACTATTCAGAAGGACAATATGATGGTTGTCCAGCTACAAGAGTCATAGCTTCATAAAACTTGTCCATGCCGTCCAGTTTTTATCACTAAGCTAGTACCAATTGCCCACCTTTAGCCCATATCCCTTTATACCCATCTTACCCATGTTACTACTGTAGGAGTTTCTTCTTCTGGTAGGTGGTGGTTCAATTTGCATGCTCTCTTCAGTGTGATTTGCTCCTCAGTGGGCCTGAACATGTCCGCAACATCAAAACGTAAAGCAAGGTTCAGGATTTCCTCCTGTGACAATTATCGATATCAGTGGCATCCTGGCTATCATCCTCTTTCCCCAAAGAGCAAATTAAGGTCTAGAATGTCATCCTGTGGTGGGTCACCTTCATCCTTGGTGCACATGTTTACGCTGCATTGAGCCTCACCTCAAAGAGATCTACAATCTCCTCATGTGGTCGTATGGCGTTTTGTCTATGAAGACTGGTTCACAGCATGCTGAGTCAACTTGCGCTTCTTCAATGGAGGTTCCTTCTGTTTCTCCTGCTGCCTGGCAAGTAGATTTTCTGGAATGGCAGACCACTTTAAAGTGCTCCAATTTGCCATACCCAGAGCACAGCATAATTTGGATGGGACATGTTTTCCACCTGCAGACCTTTTTCCTGACATGCTTCACACGCATCTCCTCTCAGTGAATGACATCGCTGGGCATACTTCCCACCACAGAGGGAACATTGTAAAATATCGATTGGCACCATTTCAGGGTGTTTCCCTGGTCTACATCCACATGTTGAACAACTTCATTAGGCTGTTCTTGAGAAATTTCCCTCGCATTATAAACAAAATCCTTATGCTTCCTCCACTATTCAGTCTGTATCTACAACCTTGCTTAAATTTAAATCTTCTCAAGATTTTAAGAAGTCAGAGAAATTGCCAACTAAAATACCAGTGACTATTCTGTCTCTGATCTTTTTGTGATCCAAAATCACAATTTTTGAAGGAACTCTCCAAACAATATTTGTCTGAAGACTGAACTATCAGTCAAAATGCTCCAAGGATATCCTCATACGAGGCTGTCTCTTCAATCAACACCACCACCTCCCCGCCACACCCCCCACACCCGCCCCCCACCCACACACGCACGCACGCATCCTCATGCACCCCTGTCCGATCAGCACATCGTCTGCTATGCTCCCAACAGCATATAACAAAGTGCTAGCTTGACCTTTGTTCTTTTTATTCGCAAGACCTGTGGCATTGCAGTGCTGCGTAAAATGCCAATGCAAATTTTTCCACTGCTGAGCCTGTCTGGGGCCATCTATAAGCTGAAAGGGTTCTGGTCAGGGCAAAGTAGTAACCATTTCTCACCCTGGTTCCACACTGCTTGTCATGCTGGTGCTGGGCTGCCCTTGTTACTTAATCATCTTTAGTGTGGTTGCTGAATTGGCCTCCAAGTTCTTCACTCGCTGCTCTGCACTGTTGCTGGGCTTCACTTAAGGCATTTCCTGCCTCTTTCTATGTTGCTCTAGTGGGTGTAGCCACTGCTGTCACCATCTGTTATTACGAGTTTATCTCAGGAATGAATCCTTGCTTCTTGCTCTGGAAGAGATTTTTAAAAATTCATTCATGGGACATGGGCGTCGCTGGTTGGCCAGCATTTATTGCCCATCCCTAGTTACCTGAGGGCAGTTGAAAGTCAACCACATTGCTGTGAATCTGGAGTCACATGTAGGCCAGACCAGGTAAGGATGACAAATTTCCTTCCCTAAAGGACATTAGTGCACCAAATGGGTTTTTACAACAAGCGACAATGGTTTCATGGTCATCAGTAGATTCTTAATTCCAGATTTTAATTGAATTCAAATTTCACCATTTGCTGTGGGGGGATTTGAATCTGGGTCCCCAGCAAAACTCTGGGTCTCTGGATTACTCGTCCAGCGACAATACCACCACACCACTGCCTCCCCTAAAGCTTCAACGCTGCAGATGTTGCACAGGAGTATGCTAGTTTCTTGCGGCAGAGAACCTATGAAGATTGTCCCATCAGCAGAGCAAGGGTCACATGGTCCAGGGGACCAACCGGGGGGCAGGGTAGGGGGTCACCTTAGTGAGCTCGGGTTTCTGTTCCAGAATCTCCTTGGGCACTGCCTATAGTCATGAGGCTGCAAGCCTTTGTGTAGACTTTACCTGTCAAAAAAGGTGTTGTTTTTCCCTTAGCTGGTGAAGAAGAATTATTACAGAATCGATTGGCTGAGGTTGGCTGGCAATTAAGCCCATGGGGGTGGGGGAGGGGGGTGGGGCGGCAAGGGGGTGTTGCAGACTGGCTGCCAAGGAACAGGGAAAGGAGAATGGGTCAACAGTAGGACAGTAGATATTTGTGGAGTCTGAAGGAATGCTCCTCTTCTTCCTTCTGGCCAGACAGTAAACATTAAAGACAGCAAAAATAGACATTTTTGCAAGGCACACAGCAATCAGTTGGGCACCTGGAAAATGTGGTACCAATGTACGCCTAACATATACCCAACATGCATACTGTATACAGTTTTGCACAGGATTCACCACTGGGTTCCAAATACAGACATAACAATTTGATTTGCACATTTAAACGGTTTCAAGTGTTTTATGTGGGTATGCTGGGCAGCTATTTGAAGACTTGCTTGAAAATATGATTCGGGCAGCTAATTGGGTGAATTTGACGAAGCGTGGCATCAAAGAATGCCAGCAAAATGAAGTCAATGGGAATTGGGGGAAAACTCTCCGGTGGTTAAAGTCATTCCTAGCAGAAAGGAAGATGTTTGAAATTGTTGACTGCCAATCATTTCCGCTCCAGGAGTCACTGCAGGAGTCCTTCAGGATAGTGTCCTAGGCCAAACATCTTCAGCTGCTTCATCAATGACCTTCCCTCCAACATAAGATGAGAAGTGGGGATGTTTGCTGATGATTTCAGTGTTCAGGACCATTTGTAACTCCTCAGATAGTTCCGTAGTCTTTAACAAGAGAATCAAATTATCTCCCCTTGATATTCATTGGACATTACCATCATCATATCCCCCACCATCATGGGAAACTATTGACCAGAAACTGAATTGGGACAGACATATAAATACTGTGGCTACAAGAGCAGGTCAGAAGCTAGGAATTCAGTGGAGTGCAACCCCCTCCTGATTCCTCAAAGATTGTCCACCATCTATAAGACACGAATCAGGAGTGTGTTGGAATTCTCTCCACATGCCTTAATGAGTGCAGCTTGAACAACACTCAAGAAGCTTGACACCATCCAGGCCAAAGCAGCCTGCTTGATAGGCAATCCCCTCATCTTAAACATTCTCCTCATCTTAAACATTCATTCTCTCTATCACTGATGCACTGTGGCATCTATGACTTACATTGCAGGAATTCAACAAGGTTCCTTCGACAGCACTTCCAAACCTACAACCACTACCACATTGAAGGACAAAGAGAGTTGATGCATGGGAACACCATCATCTAGCAATCCCCTCCAAACCACGCACTGTCTTGACCTTTAGCTATATCACCATTCCTTCAGTTACTGGGTCAAAATCCTGGAGCTTTCTTCTTAACAGCACTATGGACTTTAAGAAGGTGCATTACCAGCATCTTCATCAGGACAATTAGGGATGAGCAACAAATACTGGCTTTGTCAGCAATACTCACATCCAAAACAAGGTATCACTGTCAAAAGTCTGTACTTGGAACTTGGAGATTTTGGTTTGCTGGGATAACAACATAATGGCCGAATCTTACCACCGTTCACATCAGTGGGATTTTCTTATCCCGCCACAGTGAACAAACATTTGGCTGGGCTTTGCTGCAGCGGGAGCGTGGCCTGAACGGCAGCTAAGATCGTGCCCTATGGGTCAGATCTTCTGGTCTCCGGATGGTAGGAGATCGGAAGTACTCACCATTGATTTCCTTTGACCCACCTCACCCACCTTTCACCCTGCCACCCTATCCGCCTGCCACCTGCCCAGCTGCCATCCTGCTGAGGTGTCACCCGAGTCCACTTAACACCTTATCCAGCTGTCACCTTACCTAGCTGCTACCCTTTGCAACTACTATCCTATCTAACTACCACCCTACCCAACTAGAACTCTACCCAACTACCACCTCGTCCACTTACCTCACCCACCTGCACACTCACCCATTCAATCATCTACTCATTCACTAAGAATCTTGGGAAGAATTACCAGGCTACAGCAATTTGTAAAACGGGCCGTGGCTTCTGGGCTGATTTCTCTTTGTTGCATTCTGCATGGATTCCCCTGCGTGGAGGGAGTTTTTATGTATAGTAGATCAGAAGTCAGAGCTCTTTCAACACATCCAGGTGAGTGAGTATTTTCTGTCAGATCAGTGTCAGGCACAGGGGTTCCGACACTGATTGGAAGTTTTGGGTCAATGATTGAAGTAAAAATTCCCAGTTTCCGTAGTTAACCCAATTCCATTGATCTCTAATGAGAGGATGTTTTTGACACCTTGCAACCACCAAGTTTGCACTGTTTTGAAATGCTGCTTAATGGCATAAAGGCATCATCTGATGAAAACAGGGAAATGTGAAAATATATTCCAAACCTAAATAGCTCACAGGAAGAGGATGAACAATATGTGGTCTTTATTGAGCATTTAACTTAGTATAGAATCATAGAATCTCTACAGTGCAGAAGGAGGCCCATCGAGTCTGCACCAACCACAATCCCACCCAGGCCCTATCCCCACAACCTCACGCATCCACCCTACTAGTCCCCCTGACACTAAGTGGCGATTTACCATGGCCAATCAAGCTAACCTGCACAGAATTTGGACTGTGGGAGGAAACCGGAGCACCCGGAGGAAACCCACACAGACACGGGGAGAATGAGCAAACTCCACACAGACAGTGACCCAAGCTGGGAATCGAACCTGGGTCCCTGGCACTGTGAGGCAGCAGTGCTAACAACTGTGCCACCATGCCGTAGCGAAAAGGTGAAATATAAATGTGTGGAATTTTTTCTGAGAAGTTTTCCAATATAGAAATATAAATGTAAATCAGTATCTGAAATCAAAAAACAGCACTTAATTCACTACTAATAATGAAAGAAGAAGCATGATTCCACAAAAGCTTACTGATTAAAGAATTAATGTTGTGTGGCAGCTACATTCCTCAGCAACCCCAACTTGGATTCAGTTAGTAGACTGATTAAAATCAACTGATGTTTATTTTTAATTTTCCTGAATGATAGTTTGTGGTCATCTCCATAGATACCAGTCCTTCGGCCTGCCTGGAGGGTCACTTGACTGGTCAGTGAGGGATATACCTCCGAGGTTTGTTTCCTTCCCTCGGCAACATAGCTGAACTTCTTTATGTATGAATAGGATGGGAATTGAGGGATACGGTTCCCGGAAAAGTAAGGGGTTTTAGTTCAGGCGGGCAGCATGGTCGATGCAGGCTTGAAGGGCTGAAGGGCCTGTTCCAATGCTGTAATTTTCTTTGTTCTTTCTTTGTTCTTCAAAACCTAGCCATCTAGGAGCAGGCCGATTGAAAGCATGAGTCAAGGATACAATTCAAGGCCTTCCAACAGAGGCTCCTATAGTTTAGTGACTACCAAAATGATTATTATTACATTCACTTCATGTTGTACAATTATAGAACAATGGGACACTTCAAATGAATTTGTGAAATTAAAGATACTAATTATTTATAAATGTAGCTGGATTGATTTAATGAATTATGAACCTGGTGTTTTCCAAAAGTTTTATTCCTTTTCCATTCAGTCTTCTTTGTTCCTAACAAAGAGCAAAACAACATCCAGTTGATTAAATTGTGACATCTGCACTTCATGATGTCTCAGCCTCACTTATAGCAAACATCTGTTTCAATTCCCATAATAAATATGTTTTGTCCATTATAAGTGAGGGTTAATGATTTCTCCAAGAATAACCCACATAATGAAAATAGGTAGTGACTGGATTCCTAAAACTTCGAAGTATAGCATGGAATCCATAAAGTGCAGAAAGAGGCCATTCGGCCTATCAATCTGCACCGACTCTCTGAAGAGCATCTTACACAGGACCATCCCCCCCACCATATCCCCGTAACCCCGGCATTTACCATAGCTAATCCACCTAACCTACACATCTTTGGACACTAAGGGGCAATTTAGTATGGCCAATCCACCTGATCGACACACCGACTGTGGGAGGAAACCGGAGCACCTGGAGGAAACCCACACAGACACGGGGAGAACATGCAAACTCCACACAGACAGTCACCCAAGGCCGGGTCCCTGGCGCTGTGGTGCAGCAGTGCTAACCACCGTGCCACCTTGCCACTTACTTATTTAATCTCTACACAAAGGTTGCAGGTTTCAACTTTTGATTTGAAATTATACCAATTACTATTTTTGCCTTTATAATAGTGGTTATGTTATGAGAGGTTGTTACCCCTGTCTGGAGAGTCTAGACTGAGGGGGCACTGCCTAAGGGTAAGGAATTGGCCATTTAAGACTGAGATGAGGAGGAATTGATTCACTCAGAAAGTTGTTAATCTTTGAAGTTCTCTACCCAATAGGGCTGTGGATGGTCGGTCATTGAATACATTAAAGGCAATGGTCAATAGGTTTGGAACTCTGAGGGAATCAAAGGATATGGGGACCAGGTGGGAAAGTGGAGTTGATATGGAAAGTCAACCATGGTCATAGTGAAGCAGGCTCAGGGAGCTATATAGTCTCCTCCTGCTCCTATTGCTTCTGCTTTAAAAATACATGGAACAATCCTTATATGTTCATCATTAGGCACTGATTTGAAACATATGGCCCATTTTCAAACTCGTAAATGCTAATTGCAGGAATGATCTCAACATGTTGTGAGAGAGTGTTGTGAATAGACTTAAAGCAACTTAACATAACATTTATATTGTCTAGACAATTCTTTCTAGAGTATTACAATGAGATGTTGCAAAACATAGGGTTGAAGTTTGTCAGACACTTTCTGAATATTACAGGATTGAATTTGTCTTAAGAAAAGGAAACTGTTACTAATTGTTCCCTTCTCCTCCCAAAGTAACACAGGCAAGAAAAGCTGAAGGTAAAATACCCCCGGCTATAATTTTGCACGTACGGTTATCATAGAAAATTCCACAAGGACCGTCAAAACCATTGTGGCGTGGAATAGCAGCTCCAATGCACATGCACAAATCAACCTATTTGACTGGAAATAACATCAGAAATTTTTATAGAGAATGTTTGATAATCCAGAACTTCCGCTGGGAATCATAGAGTCATAAGGTGGTATTTTACAACCTCGCTCGGGCAACTCTCGTAAAATCCCACCCGAGGCCAACGGAGAATTCCGTTCTGCAATCCATGCCTGCCCCGATTCCAGGGCGGGCGTGCCGGGTAAAATTCAGGCAATAGAGTCATAGAGGTTTACAGCATGGAAACAGGTCCTTTGGCCCAACACTGGAGGCTTTACAGCTTGTCAAAATTTGTCCTCTCACAGCGTGCACGATGGCACAGTGGTTAGCATTGTGCCAGAGACCCGGGTTCGATTCCTGGCGTGGGTGACTGTGCCCAAGCCATTCTACCCGTGTCTGTGTGGGTTTCCTCCGGGTGCTCCGGTTTCCTCCCACCGTCCGAAAGACATGCTGGTTAGGTGCATTGACCATGCTAAATTCTCCCTCTGTGTACCCGAACAGGCGCCAGAGTGTGGCAACTAGGGGATTTTCACAGTAACTTCATTGCAGTGTTAATGTAAGCCTACTTGTGACACTAATAAATAAACTTTAAAAAGAAAACAAACCTTCATCTTGAGAATGTAACAAGGCAGTGAATAATTGATTACAGGGTATATTTTGTTTGCAGATTGTTTGTTTCGTACTCTGGCAGGCAAAGTAACAAGATCAATCACTCCCATTTATTAACCAAATTTAACTTTAAACAGTCCTAAGGCATTTCACAGATAATCATAAGGAAATCTGGTGTCGAGCCCAACAAGGAAATAGAGGCGGTAATTTTCACTGAAGTGCTTGGCTCTGAGGATGTTTTAAAAAAGAGAGGCAGCAACCTTTGGACAGGAAACTACAACAGAATTAAACAATTTTTATACAATTATAGAAACTAGAAGCAGGATAAGGCCATTTGGCCCTTCGAGCCTGCTCCACCATTCTTTTTGCTCATGGCTGATCATCGAATTCAATATCCTGATTCCCCCTATACCCCTTGATTCCTTTAGCCCCAAGAGCTATATCTAATTTCTTCTTGAAATCACAAAATGTTTTGGCCTCAACTACTTTCTGTGGTAGTGAATTCCACAGATTCACTCTCCCTCTATGATAAGCAATACTTAATCTGACATTTAAGCATCCAACAATTTCAATATCCTGCATAATTGGTATTAATTGTAATTCTGCTATTCCAGCTCACTAGTTTAACCATTCTGTTTCTACGATTCAGATTCATTCTTTTGTTTTTTGAATCTCTCAATGAAAGAATCATGATTTAGCAAAAATCTATAGCTATCCAATTCTGCAGAAGCAGGTCAAACTGACTGAAATTTAGTCACCCCCTTATCTGAAAAATGCCTCATTAACATGGTGTAATACATTAGCACTTGTGTGTCAAAATGTAAAAAACTACCCTCAGAACTAAATTTCTACTGAGGACACAACTGTTATTTTGGATACAACACCAATGGCATTCCACAGATAGAGCAGCGGCAGATATGTCAAGGTGGGGTACATGACTGGCACAAACCCTCTGCAACTGGATTTCCTTTCACAAGTATGATTTGTAGACAGGAGGAAGATTGGAAGGAAAACCAGTCGAGTGGTCAATTGACAGTCAGTCTAAGGTCAAGGAACAGGCTTCCTGCTCGCCTCTTTGGTTGGACAATGGAGGAACCATAAAAATATCTGCAACATTGCACAACTTTGTCACTGACGTTTTCAGATTGTTACATTAATAGAAAATTTACAACCTATTTCTGGAAGTTTTATTCTTTTGTTAAAAGTTCATCAGCAATCCTTAAACTCTGTTCAGTAGCCGCCATCCATATGTCTAAAGAAAAAGTAAAAATTAGGATGTAGCCAGTTTCCTTCCTGCAATCTGATCTGTTCAGCAGTAACATCAGCTGGGATTGTGACACGGGATAAAAGTGTTTGCATTACTGGAAAATGGGATTAGTGCGGCTTTATTGTCGGTGGAGACTTGATGGGCCGAATGGCCTTTTCTGCACTGTATGACTCTATGACATTCAGAAGCCCATGCTTCTCTACACGAATAATGTTTGTTTCAGTAAGAGTTTGCACAGCGCCTCTATTAAAACAACAACAACACCTTACATTTAAACAGAGCCTGTTTTTTATTCATTCGTAGGACATCACTGGTGGGCCAGCATTTATTGCTCATCCCTAATTGCCCGAGGACAGTTGAGTCAACCACGTTGCTGTGGCTCTGGAGTCACACATAGGCCAGACCAGGTAAGGACAGCAGATTTCCTTCCGTAAAGGACATCAGTGAACCAGATGGATTTTTCCGACAATCATTTGATTTGATTTGATTTATTATTGTCACATGTATTAACATACAGTAAAAAGTATTGTTTCTTGCGCGCTATACGGACAAAACATACCGTTCATAGAGAAGGAAATGAGAGAGTGCAGGATGTAGTGTTACAGTCATAGCTAGGATGTAGCGAAAGATCAACTTAATGCGAGGTAGGTCCATTCAAAAGTCTAATGGCAGCAGGGAAGAAGCTGTTCTTGAGTCGGTTAGTACGTGACCTCAGATTTTTGTATCTTTTTCCCGAAGGGAGAAGGTGGAAGAGAGAATGTCCGGGGTGCGTGGGGTCTTTAATTATGCTGGCTGCTTTGCCGAGTCAGCGGGAAGTGTAGACAAGAGTCAATGGATGGGAGGCTGGTTTGTGTGATGGATTGGGCTACATTCACGATCTTTTGTAGTTCCTTGTGGTCTTGGGCAGAGCAGGAGCCATACCAAGCTGTGATACAACCAGAAAGAATGCTTTTTATGGAGCATCTGTAAACGTTGGTGAGAGTCGTAGCTGACATGCCAAATTTCCTTAGTCTTCTGAGAAAGTAGAGGTGTTGGTGGGCTTTCTTAACTATAGTGTCGACATGGGGGGACCAGGACAGGTTGTTGATGATCTGGACACCTAAAAACTTGAAGCTCTCGACCCTTTCTACTTTGTCCCCGTTGATGTAGACAGGGGCATGTTCTCCTTTACGCTTCCTGAAGTTGATGACAATCTCCTTCATTTTGTTGACATTGAGGGAGAGATTAACAGTGGTTTTGTGGTCATCAGTAGATTCTTAATTCCCGATATTTTTTTATTGAATTCAAATTCCACCAACTGCTGTGGCGGGATTCAAACCCGGGTCCCCAGAACATTAGCTGAGTTTCTGGACTTATAGTCTCATTTAGGCCATTGCCTCCCCCTTCCTTCCCTTCTAACGTAATGAAAAGTCTCAAGGCATTTTGCAGAAACATTATAAAACAAAGTGTGACACTGGGCCACATGAGCAGATATCAGTTGACCAAATGTTTGGTCAAAGAGGTTTTAAGGAGTACATTAAAGGTAGAAGGCAAGGTAGAAGAAGGAAATTCCAGAGCTTGAGAGTTCAACAACTGAGAGCAAAGCCACTAGCGAAGAAATTATGAATGGGAATGCACAAGAGGCCAGAATTAGAGGAGTGCAGATATCTTAGAGGATTGTGGGGCTAGAGGACATCGCAGAGTTCGGGGAGGGCAAGGCCATAGAGGGATTTCAAAACAAGGATGAGAATTTTAAAGGCAAGACTTTGCTTGACTGGGAGATAATAGGTCAGGGAACATAGGGATGATAGGGGGACAGGACTTGTTCTGAGTTAAAATACAGATAGCAGAGTTTTGGATGATCTCTTAGAATTTGGGAGAATCGGGAGTTGAGTAGAATAGTCAGGTCTACAGGTAACAAAGGCTTAAATGAGATTTCATCAGCGGATGTGCTGAGACAGGCAAAGCCAAGCCACGTTACGAGGGTGGAAGTAAACTGTATTAGCGATAGCATGAATATGAGGTTGGAAACTCATCTCAGGATCAAATGTGATACCAAGGTTACAAAGAATCATAGAATCCCTACAGTGCAGAAGGAGGCCATTTGGCCCATCGAGTCTGCACTGACTCTGACAGAATATCTTACCCAGGCTGTCTCCCCACCCTGACACAGTAATCCTACACATTTACCACGACTAAACCATCTAACCCACACGTCTTGGGACATTAAGGGACTATTTAGCATGGCCAATCTATCTAAACTACACATCTTTGGACTGTGGGAGGAATCCGGAGCACCCAGAGGAAACCTATGCAGACACGGGGAGAACGTGCAGACACCGCACAATCACCCAAGGCCGGAATTGAACCCAGGTCCCTGGCACTGTGAGGCAGCAGGGCTAATCACTGTACCACCATGCTTATTTCAGACTGCTGTTAGAGAGACAGATGGAGTTGGCTTGGAATGGTAACCAAATCTTCCCAACATTTAATGTGAGTGATATTCTGCTCATTGTTGGATAAGCAGTCTGATAGTTTAACAATTATGGAGGAATTGAGAGAGATGACAGTGAGCTGGAGCTGGGTGGCATCAGTGTACACGCCATGGGGCAGCATGTAGATGGTAAATGGGGGGGGATGGGGAAACCAAGGATAGATCCTTGAGGGATATTGGAGATATATGGACTCAGGAAGAGGAACGTTTGTAAGTGATTCTCTGGCTACGATTAGCGACATAAGAATGGAACCCCCACTTGGGAACCATCCCATTGTTCTGACCAACAGTGGAGAGGTGTTAGAGGAGGACACCATAATCAACCATGCCAACGGCTGCAGGCAGGTTCGGAAGATGAGGAAAATTTTACCTTTAAAACTATTTACTGTTAATGAAAAATCACTATACTTTCTGGAATAAAAAGGTAACATTAATGGTTTCATTTAAGGTCATGATAAGCTCTAAAGCAAATGCCCTAAATATTTGTTGTTTGCAAAATAGAATTAAAATTCCTAAAAACAATTTTATGTGCTGAGCTTAATAAAGATACATGTCCAGGGACAAAGTGTGCACCTTCCATCGAGAAGAATCAAAATTGATTAAATTACAGAGTTTAATAACTGCATTAACTGTCCAAATGTTTCATATAAACTTAGAATTTCCTCACAACAAAAGAACATCCATTTACATATCAACAAATTCATATCTTCCGTACCATACCATTGAGGTCATAGAGTCAGAGAATAGTTACAGCTCAGAGGGAGGCTATTCGGCCCATCATGTCAGCACCAGTTCTCCGAATGAGCAATTTGCTTACTGCCATTTTCCTGCCTTCTCCCCATACCACTGCGCATTCTTCTTTGTCAAATAGCAGTCTAATTTCTTTTGGAATGGCATTTCAATCCTTAGATACTTGCTGCATGAAACAGTTTTATTTCTCAAATCGCTGTTGCTTTTTTTCCAAATTAGTTTAAATCTGTGCCCTCTTGTTCTCCATCCTTAAGGACAGCACAGTGGCACAGTGGTTAGCACTGCTGCTTCACAGCGCCAGAGACCCGGGTTAGATTCCCAGCTTAGATCACTGTCTGTGTGGAGTTTGCATGTTCTCCCCGTATCTGCGTGGGTTTCCTCTGGGTGCTCTGGTTTCCTCCCACAGTCCGAGAGATATGCTGGTGAGGTGCATTGGCCATGCTAAATTCTCCCTCAGTGCATCCGAACAGGCACCAGAGTGTGGCGACTAGGGGATTTTCACAGTAACTTCATTGCGGTGTTAATGTAAACCTACTTGTGACACTAATAAATAAACTTTAAGCTTTTCATGAGCGGGAAAGTTTCCCCCTATCAACTCTGTCCAAACCCCGCGTGATTTTGAATACCTCTATCAAATCCATTCTCAGTTCCTTCTCTAAGGAAAACAGTCCCAACTTCTCCAACCCATCTTCATGACTGAAATTTCTCATCCCTGGAATCATTCTTGTTATTTTTTTCTGCACCCTCTCCAATGCATTCACATCCTTTCTAAAGTGTGGCTCCCAGAACGGGATGCAAAACTTCAGCTTAGGTTGAACCAGTTTTCAACAAGTTCAACATAACCTTCTTGCTCTTGTACTCTATGCCGGTATTAATATTATATACATTATTAACCAATTTTTTAATCTGTCTTCACACCTTCAATGATCTATGCACATGAACACACATCTGTTCCTGCACCCCTTTAGTCTTTGTACCCTGTTAGATTGACATTGGCCCGTAACCTCCGACCGGAATCCCGACTTAAGTTGGTTGTGTGCCGCACATACGCGTCGGAACAATATGGAAGTCCAACGCGTGAACATGTGTGCTGGAAGCACACCAAGTTTAATAAGAACATAAGAACATAAGAAATAGGAGCAGGAGTAGGCCATCTAGCCCCTCGAGCCTGCCCCGCCATTCAATAAGATCATGGCTGATCTGACGTGGATCAGTACCACTTACCCGCCTGATCCCCATAACCCTTAATTCCCTTAACGATCAGGAATCCATCCATCCGCGCTTTAAACATATTCAGCGAGGTAGCCTCCACCACCTCAGTGGGCAGAGAATTCCAGAGATTCACCACCCTCTGGGAGAAGAAGTTCCTCCTCAACTCTGTCTTAAACCGACCCCCCTTTATTTTGAGGCTGTGTCCTCTAGTTTTAACTTCCTTACTAAGTGGAAAGAATCTCTCCGCCTCCACCCTATCCAGCCCCCGCATTATCTTATAAGTCTCCATAAGATCCCCCCTCATCCTTCTAAACTCCAACGAGTACAAACCCAATCTCCTCAGCCTCTCCTCATAATCCAAACCCCTCATCTCCGGTATCAACCTGGTGAACCTTCTCTGCACTCCCTCCAATGCCAATATATCCTTCCTCATATAAGGGGACCAATACTGCACACAGTATTCCAGCTGCGGCCTCACCAATGCCCTGTACAGGTGCATCAAGACATCCCTGCTTTTATATTCTATCCCCCTCGCAATATAGGCCAACATCCCATTTGCCTTCTTGATCACCTGTTGTACCTGCAGACTGGGCTTTTGCGTCTCATGCACAAGGACCCCCAGGTCCCTTTGCACGGTAGCATGTTTTAATTTGTTTCCATTGAGATAGTAATCCCATTTGTTATTATTTCCTCCAAAGTGTATAACCTCGCATTTCTCAACGTTATACTCCATTTGCCATATCCTCGCCCACTCACTCAGCCTGTCCAAATCTCTCTGCAGATCTTCTCCGTCCTCCACACGATTCACTTTTCCACTTATCTTTGTGTCGTCTGCAAACTTCGTTACCCTACACTCCGTCCCCTCCTCCAGATCATCTATATAAATGGTAAACAGTTGCGGCCCGAGTACCGATCCCTGCGGCACGCCACTAGTTACCTTCCTCCAACCGGAAAAACACCCATTTATTCCGACTCTTTGCTTCCTGTCGGATAGCCAGTCCCCAATCCACTTTAACACACTACCCCCAACTCCGTGTGCCCTAATCTTCTTCAGCAGCCTTTTATGGGGCACCTTATCAAACGCCTTTTGGAAATCCAAAAACACCGCATCCACCGGTTCTCCTCCATCAACCGCCCTAGTCACATCTTCATAAAAATCCAACATGTTCGTCAAGCACGACTTTCCCCTCATGAATCCATGCTGCGTCTGATTGATCGAACCATTTCTATCCAGATGCCCTGCTATCTCCTCTTTAATAATGGATTCCAGCATTTTCCCTACTTAAACCTCCAACTGGGGTTTGTAAAGCTGTTGTTTTTTTAAATACTTTTCCAATTCAATCAAATCAAATCCAATTCAGAGTCTCAACAAGTTGAGACATTTCCGATCCAAGCTGACAAGACAGGGCATGCAACTCTTTACCCTGTCTTGGGCCTGATCTACATGAGCCAAGCTGATTGGAGTAGGCGCAGGTCTTCCTCCTCCAAGGCTTGATCTCATTTGCATCTTAGCCAAAAGGCCGAGATGCTGCTTTTAAAAATTGCTTCATATGAAAATGAAGCTTAAATGCAACCCAATGACCTCAACCAAGTGCAGCATCCGCATAACTACACTTGATCTTAGCCAAAAGGCCGAGAAGCAATAAGCTGCTGTTATTGAAGCGCTGAGCTGCAATCTCTCCCTAAATTCCATCACTCATGCTGACAATAGGTGAGGATTTACACTTATTTATTTGCACACCTTTTGTTGGGTCTAGCTGCAGCAGATGGAGGCAGCAGACATTCTTTGGGTGTGTGGTGAACCATTGTTGGTTACCACCAGGAGTGCTGAGCCATGGTTTGGCCAGTACTATGAGTCTGTAGATATGTTACTGTTGGGGTTAGGGTTGGGCTGTTCTACCTGTTAATATAGTCCTATGGCACACCCCAGTTGGCTCCGCCTCCTGGGAGAGGTATAAAGGTCACTGCTCTGCCTGGTGACCCTTTAGTCTGGGATTGTATATTGTATATAGTAGCTCCGTTATTGTTGGCAATAAAAGCCTTTATTTCCCAGGTACATCCTGCCTCCCGTGTGATTTATCGCGCATCAGGGTGGTTTAATTTTTTTAGAAAGTGTATTAAAAAGATGTTTAACATATATGTAATGCACAGAAAGTGAAAGAAAGGTTTTAAAAAATGTTTTACAAATTTGTGATAACATACTAATTCCAGTAAAAAGTACGTTCATATGTAACAGATGGATGTTAGTGTCTGGAATCATAGAATCCCTGTAGTGCAGAAGGAGGCCATTCAGCCCATCAAATTTGCACTGACTCTTCGACAAAGCATCTTGTCCAGGCCCACCCATGTTCTATCCCCATAACCACACACATTTATCCTGCCATTCCCCCGAACATCTTTGGACATTAAGGGGCAATTTAGCATGGCTAATCCACCTAACCGACACATCTTTGGACTGTGGGGAGAAACTGGAGCACCCAGAGGAAACCCACGCAGACACGGGGAGAACGTGCAAACCCCTCACAGACAGTCACCCAAGGCTAGAATTGAATCCAGGTCCCTAGTGCTGTGAGGCAACAACAGTAACCACTGTGCCACCAGTTAAATTCCATTTGTTTTATCCCAATTTTAAGAGTTTTCCTGATGCAATGTTGATCTTTAAAAGCCTCTTGGTGAAATGAGTTCTACATTTACAGTGGGATGTATGCAACTTAACGAGTTCAAACCCTTTAGGAAAGTATTCCTTAATATGCAAATCTCCTGTAAATTGATGTGAACTCTCTGTCGGATAGGTATTACAAAATCCAGTGCAAATTGAAAATCTGAAGTCATGTTCCACCACCACTGCTGTTTTAGCTTGGTTTCTTAACTTTGAGACTTTGACATAGGCGCAGAAGAGACATACTATGTGTGAAATATATAATTTTTATACCTGAACCCTCCCCTCCACCCTCCCTCCTCCCACTCCCTTCCCCCTCCCCCCACTCACCCTCTTCCACATATCCCTCCCTCCTTTACCTCCTTGTTTAGAGACAGCAGAACTGTTGTGTCAATATATAACTATCTTTTGTTGACTGTTGTGTTAAAGAGAAAAATATATTTTGTAAGAAATTTGAAAAGATGAGGCAATTAAACAAAATGGCATAGTACATCTGTTAAAGTGAAATGTTTAGTTAAATGTTAACATGGTGTCGAACTTTTGTATTTGTAACTTTTTTTCTTAATAAATGTTTTCCAATGAACTTTAAAAATTCTACTAATGCTTGATTGAAACATTAAAGCAAAACATGTAACTATGGAATTATACAAATGTTTTATTGAAACATCAAAACAGAACAGCCAAATATGAGAATTATAAATGAAGTAAACAAGGCAGAAGAATACTAATGATAAACACATTTAGATTTTCTATGTGAACTCTCCTTTGCCCAACTACATGCAATAAGGTATCCAAATCATGGTCCGAGATGTTCATAGAATCATAGAATCATGGAATCCCGACAGTGCAGAAAGAGGCCATTTGGCCCATCGAGGCTGCACTGACAACAATCCCACCCCAGCCTTCTCCCTGTTACCCCATGCATTTACCCTGCTAATCCCCTTGACACTAAGGAACAATTCAGCATGACCAATCAACCTAACCCACACATCTTTAGTCTTACACCCTTTTATATTGACATTGGCCCGTAATCTCTGGCTGGAAGTTTTGACCTCTCATTCTGACCTCTCATCTTGCCACTTAAATTTTCAGTTTTCATATTCTAAATTAAAACATACAAGCACTTCTAAGCATGTAAATCTATATAATAATATAATGCAGATTTAAATAATAGTTTCACAGATTTAGGACAAATAACAAAATCTATGTTTATTTATACATTAAATAATACTCGTCGTCAATCATTAAAAAAAATTACATTTTAAATGAGCCAATAACAATAAGACTTAGAAATAAAGAGTTTTAAAAAATTTAAATGCTTCAATATATCTTCTATAACAGCAGGGAAATCCTTCTCTGTTTTCCATGTAAAACCACTATTTGCAAGGTGAACCTCTATGGGCGTTCCCAGTCTGGCTGCGCCCTAAGGGGACATGGTTAGGGTCCTCCTGCATCGTGCTGGGACCTGCGGAGATGGCTGCACTGAAGGATGAAGGCTGCTGCTTCCAGCGCAATTTTTAAGCTCAGGTAAGTACGCAGATAATTCTTTTATTTCTAGTGGTCCATGACTTTCTGCCGCTGATCAAAAGTTATGGGCCATTCTTTCCATCTTTTTTTGTACCAAAATGACTCACTTTATATTTTCCTGCATTGAACTTCATCTGCCATCTGCCCGTCCATTCCACTATGTTCTTTTGAATTTCTACACTGTCCTCCTCACTGTTCACAATGCTTCCAAGTTTATTCATATCATCCACAAATTTTGAAATTGTACCCTGTACACCATGGTCAAGGACATTAATATATATCAGAAAAAGTAAGGCCTCCAACACAGATCCCTGGGGAAATTCAGGGATTTCAGGGAGAACCTTCCTCCAGCCCAAAATAATGTAAATAATGTCCACCCAATGAGACAGATAATTTCAAAATCCCCCACACCTCAGATGACCACAATATTTAACTAAGTTAACTAATGTGTCCTCCCAAGTACTGTCTTTTCCTTTGTCCAGTGTAAGCTAATTTAAACATTTCATTTCAGCTTATATTGCAAATGTTATTTCTTTAGATTTGATAAAGGCACATTGTACAGTCTCCAGGTTTCAGTTCCCCAAAGAATAATTTGCCTCCCAGGAAGGTATTCCTTTTCAGTCAGTGTGTTGGGATGTATCTAACTTTATTAATATTTAATTACAATTAAGAGGTTGCTATGGAAGCAGTTGGTTGCCACTGTGCATGCTCAGGATTTAATGACGATATCAATTCTGAATTCAAAGCATCTTTTTTTCTTCTGTTCTTTACCCTTTCTTCTCTTTGGTAAACCTTTGGAAACAATTCACTGCTCACATAACACACAAGGGTGTGTTTGTCTTCACTCTGTCAAGAACATAAACTAAATGCAGAACTGCAAAGGGATTAAATATAATACAAATTGACACTCATTAAGACTAGTAAATTAAAAGGCACAAAAATATTTAATTGAATTATGGCTGATTAGATAGTGCGCTGATACAATCACTTAAACCATTGAACTGCCTATCTCAGCTCCGTGCAGTGCTGAGCTGAAGCCAAGCATTTTCACACACTAAATCAGAAAGGAGCTGTCACCAAATTGTCTTTGTACGCATTGTAATGTCTGACTTAGATCCAGCAGGAGCGATGGCCCGCAAGTGTCCAGGCTACAAACAGTAATCAGTGTAACATGAGTCTGAGGAAGTGAGATCAAACTGCACACTGCTCTGGGCAGACCATACCCTGAGTACAGCATCCAATTTGGGTTGCCTGGACACAGTAAAAAACATTGAAGTGTTGGAGGCACTGCAAAGAAAAAAGCCTGATGCTCAGTGGCAAAGATTTAAGTCAGGAAAGAGGGAAGACTGCAGAAACTTGAACTTTTCAACCTGGGAGGATTCAGACAAAGGATTGTATTGTTTAAGATTTTTCATGTAATAGAAAATGTAAATCCACAATATCACCTTAAATTATAGCAGTAAAATCACCCCCAGTGTAGAAAATATATCTTACTTCTTGCACGCACCATGGTGGGATTGGAATCCAAGTACCCAGAGCATGACCCTAGTTCTCTAAATTACTAGCCCAGTGACAATACCCACTACACCACCATCTCCCCAGTAAACATATCTCATCTCCTACATGCATCAAAAGAGTGAACTTCCAGGATTTTACTGATATTTGAGTTCAAACTAGTGCCTTATAATTCATGTCCCACAATCCTGTACAAAAACATTGGGTTTGATCTTACGGTTCACTGTTATCATTCACGCCACGCTCCCACTGCATCGAAGATGGAGAATTAGGCGCCAAGCCAAATCTGCGTCCACGGCAGCGGGATGGGAAAATCGTGCTGGTGTGAACGGTCGGAAAATTCCAGCCAGTGTATTTGCCATTGTCCATGTCTAGTGTTCATGTGGTTGTAAATGAAATCATAATTTGCTCATCAATAGTGAGTCAGTGAGGCAATTGGGAACAACACAGCTTGGATAATACAACATCAAATTTGATGCAAAACCAGACATGCCAAGACATCACATTATGTTCTTTTAACAGCTTATTGCCACCAGGAAGAAATGCACAAAATATTTTGCAACTGTAATAATTTCATGACTTTCAGGAATTCTAATTAGCTGAACTCGAGGTTGAAAGAGAGGGCAAAGTTTGCACCTCTTGGCGCTAATTTTCATGTCGACCCGATCCCAACACAACTGATATTTATATATATCCGGTTCAAAAATTATAATCTACTCTATTCACCTCTACATTAAATTTCACTTCAACAACATGGCATTAAATGCAATTATTGGTGCTATCGGGTGACTAATCCTCAATGCTTAAGGTTGCAGCAGCGTATAATCACAAAATAAACTTCATGGAATTTCTTCAGCATTTCAGAAAAGGTTCTTTAAGATTACAAGTATGTATTTGTGTGAAGTAGTGAGTCGCCTTAGGATTGTCTTTATCTAATTGTAGCTTCTGCAAGTAGAGTAATGCTGAGCTCCCCCCGGCGCCACCCCCCCAGCACTGGATGGAAAAATATAGCAAGTTGTTAACTCTCTCCCAGACAAGGAAAAGTGTTATATTTCACTGAATACTAACCTCTAGATTAGATTTAGAAACTTGAAATTTAAGGATTATGCCTCTTCACTTGCCCATCATCTATCAATGGAGTATATACATTGATATGGCTACAACACCAAAATGTCTACGCTACAAGAATTAGTGAATTTACTCTTGTATTTCAAGGTACTGGATTCACTCCTTGTGCTAGAAAGCTGTTACGAATATGTATTTCACTGGGAGTTAATGCAGCATTTGAACAAGCCTGCATGTTTGAGGATTATATTATGCAATATATACTAAATGTAGAATAATTTCTCAATGGCTAAATCTTGACAAAAAATAGCAGTATATTGTTTCCGGTGTGTTTCTCTCCAGTGAAACTGATTGGTTTTCTCTCCAGATCTTACGACAATCTGTCAAAAAAAAAATCAAGGGGTGTGTTTCACACTGTTATGCATGAGGGCGAGGCCTCAACATGTTGGCCAAACCCGGCTGCTCAGAGATTGGGGTGCTATCTTTAAGGGGCACTCCGAACAGAAACTGAGTAAACCTCCAACCCACCACAGAGGCGGCACGGTAGCACAGTGGTTAGCACTGCTGCTTCACAGCTCCAGGGTCCCGGGTTCGATTCCCGGCTCGGGTCACTGTCTGTGTGGAGTTTGCACATTCTCCTCGTGTCTGCGTGGGTTTCCTCCGGGTGCTCCGGTTTCCTCCCACAGTCCAAAGATGTGCGGGTTAGGTTGATTGGCCAGGTTAAAAATTGTCCCTTAGAGTCCTGGGATGCGTAGGTTAGAGGGATTAGTGGGTAAAATATGTGGGGGTAGGGCCTGGGTGGGATTGTGGTCGGTGCAGACTCGATGGGCCGAATGGCCTCCTTCTGCACTGTAGGGTTTCTATGTTCTAGAGGTCTAAGGGCCCCCCTCCCAACCCCCAATTGGAGTTGGTATTTCTCTACACCTCCTGATCATCGGCTCCTTCTCCCTCCGCCCCGATCATTGGTACTGGCCATGTCTCTCTCCCTCAGGGGCTATACTTACCTTTACAACCATGGATAGGCCCCCGCGACAGGTTCACATTTAGGTGAACCAGCTCTGGCATGACGGCCAGCTGGTGCCCGCTGAATATCCAATGAGGGGGAAGTCCCGGAGAGAGTGGTTGCTAATTATTTCTTTCTTGTTCAGACAATGACTCCTGGGGCCAAACAGTCAAGACACCGAAACAAAAGCAAAATACTGTAGATGTCAGAAATCTCCAAATAAATGGAAAATGCTGGAGGCACTCAGCAGATTTAGGTCACACTTGTGGTCCGAGAAACTAAGTTAATATTTCAGGTCAATAATCTTGCATCAGAAATGAAAAAGGTTCGAGATGTAATGGTCTGTAAGCAAGCATAGAACCAGGGGAAGGGGTCGCAGAACAAAAGGGAACACCTGGAATAGGCTGGAGAGCAGGGGCGAAAAAAACTATATGCAAAAATGATTGATGATGCAAGAGAAAAAGCGGGATTGGTGGGGATGGGCTGGTGGTGGTTATGAAATAATAAATAAATAAATACTGGGTCTACAGGAACTACAATTGGCAACAGCAGAACCATTACCTGTTGTTGTGATCTGAGAGAGGAGGTGGTAACATCATATTAACATCACTGGATCAGTATTCCAGAGGCCCAGACTAATGCCCAGGGGACATGGGTTCAAACCACCACAGCAGGAGGTGTAATTTAAATGTGATTAATAGATCTGGAATAGGGAGCTATTCTAAGTAACGGTTTCCATGAAACTATCATTGTAAAAGCCCATCTGGTTCACTGATATCCTATAGAACATGACAACATAAGAGCAACAGTAAGAGGAGGAGTAGGCAATTCAGCCCCTCGAGCCTGTTCCGCTATTCAATACGATCATGGCTGACCTCATCTCGGCCTCAACTCTACTTTCCTGCTCGTCTCCTTAACCCTTCAACCCATTACTGATTAAAAATCTGTCTATCTCTTCTTTAAATTTACTTAATATCCCAGTATCCACCACACTCTGGGGTAGTGAATTCTACTGATTCACAACCCCCTTGAGAGAAGTCATTTCTCCTCATCTCTGTTTTAAACCTGCTACCCCTTATCCTAAAACTATGACCTCTTGTTCTCGATTGCCCCATGAGAAGAAGCATCCACTCTACGCCTACTTTGTCGATATGTCTATCATCTTATATATCTCGATTAGATCACGTCTCACTCTTCTAAACTCTAGACAGTATAAGGCGAAACTGCTCAATCTCTCTTCATAAGACAAACTCCTCATCTCTGGAATCAATCTAGTGAACCTCCTCTGAACTGCATCTAATGCCACTACATCCTTCCCCAAATAAGGGGATGAAAACTGTGCACAAAATGCCAGGTGTGGTCCCACCAATGCCTTGTATAGTTGTAGCAACATTCCCTTACTTTTATACTTTATTTCTTTCGATATAAATGCCAAATTCCATTTGCTTTCGTTATTATCTGCTGTATCTGCATACCAGTTTTCTATGACTCATGCATGCGAAAACCCAGATCCCTCTGCACCAAAGCACCCCAAAGTCTCTCACCATTTAGACAATAAGTTGCCTTTCCATTTTTTTCATCCAAAATGGATAACCTCATACTTATCCACATTAAACTCCATCTGCCACATTTTGGCCCACTCACAAAACCCATCTGTAAATGTCTTATTTCCTCGTTGCAACTTACAATCCCACCTATTTTAGTTTAATCTGCAAATCTGGCTATAGTACCTTCTATCCCTGCATCCAAGCCATTGATATCGATTGTAAATATTTGGGGCCCAAGGACTGAACCCTGTGGCACACCATTAATTACATCTTGCCAACCAGGAAAAGAACCATTTATCCCAGCTCTCTGCCTTCTGTCAGTTAGCTAGTCTTCTGTCCAAGCTAATAAATTACCCCAAATCCCATGCGATCTTACCTTGTGCATTAACCTTCTGTGAGGCATTTTATCAAATGCCTTCCTGAAGTCCAGATATACTACATCTACAGGATCCCCATCATCCATTAGTCTTGTTACATCTTTGAAGAACTCTAGCAAATTAATCAAACAGGATTTACCCTTCATAAAACCAAAGGAAATCAGTCATCCTTACCCGGTCTGACCTACATGTGACTCCAGACCGACAGAAACCTGTGCCTTCTGAAATGGCCGAGCAGCCCACTCAATTCAAGGACAATTAGGGTTGGGAAGCAAATTCTGGCCTTGCTAGCCACAAAAACATCCTATGAAAGAATACACAAAACAAAAACAGTTGAATTCAGTGTTGACACTGGAAGGTTGTCAAGTGTCAACAAGGGATGGAATTCTATGGCTCCTCCGGGGCAGGGCTGGGACCAGTAAAGTACAGTGAGCATTCAAAACTCCATTGACTTTGGTGGGACTGGAATGTCTCGCCAGCGGGAAGAATGATAAAACTCCACCTGAGATGCTATAATACTTTCGATTCTTCTTTACAGAATGCAAAGAGATTTTTTTACACTGTACTGTTCTTGCAAGCAGCAACTGGAACTGCACATAAGATATATGCAAAGTGTGAAATAGAAAAACTGTTATACTAAAATATATGTTGATTCTTGGTATGTTTTAATAATTTACATGCAGCGCTAACACAAGACAGAGCAAAGAGGTGAATGTATCGCAGGAATTTCATACAATTTAACTTTGCTTTACCAATTAGTCAGAATTCTTAAGAAAATGGGAGAAGAGTTGCTGACACAACAACCTCCAGCAGAGTTTTAAGGCAGGGCCCAGTCACTCCATGCAAGTTCAAACAAGACTATCATAATGTACCTGCCCACAACAACATAAAAACCAACCACTGATCCAAAAACATTGAGGTAAAGGATAAGAAGTCAAATAGTTATATTTAGATTGTCCCAAGATCTGAAAAGACCTCAAACACAATGACATCTCATTTATTTTGCCAATTCCAAAGATAACCTAACTTCTTTGATATTTGCTTTATTGAAATACCTAATGAGCAAAATTACCAATGAAGGGCACAATTACCAATAAGAGGAACTCAGAAGCAAAGGCAAATTCAAATGATTGATTTTTCTCAATGACAGATTGTTACTACAACAACTTGTCTTGGCATGATCATGTTTTGCTGTTACATCACATTTGCACTGTAATGGGCATTATAAGGTAATGATGGAGGCAGGTTGGAATATTGAGAGTGGAACAGTTGTTTAAAATGTTACAATCTCCAAGAGGAAACCATAGACCTAAATAACCAATTTACTGATTGTGTCCTCAAATGAAGAAATTACCAGGAAGATTTCACTTTTTATGGCTTTTACTTTAAAATGAATTAGAAACAAAGCAAATTAGACATAAAAAGGCAAATTTAAAAAAAAATTACTTCAAGTGGTTGATACAACAAACGTTAGCACTGCTGTCTCACAGAGTCAGGGACCCGGGTTCAATTCCCACTTTGGGTCACTGTCTGTGTGGAGTTTGCACATTCTCTCCTTGTCTGCATGGGTTTCCTCCGGGTGCTCCAGTTTCCTCCCACAGTCCAAAGATGTGCGGGTTAGGTTGATTGGCCGTGCTAAATTGACCCTAGTTTCAGGAGGGTTAGCAGGGTAAATATGTGGGGTTACAAGGATAGGCTGGGATTATTGTCGGTGCAGGCTTGATGGGCCGAATGACTTCCTTCTGTACTGTAGGGATTCTATGATTCCATGGTATGTCTTTTGTAACCACAAACAATCCCGTCACTCTCCTCACAAAAGTAGCACTACATAGTTACACATGTTGTGAGGTCACTTTAAGGGAGTATGCAAATGAATAAAGAGCCAGGATGTAAATCATGTGACCAGCAGACATTGTTCAGTAGCGCTAGCAACATGGAGCTGAAGCTGTACTTCCGTTAACAATAACTGTTGAATCTTTATCGTAAATCTGTCTGCTGAACAATGCTATACACTGCATCTTAAAATAAACCAAATCTATATTTAGTCTACTAGTCATGCGTGAGATTGGTAACTTTGTATTAAGCAAACAAAGAAATACAATACAACTCCACAATATGCTGTTCTTTATTCAGCAAGCTACGTTAGGAGTTCTGACCGACCACAACTTTCACCTTCAAATTCCACGGATATGGCTATGATCAGCAACATGCACTTCTATGAACCCTCTCTAACTCAGGTCATAACAGTCAAAGAACAAAGAACAAAGAACAGTACAGCACAGGAAACAGGCCCTTCGGCCCTCCAAGCCTGTGCTGCTCCTTGGTCCAACTAGACCATTCGTTTGTATCCCTCCATTCCCAGACTGCTCATATGACTATCCAGGTAAGTCTTAAACGATGCCAGTGTGTCTGCCTCCACCACCCTACTTGGCAGCGCATTCCAGGCCCCCACTACTCTCTGTGTAAAAAACGTCCCTCTGATATCTGAGTTATACCTCGCCCCTCTCACCTTGAGCTCGTGACCCCTCGTGATCGTCACCTCCGACCTGGGAAAAAGCGTCCCACTGTTCACCCTATCTATACCCTTCATAATTTTGTACACCTCTATTAGGTCTCCCCTCATTCTCTGTCTTTCCAAGGAGAACAAGCCCAGTTTACCCAATCTCTCCTCATAGCTAAGACCCTCCATACCAGGCAACATCCTGGTAAACCTTCCCTGCACTCTCTCTAAAGCCTCCACATCCTTCTGGGAGTGCGGCGACCAGAACTGGACGCAGTACTCCAAATGTGGCCTAACTAGCGTTCTACACAGCTGCAACATCAGACTCCAGCTTTTATACTCTATACCCCATCCTATAAAGGCAAGCATACCATATGCCTTCTTCACCACCTTCTCCACCTGTGCTGCCACCTTCAAGGATTTGTGGACTTGCACACCTAGGTCCCTCTGTGTTTCTATACTCTTGATGGCTCTGCCATTTATTGTATAACTCCCCCCTACATTAGTTCTTTCAAAATGCATCACTTCGCATTTATCCGGATTAACTTCCATCTGCCATTTCTCCGCCCAATTTTCCAGCCTATCTATATCCTGCTGTATTGCCCGACAATGTTCATCGCTATCCGCAAGTCCAGCCATCTTCGTGTCATCCGCAAACTTGCTGATAACACCAGTTACACCTTCTTCCAAATCATTTATATATATCACAAATGGCAGAGGTCCCAGTACAGAGCCCTGCGGAACACCACTGGTCACAGACCTCCAGCCGGAAAAAGACCCTTCGACTGCTACCCTCTGTCTCCTGTGGCCAAGCCAGTTTTCTACCCATCTAGCCACCTCTCCTTGTATCCCATGAGCCTTAACCTTCTTAACCAACCTGCCATGTGGGACTTTGTCAAATGCCTTACTGAAATCCATATAGACGACATCCACGGCCCTTCCTTCGTCAACCGTTTTTGTCACTTCCTCAAAAAACTCCACCAAATTTGTAAGGCATGGCCTCCCTCTTACAAAACCATGCTGTCTGTCACTAATGAGATTGTTCTGTTCTAAATGCGCATACATCCTGTCTCTAAGAATCCTCTCCAACAACTTCCCTACCACGGACGTCAAGCTCACTGGCCTATAATTATCCGGGTTATCCCTGCTACCCTTCTTAAATAACGGTACCACATTCGCTATCCTCCAATCCTCAGGGACCTCACCTGTGTCCTACGAAGAGGCAAAGATTTCCATCAGAGGCCCAGCAATTACATCTCTTGTCTCCCTGAGCAGTCTAGGATAGATGCCATCAGGCCCTGGGGATTTGTCAGTTTTAATGTTACCTAAAAAACCTAACACTTCCTCCCTTGTAATGGAGATTCTCTCTAATGGGTCAACACCTCCCACTGAGACACTCCCAGTCAACAAGTCCCTCTCCTTTGTGAATACCAATGCAAAGTATTCATTTAGGATCTCCCCTATTCCCTTGGGTTCTAAGCATAATTCCCCTCCTTTGTCCCTGAGAGGTCCGACTTTTTCCTGACAACTTTTTTGTTCCTAACATATGAATAAAATGCCTTAGGGTTCTCCTTAATCCTGTCTGCCAAGAACATTTCATGACCTCTTTTTGCCCTTCTAACTCCCTGTTTAGTTCTTTCCTACTCTCTCTGTATTCCTCCAGAGCTCCATTTGTTTTCAGTTGCCTGGACCTAACATACGCCTCTCTTTTCTTTTTGATCAGATCCTCAATTTCCCTGGTTATCCACGGCTCTCGAATCCTACCTTTCCTGTCCTTCCTTTTTACAGGCACATGCCTGTCCTGCAGCCTTATCAACTGTTCCTTAAAAGACTCCCACATGCCAGACGTGGACTTACCCCCGAACAGCCTCTCCCAATCAACAGCCACCAACTCCTGCCTAATCCGGCTATAGTTAGCCTTCCCCCAATTTAGCACCCTACCCTTAGGACAACACTCATCCTTGTCCATTACTATCCTAAAGTTAACAGAGTTGTGGTCACTATTTGCCACATGTTCCCCTACCGAAACTTTGACGACCTGACCGGGCTCATTTCCCAGAACTAGATCCAGTATAGCCCCCTCTCTAGTTAGGCTATCTACATACTGTTCCAAAGAACCTTCCAGTACGCGTTTTACAAATTCCTCCCCATCCAGACCCCCAGCCCTAAGCACTTTCCAGTCTACACCAGGGAAATTGAAGTCTCCCACTACAACAACCCTATTTTTTCTGCACATAGTCCTGAGAACATAGCTTTCTAGACCAACCAATAACACCAGTTAGTGGTTTGGCCTCTTCTGCGAAAACAAAATCAATACATTTATTGTTGGTAGGAAAATGATATGATTGATCATATCGAGTCTGCATTGACTCTCCGTAAAGGCTACTCACCCAAACCCTCTCCCCCACCCTGCCCTGTAACCCCACACATTTACCTTGGCCAATCTACCTAACCTACACATCTAGGAACACTAAAGGGCAATTTGGCATGGCCAATCAACCTAAGCTGCCACACCTTTGGACTGTGGGAGGGAACTGGAGCACCCGGAGGAGACTCATGCAGATATGGGGAGAATGTGTAAACTCCACACAGACAGTGACCCAAGGCCAGAATTGAACCCGGGTCCCTGGTGCTGTGAGGCAGCAGTGCTAGCCACTGTGCCACCCGCAATACCTGTACTGCCTCACTCAGCAGCCAGTAGTGGATTTTTTTTCAGTCTATCTAGAAACAACCTATTTTTTTCAGCCTATCTAGAAACAAATTATCTAGAAATTACCTATTTACATAGGTAATTAAATATTGTTCATCAAAAACATTATTCCAGAAATGATATCAGTATGAAAAATCTTTCTTTCACGGTAGCACAGTGGTTAGCACTGCTGCTTCACAGCTCCAGGGACCTGGGTTCGATTCCCGACTTGGGTCACTGTCTGTGTGGAGTTTGCACATTCTCCTCGTGTCTGCGTGGGTTTCCTCCGGGTGCTCTGGTTTCCTCCCACAGTCCAAAGATGTGCGGGTTAGGTTGATTGGCCATGCTAAAATTGCCCCTTAGTGTCTTGGGATGCGTAGATTAGAGGGATTAGTGGGTAAAATATGTAGGGATATGGGGGGTGGGATTGTGGTCGGTGCAGACTCGATGGGCCGAATGGCCTCTTTCTGTACTGTAGGGTTTCTATGATTTCTGTGATCTTTGCACCCTAC